>NW_021703765.1:79236187-79319536 GCF_005190385.1 Monodon monoceros | reverse complement strand
TGTGTGTGTGTGTGTGTGTGTGTGTGTGTGTGTGTGTGTGTGTGTGTTTGTCTTTTTTTTTGTGGTACGCGGGCCTCTCACTGTTGTGGCCTCTCCCGTTGCAGAGCACAGGCTCCGGACGCGCAGGCTCAGCGGCCATGGTTCACAGGCCCAGCCGCTCTGCGGCATGTGGGATCTTCCCGGACCGGGGCCTGAACCCGTGTCCCCTGCATTGGCAGGCGGACTCCCAACCACTGCGCCACCAGGGAAGCCCTGTCTGTCTTTTTTATTTTATTTTATTTTATTTTATTTTATTTTATTTTATTTTATTTTTCTGTCTGTCTTTTTGATACTAGCCATCCTGGTGGGTGTGAAGTAACGTGATCTGATTTAAGCTCTATAAAAGCTGACTCTTGTGGTTGTATGGAGAATGAAGGCTGCTGACCAGTGGGTGTGCAGAGATCCAGCCTGAATTATTATTATTATTATTATTTTATTTTATTTTTTGCGCGGGCCTCTGCACAGGCTCCGGACGCGCAGGCCCAGCGGCCATGGCTCACGGGCCCAGCCGCTCCGCGGCATGTGGGATCTTCCCAGACCGGGGCACGAACCCGTGTCCCCTGCATCGGCAGGTGGACTCTCAACCACCGCGCCACCAGGGAAGCCCTATTATTATTATTTATAAAATTAATTAATTAATTTTTGGCTGTGTTGGGTCTTTGTTGCTGCCCGTGGCTTTCTCTTGTTTCCGCGAGTGGGGGCTACTCTTCGTTGCGGTGCATGGGCTTCTCATTGCAGTGGCTTCTCTTGTTGCGGAGCACGGGTTCTAGGCATGCGGGCTTCAGTAGTTGTGGCGCATGGGCTCAGTAGTTGTGGCTCGCGGGCTCTAGCGCACAGGCTCAGTAGTTGTGGTGCATGGACTCAGTTGCTCCGCGGCATGTGGGATCTTCTCGGACCAGGGCTCGAACCCATGTCCCCTGCATTGGCAGGCGGATTCTTAACCACTGCACCACCAGGGAAGTCCCCAGCCTGAATATTGACCCAGAGATGTGTTAACTCAGAAGGGAGAACCAGGGACTTCCTTGGCGGTCCAGTGATTAAGACTCAGCACTTCCACTGCAGCGGGCGCAGGTTCCATCCCTGGTTTGGGGAACTAAGATCCCGCATGACATGTGGTGGAAAAAAAGAAAACGAAGAAGGAGGACCAGTTGGCTATAAGGAGGTGCTGCTGTTGACAGAAGGATCTCAGTTAACTGGTGAGGGCTTGCTCAGGAGATAGATTTTTTTTTTTAAAGCTGGATTCTAGAAATGCTGAAGGAAGTGGACATCAGAACAGAAGGAGGCAGCCTTCCAGCTGTGAGCAGAAGATGGGGCGATGGACCCCGTAAATCAAATCTTGGCACAGGTGACTCTCTCTGGTGCCTCAACCCACCCCCAGCCTTTGTTGTTGGGACTCAGCTCTGCTACTTGGCTGAGTGATTTGGGGCAAGCTACTCCTCAGCTGCAAAATGGAGCTAAGAGCAGAACCTGCCTCAAAGAAGGATCCTGTAAGAGAATGAATGAATGCTTAGCATTATGGCGGATGACGAAATGGTCCCCATTATTATTCTAATGGCAGGATGTGGATCCGATGAAGTTCTCTTTATGGACAAGGATTAAAGCCAGATTCTCAAATCTGGGGATCAGGAACATCACAGTCTCAGTAATGTTGCCCTCGCGCTTTTGAAGAATTTTCAAGCCCTTTGTAGTTTTGTTATTCTCTGGTTGTATCCAGGCTGCCTCTTTCCTTGAGCCTCATTCTTCTCATTGTGAGAGTGAGAGGATTCAATTAGATGGTCCTGACGTCCTTGCCGGCTCTCAAAAAAGTCTAGGATGGCAAAGAAAGCAGGAATAGTGAGACTTCCCTGGTGGTCCAGTGGTTAAGACTCCTTGCTCCCAGTGCAGGGGGCACGGGTTCAACCCCTGTTCGGGGAACTAACTAAGATCCTGCATGTCGCACAATGCAGCCAAAAAAACCCCCAAAAAAGTGGGAATGGTAATACCTGCAGCCTATGTCTCTTGGCATTCCTGTAATGGTCGAGCGGATTGGTGAACATGAAAGTGCTTTGTAAAGGTGTGGCACCGTGAGGGATGCCTGTAATGGCAGTTAGCAGCGGGTAGGTTTACTCCCACTGAGAGTGCACACAGGCTTCTGGAGAGTGGCGAACGGGAAGATTTGTCATAGTGACATAAGTGACAAATGTAACTCAATCTGCCCTGAGCAAAACAGAATTCAACGGTTTACGTAATAGGTTTAGGATGTGACCTTAGGCATTTCTAGATCCAGCTGCGCCAAGAAGATCTCAAGATCTTGGCCCCTACTTTTCATTTTTGCTTCCCTTTTTTTTTGCTTCCTCTTTCTGCTTCATTCTCCGGCAAGTTTCTCCCCACATGGCAGCTAAAATGGGGAGCAAAACCCCACACTCAGCCTAGCTGAACCATATGGACCGAGAGTGGGGAAGGAGTGACTCCCCAGGGTTGCTGGGTGACATAACCATGTCCTTAACACAAATGGGATTTCTTTTTTGTTTTTGGCCATGCCACATGTCTTGCGGAATCTTAGTTCCCCGACCAGGGATTGAACCCACGCCCTCGGCAGTGAGAGCGTGGAGTCCTAACCACTAGACCACCAGGGAATTCCCACAAATGAAAGTTCTGCTGTGGATGGCAGAGTATGGGGGAGGCTGGACCATCCCTCAAAGTTAGTGGGGGATCTCAGCCTGTCTTCCAGCCTCTTGTCCCCTCCCCAGGCCCTGTATCTCGGGAGGCGACTGTCTGAGAAGCGGGTGGTGCACAGCCAGCTATTAGGGCACAACCTGGGGCTGCAGACTCTTCTCTAATCTCCTAAAATTGGGCTTTTTTCTCTCAGCCCTGTTTATCTGCCCACTGGAAGACCGGCACCTAGCCTCTGTTTTTAGCTCCTCACCTCTAAAGAACCAAAACAAAAAGTGGCACTTTCCATTTCTTTGGCACTGTGCGCTTAAAATGAAAGCTTTTTTCTAGAAGTCTAATATGCATATAGAAAAGTGCACATATAGTAATCCTGTTGTGAAAATTTGTATAATTTTAACAAATTGAACACACCAGGGTAATTGGAAGCCCAGGGTCAAACCCCCCTTGAATTCCCATCCAGTCACTCCCTCCACTGTTGTCCTGGCTTCTTCTAATAGTGTGGATGAATTTTGCCTGTTTTCATACTTTGTGTTAGTGGAATCATACAGGGTGTCTGTCCTCTTTTGGTTTTGGCGTTTTACCACTCAACCTTGTGTTTACGAGATTCATCCATATTGTTGTGTGCAGTTGTAGATGATTTATTTTCATTGCTATATAGTTTTCCATTATGTGATTATTTCACAATTGATTTATTCATTCTATTAGTGGGCACTGGGGTAACTGCCAGTTTAAGGTTGTATGCATAGCGCTGCTATGAACATTCTAGGCATGATTGGTGAACAAATGGATGCATTTCTGTTGGGCATATACTTAAGAGCAGAATTGCTTGGGTCAGAATTTACGTATATGTTCAGTTTTAGTAGATCCTGTCAAGTAATTGTCCAGCGGATTGTTCTGGTTCTGATTGCACCATATCCTTACCCAGAGTTGGTATGTTCATCATGTTCATTGTAGTCATGCCTCCACGCTGATGGGAGTATAGTTCTATTTCACTGTGTTTCACTTGTCATTTTTCTAATGATTGACGAAATTGACCTCCATTTCATATGTTTATTTGCTATTTGGATATCTTCTTTTTTTTTTTTTTTTTTACCCGGGCCTCTCACTGTCGTGGCCTCTCCCGTTGCGGAGCACAGGCTCCGGATGCACAGGCTCAGCGGCCATGGCTCACGGGCCCAGCCGCTCCGCGGCATGTGGGATCTTCCTGGACCGGGGCACGAACCCGTGTCCCCTGCATCGGCAGGCGGACTCTCAACCACTGCGCCACCAGGGAAGCCCCTGGATATCTTCTTTTATGAAATGTTTGATCAAGTCTTTTCTTCATTATTTTAAAGGTTGTTTCTTATTTAAAAAAATTTTTTTATTGAAGTATAGTTGATTTACGTTGTGTTAGTTTCATGTGTACAGCAAAGTGATTCAGTTATACCTATGTGTGTGTGTGTGTGTGTGTGTGTGTGTGTGTGTCTGTGTCTATCAGATTCTTTTCCATTATAGGCTATTATAAGATATTGAGTATAGTTCCCTGTGCTATACAGTGGGTTCTTGTTGTTTATTTTATATATAGTACTGTGTATCTATTAATCCCAAATTCCTAATTTATCCCTTCCCCCACATTACCCTTTGATAAGCATAAGATTGTCTTCTATGTCTGTGAGTCTGTTTCTGTTTTGTAAATAAGTTCATTTGTATCATTTTTTTAAGATTCCATGTATAATTGATATAATATAATATTTGTCTTTGACTTACTTCACTTACTATAATAATTTCTAGGTCCATCCATGTTGCTGCAAATGGCATTATTTCATTCTTTTTAATGGCTGAGTAATATTCCGTTGTGTGTGCGTATATATAATATATATATGTATATATATAACACACACATACACACACACACACACACACACACACCCCACATATTTATCCATTCATTAGCTGATGGACCCTGAGGTTATTTCCATGTCTTGGCTATTGTAAATAGTGCTCCTGTGAACATTGGGGTACATGTATCTTTTCTAAATAGAGCTTTCTGTCTTTTCGGGATATATGCCTAGGAGTGGGATTGCTGGATCATATGGTAACTCTATTTTTAGTGTTTGGTTTTTTTTAAATTAATTTATTTTTTGGCTGTGTTAGGTCTTCGTTGATGCGCGTGGGCTTTCTCTAGTTGCAGCAAGCAGGGCTACTCTTCGTTGCGGTGCACGGGCTTCTCATTCCAGTGACTTCTCTTGTTGCAGAGCACGGGCTCTAGAGCACGTGGGCTTCAGTAGTTGCGGCACGTGGACTCAGTAGTTGTGGCTCATGGGCTCTAGAGCACAGGCTCAGTAGTTGTGGCGCACAGGCTTGTTGCTCCACGGCATGTGGGATCTTCCTGGACCAGGGCTCAAACCCGTGTCCCCTGCATTGGCAGGCGGATTCTTAACCACTGTGCCACCAGGGAAGTCCCTTTTTTTTTTAAAGATTTTTTTCTTTTTTAAAATAAATAAATAAATAAATTGGCTGCATTGGGTCTTTGTTGCGTGCGGGCTTTCTCAATAGTTGCAGGGAGTGGGGGCTACTCTTCATTGTGGTGCGTGGGCTTCTCATTGAGGTGGCTTCTTTTGTTGCGGAGCACGGGCTATAGGTATGCAGGCTTCAGTAGCTGTGGCATATGGGCTCAGTAGTTGTGGCTTCCGGGCTCTAGAGCACAGGCTCAGTAGTTGTGGCACATGGGCTTGGTTGCTCCGCGGCATGTGCGGTCTTCCTGGACCAGGGATTGAAACCATGTCCCCCGCATTGGCAGGTGGATTCTTAACCACTGAGCCACCAGGGAAGTCCCTATTTTTAGTATTTTAAGGAACCTCCATATTGTTCTCCACAGTGACTACACCAATTTACATTCCTACCAATGGTGTAGGAGGGTTCCCTTTTCTCCACACCCTCTCCAGCATTTATTATTTATAGACTTTTCTATTCTGGCCATTCTTTTTTTGCAGTATGCGGGCCTCTCACTGTTGTGGCCTCTCCCGTTGCGGAGCACAGGCTCCGGACGCGCGGGCTTAGCGGCCATGGCTCACGGGCCCAGCCGCTCCGTGGCATGTGGGATCTTCCCAGACCGGGCCACGAACCCGTGTCCCCTGCATCGGCAGGCGGACTCTCAACCACTGCGCCACCAGGGAAGCCCTTCTGCCCATTTTTTGATTGTTTTTTTTTTTTTTGTTTGTTTGTTTTGATATTGAGTTGTATGAATTGTTTGTATATTTTGGAAATTAAGCCCTTGCTGGTCTCATCGTTTGTGAATATTTTCTCCCAGTCTGCAGGCTGTCTTTTTGTTTTGTTTATGGTAAAGATTGTCTCTTATTGTTTGTAAGGTGTATCAGTTTGCTAGGGCCAAACATAACAAAGTACCACAGAATGGATGACTTAAACAACAGAAAATTTTTTTCTCATAATTCTGGAGCTGGAAGTCCAAGATCAAGGTGTCAGCAGGGTTAAGTTTCTTTGAAGGTCTCTCTCCTTGGCTTATAGATGGCTGTCTTCTTGTGTCTTCCCATGGTGTTCCCTCTGTTTGTATCTGTGTTTAATCTCCTCTTCTTTTTTTTTTTTTTCGGTATGTGGGCCTCTCCCTTTGCGGAGCACAGGCTCCGGACGCGCAGGCTCAGTGGCCATGGCTCACAGGCCCAGCTGCTCTGCGGCATGTGGGATCTTCCCAGACCGGGGCACGAACCCGTGTCCCCTGCATAGGCAGGCGGACTCTCAACAACTGTGCCACCAGGGAAGCCCTAATCTCCTCTTCTTATGAGAGCACCAGTCTTACTGGATTAGGGGCCACCCTAAAGACCTCATTTTAATTACCTCTTTAAAGACTTTATCTCCAAATACGGTTACTTACTGAGTTACTGGGGGTTATAACTTCAACATATAAATTTTGGGGGACACAGTTCAGCCCATAACATAAAGATTCTTTCTGTATTCTGGATGTTAGTACATATTCCAAAATCATCTCCTACTTTTCACACTCTTAAAGATGTCTTTGAACTAACAGACCGTCTTCATTTTAACATAGACCATTTAGCTCTTTCTGGTCCATTAGTTTGTTTTGTGTCTCATAAAATTAAGAAAATTTTGCATACTCTGAGATCACAAAGGTATTCATATGTTTTTCTTGAAAAGCTTTGGTGTTTGAACTCTCACATGTACATATGTAGTTCATCTGGAATTGATTTTTGTGTTTGGTATGAGATAGGGGTCAAGATCCTTTTTTTTTCCTATATGGATATCCAGTTGATTAGTACCATTATTGGAAAAACACCCTCTCCCCATGGCACTGAATCAGGTGACTTTGTTGTGAATCAGATGACTGCATCTGTGTGGGTCTGTTTGATGCTGTAATCTGTGCCCCCCACCCCCAGGATCGCTAGGAGAGTTCATGTAAAAAGACTGGGATATTTTCACATCTATGGGTTGGGAGTTGGGGGATAGGGAGATTGGGGAAGAGATAATTCTTGCTGTCTCTGAAGGTGCTTTAAACCCTCTGAGAAAACGTATCCATAAAGTACAGTGTCCCCCACTCATTGTCTGTACTTATGTCACTGAGGGTTGGGAGGGCCCATGGCTATGGGGAGACTTGCATATTATCTCTTTACTGTATTTCTGTCTAATGAGGGTACCCAAGCCAACTGATGCTTTCTTTGGCCCCTTTTCTTAAAAAATCTTCATGACAAATCACCTCATTCAGTATTCATTTATTCATCCCATTAGAATAATAATCACCTATCTTTTACTGTATGTTTACCATATGACCTCATTTTGTCCTCACCAATAATCATAAAGTAAGTGTTATGTTCTGTTTTCCAGATGGGGGATCTGAAGCTCAGAGGGAGCTGCTCACACAGCTAGTGGGCGGTGGAGACAGGATCCAAACCCAGCCCCGGGTGCTTCCAAAGCTCATGCTTTTGCTTTATGACTTCCTACTCTAATCCTAACCCTCCTCCATTCTTCTTTTTTTTATAAATTATTTATTTATTTTTGGCACTGGGTCTTTGTTGCTGTGCGGGGGCTTTCTCTAGTTGTGGCAAGCGGGGGCTACTCTTTGTTGCGGTGCGTGGGCTTCTCATTGCGGTGACTTCTCTTGTTGTGGAGCACGGGCTCTAGGCATGCGGGCTTCAGTAGTTGTGACACACGGGCTTAATTGCTCCATGGCATGTGGGATCTTCCCGGACCAGGGCTTGAACGTGTGTCCCCTGCACTGGCAGGTGGATTCTTAACCACTGCGCCACCAGTCCATTCATTCTTCACTCACAGATTTACCAGGTGTCTGTGTTGTGTCTGGCCCTGCGGGAGGTGCTGAGACTCGTCAGACATGGGCTCTGCCCTTGACTGGCGGTGTTTAGGGAGAAGACTAAATTCTCACTCCTTAGAAATCAAAGGTAGCTGATATGTCCCCAGACCTTATTTTTATTTTATTTTTTGGACCTTTTTAAAAAAAATTTTTTTATTGGAGTGTAGTTGATTTACAAGGTTGTGTTAATTTCAGGTGTACAGCAAAGTGAATCAGTTATATGTATACATATATCCACTCTGTTTTAGATTCTTTTTCTCATATAGGCCATTACAGAGTATTGAGTAGAGTTTCCCTGTGCTATACAGTAGGTCCTTATTAGTTATCTATTTTATATAGAGTAGTGTGTATATGCCAATCCCAGTCTCCCAATTTATCCTTGCCCCCCCCAGACCTTATTATTTTTACTAATATTTATTTTTAGTATTTGTTTATTTAGGTTGCTCTGGGTCTTAGTTGCAGCAGGCAGGCTCGTTAGTTGTGGCATTCAAACTCTTAGTTGTGGCATGAATGTGGGATCTAGTTCCCTGACCAGGGATCAAACCAGGGCCCCCTGCATGGGGAGCTCAGAGTCTTAACCACTGCGCCACCAGGGAAGTTCCTAATCTTCTTCTAAAAATTGAAGTATAGTTGACTTTTAACAATATTGTATTAGTTTCATGTATATAGCAAAGTGATTCATATATATATATATATATATATATATATATATACATTTTCCATTATAGGTTATTACAAGATATTGGATATATACACTACCAAATGTAAAATGGATGGCTAGCGGGAAGCTGCTGCATATCACAGGGAGATCAGCTCCATGCTTTGTGACGGCCTAGAGGGGTGGGATAGGGAGGGTGTGAGCGAGGCTCAAGAGGGAGGGAATATGGGGATATATGTATACTTATAGCTGATTCACTTTGTTGTACAGCAGAAACTAATACAGCATTGTAAAGCAATTACACTCCAATGAAGATTAAAAAAATAATAATAAAAAAATAAAAAAACAAGAAAAGCAAGATATTGGATATAGTTCCCTTTGTTATACAGTAAATCCTTTTTGCTTACTATTTTATGTATAGTAGTTTATATCTGTTAATCCCATACTCCTAATTTATCCCTCCCTCCTGCCTAGACCTTTTAAAGTTGGTTTAAAATCATAGACTTCAAAAAATTTTAGGGAATTCCCTGGAGGTCCAGCGGTTAGGACTCTGCGCTTTCACTGCCGAGGGTGCAGGTTCGATCCCTGGTTGGGGAACTAAGGTCCCGCAAGCCGTGTGGTGCTTCCAAAAAAAAAAAAAAAAAAATTTAAACTCTGGAAGAGTTTAAAGGAAGAACTTTTCTAGTCTTGCTTTCCCATTTCACAGGTGAGAAAAACTGAGGCCTGGAGAGAAGTTACTTGTAAGTTGCCCAGACAGTAGATGGAACATCAGATTCAAACATAGGTTTGAATGTCAGCAGTTGGGAAGTGAAGCTTGTAACAGAATCCAAGAGGAAATGTAGACTTGGGTGGGGTTAAAGATGAGTTCAGTTCTAGACACTTTGAATTTGAGCTCAGCAGTGATGTTAAGGTTGGACAGATATGTGGGGGAGGCATCCACCTGACAGGACAGATAGAAATGCTAGGAGGGGAAGGTACATGAGGTCAGGAGAGCTGAGAATCCCAAAGGAGGAGGGTTTCAGAGGGGTTCAGTTATGTTCTCAGGTATGTATTCTCTCTAAGAGAAACACCCACCTCATTGATTTGTTCTGTTTCCCTTTTCCTAGAAATCTAGTGCTCTATAATCAAAATCTTGATTTTGATTGTGCTAGGGGCCTAGGGAAACTGTATTTGCTTCTGTCCATTATTTGCCTAATAGGAATCACTCCCCTGTGGGGTAGCTCCTCAGAGTGTAAATAATAGTGTTAACTACTGTTTACTAAGATCTTGTTATAAGCTGAGAATCTTTCCTATATTTTTTTGTCCAATCACATAAAACCCTATTTATCACTAGCCCCATTTAAAAAAAAATAAATTTATTTATTTATTTACTTTTGGCCACGTTGAGTCTTCGTTGCTGCTCACGGGCTTTTCTCTAGTTGCGGCGAGCAGGGGCTATTCTTCGTTACAGCTGAGGGCTTCTCGTCGTGGTGGCTTCTCTTGCTGCGGAGTGCGGGCTCTAGGCACACGGGCTTCAGTAGTTGTGGCACATGGGCTTAGTTGCTCCGCAGCATGTGGGATCTTCCCGGACCAGGGATCAAACCCGTGCCCCCTGCATTAGGCAGGTGGATTCTTAACCACTGTGCCACCAGGGAAGTCCTTGTCTTGGGGATAATTTTAAAAGTTGAGGGGGTCAGAAGATATTAGTGCTTAGGGAAAGCCTGCGGACCTTTGCAAGCATCCTCTT
Source organism: Monodon monoceros (assembly GCF_005190385.1). Classification (NCBI taxonomy): domain Eukaryota; kingdom Metazoa; phylum Chordata; class Mammalia; order Artiodactyla; family Monodontidae; genus Monodon; species Monodon monoceros. Next base: position 79,309,144 of record NW_021703765.1, on the reverse strand, counting down.
ATTTCACAAAGAGGAAACTGAGGCCTAGATCTGGGAAGCGATTTGTCTCAAGTTGTGCAGTGACTCAGCCCTGTGTCCTCTCTTTCCTGTACCCTTGCACCTTCAATTTGGGACAGCGTTTTCACTAGGATCGCCACTTTTAAGTTTACAAAGTGCTTCCAATAATTGTGTGAAGCCACTAGGGTGGGTCCTATTACCCCCACTTCGCAGGTGAGGAAACTGAGGCCCAGAGCGGTTCAGGGATGTATCTAAGGCCTCACTGCTGGGAAGCAGTGGAGCAGTATTTGAACCGTGGCCAGTGCTCTTGATAATAAACTCTGGCTCTATGAGATGGATGAGGAGATATTCCCAAGGAGCAGAAAAAAAACAGTCCAGAAGTTTGAAGATGATAAAGAACGTTCCAGAACTATGACGTGGGACACTTGTGTGCAGTCTCTGAAGAGCGGGCTCAGTGGGGGTTTGGGGTCAGTGCCCGTGCATGCTTTATGTTGGCCTTCAAGGTGACTTTCCACAGCCTCCTTCCGGCTCTGAGCCCGTGGCTCTTGGAACTGACTGATGGAGCCTTCAAAGCAAGGGCCATGGGGCACGGATTAATTTCTGCAGCTGGAATTTGTTGGATGTGTGTGTAGCCTGTGAGCTCAGAGAACCAATGAGGAGGGGAGGGGCTGCTGCTGAGCAGGTGGCCTACTTAGGAACTCCAGGCACCGCTCTGGCGTGGAAAATTTCTCCTGTAACCCCTTGACTTCAGGAGCCTGAGTTTCAGCGCTGCAGGGACAAGGCACCTTGTCCCTGTCACCTGCCGTAGGGGTGGCTGCTCCCCAGGACTTGGAGTACCACATTCCATTCTTAGCACCCATCTGTCCCTTCTGTCCCTTTGGGCCACTTGCCTCCTGCTCGGAGACCCAGCACTTATGCCCAGCTCCCCTTTGCCACCAGTGGCAGACCGGACTGGAACCTGAGAAGATGGAGGCCTGGTGCTTAATCTCCCAGCTCAGACTGGAAGGGACTGGCAGGCATCAGGTGTCCCCAGTGACCCCTTGGGCGAGCCTCTCCATCTCTTCCCTCTTCCTTCCTTCTCCTCTGCCCAGTTCATATTTAAGGGATATGATCTGAGTGTTTAAGAACTAGGCTACACAACATTGTAAAGCAACTATACTCCAATAAAAAGTACCTAGAAGAAAAACTAGGCTAAAAATCAGTGTGTTGGCCCTGGAAGAGGACCTAAAAATGACCTAACCCAGTGGTTTTCAAAGGGAAATCTCAGGAACCCAGTTCTGAATTCTGAATGCCTACCCCCTTCCCGCTTCAGCCTGAGCTGCTTGTTTTTATTTATGTATTTGGCTCTCATCAAAGCTTCTGTTTGAAGGAAGAGATCTGCGGCAACGAAAAAAAAAATAATAAAGGTCAACTTCTTCCTGCCTTTTCATGTGAGGCAGCTGAGGCCTAGAGCAGGGGCAGTCAGGGTTGCTGGGACTAGGGCTCAGTCCAGGGCTCTTGGCACTGTCCCAGGGCCCTTGAGGCTCCCACTGCTCATACTGGGGTCTCCTGTGAGCCATCACTGATGGAGAAACAAGCCAGGCACCTGTGCCTCCAGCCTGGCTCTTCAAGTGAGCATAACGAGCCTGGTTGGGGCTCTGGCTTCAGAGCTGAAATTGGTCTCTCTGAGAAGTCCACATATGGGGGAGAAAGAGCTCCCTTTCACTTTGTGTCTGATTGGGACCCTCTTCACTTTTTTTTTTTTTTTCTTGCGGTACGTGGGCCTCTCACTGCCGTGGCCTCTCCTGCCGCGGAACACAGGCTCCGGACGCGCAGGCCCAGCGGCCATGGCTCACGGGCCCAGCCGCTCCGCGGCATGTGGGATCTTCCCGGCCCGGGGTACGAACCCGTGTCCCCTGCATCAGCAGGCGGACTCCCAACCACTGCGCCACCAGGGAAGCCCCCCTCTTCACTTTGTATTCAGAGCCACATGGATCTTTCCATACCTGCTTAGTAGCTGGTGGGTAAATGTGTTGCAGACCCTACCATGTGCCAGACATGGTGTTAGGCTCTCTTACATTGAAGGGCCTGTTTTACAAATAAAGACCGTCCAAGTCTAGAAAGGGTAAGTGAGTCCCTGAAGCCATAGAGCTAGTAACAGCTGGAATTTATAAAAATACTTCTGATTGGAGAGAATTTTGAAAAGTAACAAGAGTAGACAGACGGGGTGGAGTGGTGGTGGTGGGATGAATTGGGAGATTGGGATTGACATGTATACACTCATATGTATAAAGTAGATAACTAAGAGAAAAAAATTCTATTAGATCACAAAATCTAAAAAAAAAGAATAGACAAAGTATAATGAACTTCTGTGTACCCATCATTCAGCCCCAATACCCATGAATCTGTGGTCTTTCCCCTTCCGTCCCCCCATCCACTTCCTCTTTTTGTGCAATATTTGAAGCATATTGAGACATCATGCCATTTCATCCCAAAAGTTTTCAGTATATAGTTCTAAATGTATGTAGTATAGTTGATTTACAAGAGCAGGGGTTTTTAAAAACGTAATCACAATAGCATTATCATACCTAGCCTTTTTTTTTTTTTTTTTTTCCCTCAAAAAGCTACATTGTTCCCATTTGGTCCAAGGCTTGGGAGAGGGCTCCAAGGTGGTTAAAAAGCTGCCTAGTGGCTGCATTGAGAGGCTTCAGGCAGAAGCCCTGACACCAGAGGGGCTCTTCAAAGGCTGCTTCAAAGCCTCCTAGTCCTGCTTGAGGGTGAGCGTTTCAAAGAGATCCTGGCCCAGCCCAGCCTGGGGACCAGCCAGCCTGTGGAGGTCAGTCAGGTGGTCACCCATCTTCTTGATGAGTTTCACCTCCTCACTTAGGGAGTGGCTCCAGGGAGTCACAGAGGTGGGGAGCTGCATGGCCAGAACCCAGGGCATACAAATCCAGAAGGGCCTGGTTCAGGTTCTCCATGAGAAAGGTGGCTTCTGTAGTGTCCTGGGTTTTACCCCACTCATCTTGGGATGGCTTCTGCACGCTGGTTTTGCGTTTTCAAGAGATGCTTGGTGCCCTCGTGCTTTTCCTCTGCCAATTCGTGGAAAAAGTGGCCCACGCCCTCCAGAGTCACCCCCTGGCACATCGTCACCGTTGAAATAGAAGCCCAGAGAGAGGTAGGTGTAGGAGGCCCTCAGATGCATGTTTACCAGGCGGTTGATGGCAGCCTCCACTGCGGTGGAATATTTCTGATACATCTGGGAGCTCACAGTTGATTGGTAATAAGGAGCTAAGCGCAAAAAATGATGTTGGCTGGTCCTGGAGGCCCCTGATGCCTGAGCGGTTCGTTCTGAAGGTTACCACTGGAAAAATGGCTGGAGGGTGGTTGGAGGCTGGGGGAAGGGGTGTCCCTGGGTCTTTTCCTTCCAAACATTGTTGAAGCAAGAGACGGATGCTCAGGACCATGGAGTGCACTCTCACACCTAGTCTTTTAAAAACTAGGAACCTTAAAAACTAAGGAATTTAAAAAATTCCTTAAAATGAGTAAATATCCATATCCATTGTTCAAATTTCCAGTTGTTTCATATATAGCATAAATGTTACTTTCTTTTTTAAAATTATTTATTTATTTATTTAGGCTGCACCAGGTTTTTAGTTGTGGCATTCTTAGTTGCATGCATGCGGTCTAGTTCCCCGACCAGGGATCCAGCCTGGGCCCCCTGCATTGGGAGTGCGGAGGCTTACTCACTGGACCACCAGGGAAGTCCCTACTTTGTTTTTAAAGTGGTCTTTATTTATTTATGGCTGCATTGGGTCTTCGTTGCTGCGCGTGGGCTTTTTCTAGTTGCGGTGTGCGGGGGCTACTCTTGGTTGCGGTGTGCGGGCTTCTCACTGCGGTGGCTTCTCTTGTTGCGGAGCACGGGCTCTAGGCGTGCAGGCTTCAGTAGTTGTGGCTCGTGGGCTCTAGAGCGCAGGCTCAGTAGTTGCGGCGCACGGGCTTAGTTGCTCCGCGGCATGTGGGATCTTCCTGGACCAGGGATCCAACCCATGTCCCCTGCATTGGCAGGCGGATTCTTAACCACTCTGCCTCCAGGGATATCCCCCCTACTTTTTTTTTTTTTTAACAGTTGTATGAGTCAGAATGTAAATAAGGGTCTTGCATTGTGATTGGTTGAGGTGCCTTTTCAGTCTCTTATTAATAATCTCTGGGCTCTCCCTCTATCTCCCATTGGATTGTTTGACCTGTAGAATTTTTCATTGCCTGGATTTTGCCTTGGAGTAGCTTAACATGCTCTTCGATTCTCTGTCGTTTCTGTAAATTGGTAGTTGGATATAGATGCTTGATCAGATTCAAAGTCTGTCTCTCTCACTCATTCATTCATTAGTTCATTCATTTTATTCTGACTGCCTCATAGATCCATCAGGAGGCATGTGTTAGGTTCTCTCTCTCCCTCTCTCTCTCTCTCTCTGTTGTTAGCAGTCATTGATGTCTATCTCTGTTATTTTATCAGGGGCTGCAAAGTGGTGATGGTCTAATTCTGTCATTCCTCCCCCCGCCCACCCCCATTTTTTTTTGGGGGGGGCGTGCCACGCTGCATGCAGGAATCTTAGTTCCCCAGTCAGGGATCTGATTGAACTTGTGCTTCCTGCAGTGGAAGCACAGAGTAATCTTTTTTTAAAAAATATTTATTTATTTGGCTACTCCGGGTCTTAATTGCGGCACGCGGGATATTTAGTTGCGGCATGCAGGCTCTTAGTTGCCGCATGCAGGATCTAGTTCCCTGACTAGGGATCGAACCTGGGGCCCCTGTATTGGGAACGTGGAATCTTAACCACTGGACCGCCAGGGAAGTCCCTCCTTTGCCATTTATTGGCTGGAATATATTTATGGAGAGAAACTTTTCCTCAACTGCTGTTCGCTTCAGAGCTGGCCTTTATCTCAGATTCGTCAGACTCCTAAGCCAATGGTCACTTCAATCCGTATTGTTCTGCTTCCCTAGGAAGTGTGCTAATGTTCCTGCATTTCTCATCCTCACCTGTGGGCTGGAACCCAGTGGGGTTGAATCGGGTTACTGGTGCACTTGCGTTTCCCTGGAGGTGTATGGAGCCCAGGCACCCAGAAGAACCGACTTCCCTTCCTCCTCCCTCTATTCCCACTTCAACTCCTCCCACCAGCTGAGGCTTCCAGGACACCTGGGGAGCCGGATGGAGCTCCCTGCACACCGAGGAAGCTATTCTTAGAAGCGCTCCAGATACAGCCCCTCGGCCTCTCCCACCCCCAGGCCTCTCCCCTCCTGTCCCGCTCAGCCCCAGCTGCTCCTCACGGCTCTAACCACTCCAAGTCCTGACTTCCCTTTTTGGCTGAGGGTGGGGCAGGCCGAGGTGGGTCAACTGGGGACCTGCACCTGGCTAGGAGCAGAGTGGGGTGAGGGTGCACAGGGAGCCCTGGGGATTGTGTTGGGGAGAGGGGGTCTGGAAACCTTGTTAGTGCTCAAAAAAGTAAAAAACAGGCCTTTTCTCCCCACATCCTTCTTCTGTTCAGGAGAAGAATTGCGTTAAAAAAAAATTTATTGAGGTGAAATTTACATAACATAAAATTAATCATTTTCCCGTTTTCTTTTTTTTAAAAAAATATTTATTTATTTTGGCTGCGCCAGGTCTTAGTTGCAGCATGTGGGATCTTCGTTGCGGCATGCGGGATCTTTAGATGTGGGCATGTGGGATCTTTTAGTTGCGGCATGCAGACTCTTGGTTGCAGCACGTGGGATCTTTTAGTTGCAGCATGCAGACTCTTAGTTGCAGCATGCAGGATCTAGTTCCCTGATCAAACCCGGGCCCCCTGCATTGGGAGCGCAGAGTCTTACCCACTGGACCACCAAGGAAGTCCCAAAATTAATCATTTTAAAATGTACAGTTCAGTGGCATTTAATACATTCACAGTGTTATGCAACCATACCGTCTGCTGGTTCTAAAACATTTTCAACACCCCGAAAGGAGATTCACACCCCTTAGCAGTCACTCCCATTCCCTCACTCCCAGCCCTTGGCAACCACTCACTTACTTTCTGTCTCTGTGGATTTGCCTATTCTGGACATTTCATATGAATGACATCATGCAACATGTGACCATTTGTGTCTGGCTTCTTTCCCTTAGCATCATGTTTTTGAGGTTTATCCATGTGGTAGCATGTATCGCTACGAGAGATCTTCCTCGACTTATGGTGGGATTACATCCCAATAAACCCATTGTAAATTGAAAATGCACGTAATACACCTAAGCTACCAAACTTAATAGCCTCACCTCACCTACCCTAAATGTGCACTTACATTAGCCTACAGTTGGACAAAACGATCTAACACAAAGCCTATTTTATAATAAAGTGTTGAAAAGCTCATGCAATGTATTGAATACTGTACTGAAAATGAAAAAACAAAATGGCTGTAAGTGTTTTGGTTGTTTGTGATTGTGGTTGACTGGGAGCTGTGGCTCCTTGCAGCTGCCCAGCATCACAAGAGAAGATCATATCACTAGCCCGGGAAAAGATCGAAATTCAGTATTCCAAGTACAGTTCTATTGCATGTGTATCGTTTTTGCACCATCTTAAAGTCAGAAAACCTAGGTTGAACCATGGTAAGTCGGGGGCCGTCTCCTTTTTATGGCTGAATAATTTATATTTTTTATTGGGTATGTTTTAAGTGGATAGGAGACTTTTGAAAGAAAAAATATTTTTTAGAAAAACCAACTTTGTTGGTCATTTAGTGCCTAGTGTTTTTGTTTAATAACAGCTTTACTGAGTTATAATCCACATACCATACAATTCACCCATTTAAAGTGTACAATTCAATGGTTTTTCATTTGTTCACAGAGTTTGTGCAGTCATTGCCACAGTCAATTTTAGAACGTTTTCATCGCCCCTCATAACCCCCCCATCCCCCCCATTAGCCATCCTGATTATGTTTTAGGATGGTAAGTGGTCAGTCCTTTTGGACTGGCTGGCAGAGATTTAACTGGCTCTGATTTCCCACCACGTCACTTTCTCCACCTGTAATTATAAATGAAATTGGCCAGTTAGGTGACACTTCCTACTTGCAGGCACTTCTCAAGAATGTTTCATGTACATTATCTCAGTTAAGTCACAGGACAACCCCATAGGTTGGCTGCCATTTTTGTCCCATGTTACAGATGGGGAAACTGAGAGACGCTAAGAGGTCCGAGGTCCAGCTGGGGTTCAAACCCCCAAAGTCTTAGCCTAACCACTGTATTGTACTGATGGGGCAGCTGAGCTCCAGGCCTTTAATGCCGACTTGCACCAGCCTCTAGGGCTGTGATTCCCATCACCTACCTGCTCAGCAAATCCCCTTCCTCAGGGGGCTTTGCAGATGGGACCCTGAGCAAGGTGAGGGAGGAGAAGCAGAAGGAGAGGCAGGGGAGGTGGAAGGCTGGAGGCCAGCCAGAAACAGGCTTGGGGGCCTGTTCTCTTCCCCTCCCCCACTCTAACATAGCAGGTTCTCTGACAGGTGGGCTTTCCAGAACAGCTGAGCAGAGCCCACCTGTTCCAGGAGCCCTGGTAAGGAAGGAGCCAGCACTGCCCAGAGCATGACCAGAATTTCCAGCAAAGTTCAGGGATGCCCCCTGGTGGATTTGCACTCCTGACTCAAAAACAAAGCAGTTCTCCAAGGCTTCCCTGGATCTGTGGGGCAATGAGCCAGCCACTGAAGGCGGGGATCATTTTTCAACCTTAGCATGTGATCAAGATTCAGTATTGCATAGGGCAGAGGTGGGGGTCGGGGGTTAAGAATTAAGAACCTGGGTTCTAGCATAAGATGGAATTGGCTTCAAATCCCAGCTCTGCAGCTCAGTAACTGAGCATTTTGGGGCAAGTTGGTTGTGGTGGAGGGAAGCAGATGGACTGGGGAGGGATTCGTTTTAAGATTGGAGAGTGACTTGGTGAGGAAAACTGATAGGACCAGGTAATTGAGCAGACAGGGCATAGGGTGAGGCGTATGGGGGATGCTAGGACAGGGGCAGGTTTTGTTTTACGGGGCCTCCCAAGTAGGATCTGCACCCCCAGCTGGCTGGAGCCACCAGCCTGTGGATTCTGCCCCCAGGTAGCCGGCGGCTGGTGGATGTGATGGACGTGAACACCCAGAAAGGCACGGAGATGAGCATGTCCCAGTTTGTGCGGTACTATGAGACGCCCGAGGCCCAGCGGGACAAGCTATACAACGTCATCAGCCTTGAGTTCAGCCACACCAAGCTGGAGCACTTGGTCAAGCGTCCCACCGTGGTAGGCACCCCCACCCCCCCACCCCCAGCTGCGGTTCCCTCCCTGGCCAGCACTTGGTCAAGCGTTCCACCGTGGTAGGTGCCCCCCACCCCACCCGGCTGCGGTCCCCTCCCTGGCCACCTTCCGCTGGCCCAGGGGGAGGGCGGGAGGCGTTTGGAAGCAGGAGGAGGGTTGAGGTGTGGTGATGGGGTCCAGCTTAAGGGCACTCGGAGCCAGGAAGCGCTGACGGTGGCCTGGCTGGATTTCAGGTAGACCTGGTGGACTGGGTGGATAACATGTGGCCCCAGCACTTGAAGGAGAAGCAGACGGAAGCCACGAATGCCATTGCAGAGATGAAGTACCCGAAAGTGAAGAAGTAAGACTGCCTGGCTGGCGGCGGGACCTGGGAGGGGGTGGCTTTCAGCCTTGTGGGGGGCGGGGGCTGGAAGTGAGCCTGGGGTGAGGCCACGGCCCTGCGGGGTCGCTGCTGGGACATGAGGGCTGGGGGTCCTTGGTGTGGGCAGGTTGGCATCTTGCTTCCCTGAAATGCAGGGGCTCTGCATTCTGCTCCGGGTCTGGATTCTCCATCCAGATAGTTCTTTGGCCTCCCTGCCAGCTCTCCCTGGGGGGATGTGATCTGAAGAGGAGGAAGAGTAATGGGAATCATCTCTGTGTGCATCTGTGTGTGCGTGTGTGTGTGTGCACGTGCGTGTGTGTATGTGTACTTGTCAAACATTCGTCTTCTCCCTCCAAGTGACAGCATGTCCTGGGAGTGGATTTTTAGGGGTCCGCCACAGACCCTTTACTTTTGACAAGGGCTGGGTAGGGGTCTGGTATTTTTTGCTTCCCGCTGTTGAGACCTGGGACCTCTGATTGAAAAGAACCTTTCCTGAAAAAAGCCAGGGGCCACTTCCTCACCAGACATTCCTTAGAGAGATGGTGCCCTCTAAGCGGGAGGTTGGTGGTGGGCTGGGAAGGTGGCCACATCTAATTGCAGGGACATCACTACATGTGGTGTGACCAGCAAGTCCTGAGACTGATTATTTAACATGGGCAGAGGTAGCTACGAGCACCTTCCATGTTCTAGGACTTGTGTGGCGGACCCTTGGGATGAGAAAGTCACCTTGGGGCCCGTACCATCTCAGGCCCTCTGTGTTTCCATCTTCAAAATGAGAAGGAGATGCTGGTGGCCCAGGCAGAACTATTGCTTTGGGCTTCCTAGAAGAGTTGGCTCTGGTGACTCCAAATCCATTAGCATCTCTCTGCTCAGCCCCACTGCCAGGAGTGACCCCAGGAGCTTAAAGGCTGTGAACTTTTCACTCAGCCCTTCATTCAGTGCATATTGAATGCAAACTCTGTGCCAGGCTTTGTAAGGGAGGCCAGCATGCTGGCCCTGGGCTTCTCAAGGTTTTGCTTTCAAGCTCTCTCTCTCTTTAATTACCTCTCAGACATTTTTTTCTACCCTCAAAGCTGAAGCTCCTTACACCCCTTGGATCTGGGCTGCCTCAAAGGGAAAGATTGGGCTCAAGGAGGGGTTGGTAGGAGGGTTTTCAATTCTGTTTTGTTCCGATCCGATCACATCAAAATTTATGGAGCCCTTGGAACAGGGAAGTAAAAGATGAACAGGACTAAAAGCCCCTACCTTCTGGAGAACGTGCCATTAACGTGAGGGTAAGGTGCAGCTCTCATCCTAGGCAGAGGGAAACAGGTTCCCAGAAGGCAAATGGGGAGAGAAGGAATCCTTTTGGGCTGCTGGCATCAGGAAATCATCTTGGAGGGGATATTGACCTGGGCTTTAAAGGACAGAGGAGATGGGACGGGAGTGGGGGAGGGATGGCAGTAGGCAAGTGCCAAGGTCCTTGATGGAATCACGGAGGCAGAGCTTGAGGAAAGAGTGTGAGATTCAGATTAGTGAGAGGCAGATCCTGACCCTCGTTGATTGAGTGATTGATTGATTCAGCCTATAAACTGAACATCTGATTTGTGTTGGGCACCGGGAATAGAGCAGGGAGAAAACCAGATGAGCTCCCTGCCTGCATGGAGCTTACAGTCTATTCAGGAGACAGATGTTAATCCAACAGTCAGAGAAACAAATGGAAATTTGCAGCTGTGATGAGGCCACAAGGCAGAGACCCTCGGTGCTATGGGAGCATGTACCGGGGGATTCACTGGGTTAGGGAGGGCAGGGCAGGCCACCCTGAGCTGCAGTCTAAAGGGGAGAAGAGTTACTTAAGTGAAGAGGCCTGGGAAGAGCTTTTCTGGCTGTGTGCAGAGAGCCTGGGATGGTGGGGAGGGCTGGGGACAGGACGGGCCTGAAGGACTTGCCAAAGAAAGGCCAGTGGGGCTGGAGCAGATCAAGGGAAGGTCAATGGTGCAGGATGCGGGGTGGGTCAGGCTGACAGGGCCTGACAGTGTCATAGTGAGGGGTCTGAATTTCTCCTAAGAGCAGTCGGAAACCTCTGAGATTTTAAGCAGAGAGGTGTGTGTTCAGATTTGTATTCTGCAAATTCTGCAGCTGCCGTGTGGATTGAAGGAGGTGGGGGCAGACTGGTATGAGGAACCACTGCATCATCTAGATGAGGGTTAGAGGAGAGCACAGGACAAACAGGGCATGTATTTAGGAAGGTAAAATAGACAGCCTTGGGTGACAGATTTCAATTAATATCTACTTTGCCTCTCTGAGATATTCAGTATTCTACACTTTATTGAAAGATTCCTTTAAATAATAAGCTCTGTTAATACGTTGAGGATTCTATCTAATTACCAGAAAAAGGCTCACACACAATTTCCTAGAACCACATGTCTTGGACATATTGGTTGGACTATGTGACAAATAGATTTACAAACCCTGTCAGTGGCCGTGGGAACTTGTTATAGGATTTGAACCTTGTTAGGAAGGAAATTGTCACCTTGGAAGTAGTCCACTTGTTCGGCTGAAAAGAATGCTGATTTCAGTTAATAAGCAAGGTAAAAATCCCATGATGATGAAGTCCTCTGGGATCATAGAATGGTTCTTTGGAATTTAATTAAAACGACACTTTCTAGAAATCACAGAGCCTCCATGCTGGAGGTGCCTGGAGAGTGGAGACAGCTGAAGGGCCACCTGAACTGAGGGTTTGCAGGGGGGACGAGAGGAGGGTTACAAACCCATGACTGACTTCTCCCTGTTTCCAGGATTTATATCGTTCGATCATGGTGAGGGGGTTAGGAATTTTAATGGGTTTTGGTTCAGTTATTTAAGACAAGGGGTGGAGACAGTTGTCGAAGGGGTAGTTGCAAATTTGTGGGAGACAAAGATTTCTAAAGAGTATACTAGTGTGGGAATTCCCGGGCTGTCCATTGGTTAGGGCTTGGTGCTTTCACTGCTGTGGCGCAGGTTCGATCCCTGGTTGGGGAACTGAGATCCCACAAGCCGCATGGTGTGGCCAAAAAAAAGAAAGAAAAAGAAAAAGAGTATACTAGTGTATTAGTTACCTCTTGCTGCATTTACTTTGTATTTTGTGCAAGACACTCTTCTAAGTAGTTGGTAGAATACAGTGAATAAACAAAGTCCCTCTTCTCATGGAGCTTGTATTCTGGCTGGGAGAAGAGACAGGCCAGCAAACAAGTGAATAATATAATTTAGGAGGTGATAAGTGTCATGAAGAAGCAGGATAAAGGGAAAAGATGATGACAGGGTAGGCTGAATATCAGCTGTGCCAATGCATTTCTGCCACGGCCTTCCCCCCACCCCGCCCCTAATTTCTGCCCCACAGAAATGTTTTGGCTGTACAGAATTATTTGTCTTGGAAGATTCCATAATCGTACAAACAGTGACAATGATTTGGAAGTACCCCTGTATTAGTTGTTTATTGCTGCATAACAGATTACCCTAAAACTTCACAACTTAAAAAAATTTATGTCTTAGCAGCATCAGCTCACAGCTTCTGTAGGGCAGGAATCTGGGTGTGGCTTAGCTGGGTGATTCTGGCTCAGAGTCCTGAATGAGCTTGTGTCAAAACTTAGACCTGGGGAGTTCCCTGGCTGTCCAGTGGTTAAGACTGTGCTTTCACTGCCGAAGGCCCAGGTTCAATCCCTGGTCGGGAAACTAAGATCTCACAAGCTGTGCGGCACGACAAAACAAAACAAAACCCAAAACTTAGGCCTGGGCCTCAGTTCTTCACTATGTAGGCCTCTTCATAGGGCTGCTTGAGTGTCCTCATGACATGGCAGCTTCCTGCCCTCTGCCAGAAATGGTTTGAGAGAGAGCAAGGAGGAAGCCACAGTGCCTTTTATAACCTAATTTTGGAAGTCACATACTGCTTACTTCTGCCATATTATAGTAGTTAAAAGCAAGTCACGAAGTCTAGCCCGCACTCAAGGGAGGGAAATTTGGCCATGTCTCTGGAAGGGGTGGGGAGCTCTCAAAGACTTTGTGGACAGGTTTTAAATCCTCTGCAATCTCCTGGGTCTATGACATGGGCACACCTTTTTCACTTAGGACCGTTGGGTATTTTAACACATTCCAGAAAGAAATTAGTGAGTCTTTTCTGTTCTCACCTGCTCCTGTAGCCCACTGGGCTTGCAGAAATGAGGTTTGCTGGTGTATTAGAGATATACAGTGGACTGAAAGAGCTCAAAAGCCCAGCCAAAAGGGGATCCCGTGTAAAGCCTACATTTGGCCCCCCAAAATTGAAAATTGACTGCATTTTCTTCCCATGTGCTTTCTGGGGGTACGCAGCTGAAACAGGATGAAGACAGGCACTGGGATGACCAAGTTTCGGGGCTGCCTCTATCACTCCCTGAGCCATGGCAAAGCTTTTGTCTCCTCTTAGAGACTCAGTTTTTCCCTCTACAAAGCGGTGATCCTGTCATCCCTGCCCTGCCTCCCTCCATGATGTGGGGAAGATGGAGCCTGCAGTGGATGTGAAATGTGGTTGGGATAAGATGTTTGTCTACGTGGCCTCCTGTAGACACACAGGGTCTGCAGCTGCCATTGGAATCCTGGCATCCTCTGCTTTTTAATCTACCTTCCCTCGCATTTGCGTAGGGCATCTCTACAGCCGGTATTTACCGGCTCACCCTCATCAACCGCATTTGCTGGCATCATAAACGATCGTCCCCCGTGTGATGTATCACATAGAGAAACTGACCTAGAGAGGATGCTGATGTCACATGTGGGCCACGCCCCGGACCCCGGTCTCTGGATTCCTGGCTTTTCCCTTCTACCTCGAAAAGAAGAACAAAGAGAGCCAGCCTTTCCTGTGGTGCCATGTATGGCCCCAGGTGCTGTGTTAGACACTTAGCACCCAGATCTCAGTGATACTGGAAGCAGGTTACTATCCCCATTTAACAGACAAGGAAGCTGGAAATCATAGTGGTTCAATGCAGTAATGGATAGAGCAGCTGAGTGTAAGACAGTAGGGGCTGGTGTGGCTCTGGATAACTGGAGAGGCAGCCTTTAAAAAACATTTTTTTTTAAACGAGTGCTGGCCAGACCAAGCATATCTAGGGCCTGGTTTGGTCTGTAAGGGCCACCAGTTAGAGGTTCCTGACTAGTTTTAACAAATGAGATGCTGAGATCCAGAGGGGGGAAGGATTTGGTCCAGTGTCACATAGCTGGTTAGAATAATTATAGGGCTGTTGCTTGGTACTGCACTTACACAGATGAATCTAGTGTGGTCCCTACTCACAAGGATCTGGGCATTTGTGACTTAAAAAGTAATATGGGGGAGTTCCCTGGTGGTCTAGTGGTTAGGATTCGGTGCTTTCACTGCGGAGGCCCGGGGAACCAATCCCTGGTCGGGGAACCATCCTGCTTGCTGCGTGGTGCAGCCAAAATACAAAATAAAAAAAAAAGAGAAAAGTAATATGTCTCCCATGTGGACAGCCTGATCCTGTTGTCAGGGCCTTCTCCTCTCTGAGTTCATTTAATTCAATGACTGGTGCTCAAATCCAAGGTCGGGGATTGTCTTTGTCATTACTATCTTTTCTTTTAAATAGGCAGAGCATACATAAGGTAAAAAATTTAACCAGTTCCAGGGAGTTTACAGTTTAACCTCACAGCAGGCCATCAGGGAGGTACTAATGGGTGAGCCATCCAGTAAATGACACAAGGAAGCAACACCCTGGGCCAGGGCGTTGACCACCTTTAAATGGCTTAATGTTCAGTTCCCTAAAATGGGGATTATTAGGTTGTTTTAAGGATAAAATGGTATCATGCATGTAAGCAACTATTATTATGAGCACTTGATAATTGGAACCTATTAATTAATAATGCTGGGTAGCCCAGGGAATGGGATTTGGCCAAAGAATCGAGAAGTTTGATTTCTGCCCCTGCAGACACCATACCACCATCTCCTGGCCCCCCTTGTGGTTTATGGGGGAAGGGTGGGATGGGAAGAGGGCTGTGGTCCTGATGAGCGTGCCCTGGAGGGGGGACTTCTGATTTGAGCTGGACTGACTTCTTCAGTTAGTGGTTGAGGTTTGGCTGTAACCTGCACGCTCGGCTTCTTGAGATCTTGGGATTTACCAGGGACACCTGGGGAGAAGCGCTGAGAAACTCTGAGACAGGCTGCTTGGGTAAGCACCCCACTACGAGGGTAGTGATCAGGGTGAGTCACCACCTCTGAGCCTGTCTTGCTTTCTCATCTGTAAAATGGGTACAGTCCTGCAAATGACCTTACAGGGCTGTTGTGAAGATTGGATTAAGTAATCAAAGTGTTTATCTCAATTAATTCCCACAATAGTTCTATGATGTGGGGTTACACAGCTCCTAAGGGGGCAGGTAGGGGCAGGCGCAGGAAAGAGCATCTTAGGTTGCAGATGAACGTCAGGTCACCTCCCTGCCCCCAGGGCGAGGAAGCTGCTGAGAGAGGGGAAGTGGTTGTCCAAGGTCACAGCTAGTCTGTTTTAGGGCCAGAGCCGCATCCCTGATCTCTGGGCTGCCATACCCGGGATCAGACAAGCCCTCCACCCCCTGGCACTGGTCCTTTCTATAGCTTTGCCCCGAGGGGTGCGTTTCAGGAAGGTGGTTTTGCTGGGTCGTCGCCTTCAGCAGCAGGACGGCGTCCAGCCTCCCTGAAAACGGGCGTGCTGGAGTCCCCGAGCGCCTGCCAGTAGAACGGAGGTGGGGAGAGCTACCCTCGTGCCCCCACCCAGCCCGGGCGAGGGGGCGGCCGTGGGCGGCGGCGTCCCCTGGCGCTGGTCGGGCGCGCTTCCCTGTCGCCGCCGCGGCCTCCCTCTGCCTCCCTGGCAGCCGCCGTGCCGCGCGGGTGTTCAGTTTCTGCGCGGGGATGAGCGCAGGCTGCGCCCGGCTCCCCGAGAAAAGAACGAAGCGAGCGAGGGCTCCGCGGTCCTCGACAGGGGCCTGGCAGCACCGTGGAGGGGGCTCGGCTCTGGTCGCCGGGGCCGGACGAGTGTCGAGCCTCAGCCGCCAAAGGGGACGCCCGGGAGCCGCGCTGCAGTCGAGGGTAACCGCGGGCGGGGCCGGGCGGGCGTTCCTGCGCTGCGCCCCGCGGGCCCGGGGCTGCCCGGGAGCCCCTCACTCCTTCGGGGCGCACCGGGGCGGGGTGTGGGTCGCCTCCCTCCCGCGGGCTGCACGGCCGGCATCACGGAGCCGCTCTTTGTGTCTCCTGGGGCTGCGTGTAAGTGTGTAGCGTGTGTGCACGCGCGCTCGGCGCCTCCAGCCCCGTCACCCGGTGCCAGCTTTCCAGGTCCCCCCCCGCGAGACCTTTGCCCGAGGGGACGCCGCCTGGGCTGCCGGGGGAGTTTCGCTAAGTTGGAGGGAAAAGGGCGGGGTGGGGCTGCCCCGCCTCCCCAGACCCGAGGCAGCGCCCCAAAGTTGGTGCTGCAGGTGCAGCGCCCCCTCCTACCACGCTCCTCCCCAGCCAGCCCCGGCCTTGGGAGGTGGGAAGCCCCCAAAAGCTTAGGTCGCGGGTGCCGGGTTCTCAGGCGCCAACTTGGAGGGTGTCCTACACAGATGCCGCCTGCGCCGTGAGTGGGGGTGTCGAGGGGCGCGGCTTTCCGGGCAGGGGGCGGCCGAGGCGGAAACCAGGCCGGCTGGCCGGCCGCGGCGAGAGCTTAGCGGCCGTGGCACCGAGCCGGGGTGCCCATGTGACTGCGGTGTGCTTTGGAAGAGGAAGCTGTTAGAGGTCAGTGCAAAGGCGTCACGCCAGAGCGAGCGAGAAGCAGGAGTGAGGGGGGAAACGCGGAATGAGTGCGGGGCAGGCGAGGAGGCAGGCGGGGTGACGGCTGCAGGGGCCCGGGACAAAAGCCGCCCCGTCCCAGCTCCCCTGGCCACCCTAAAGCGTGCACTTGCCCGGCAGGAGGGGCGGTCCAGGCCTGGCAGCCAGGAAATGAGGGACATGGGAGGAGGGGCCTTTCATGGAGAGGCGGGGCTGGAAGTGGCGCCCCCAAGCTCCGAGGGGCCTCGGAGGGTGCTGGAGGGTGACTGGGAGGGGAGAGCAGACGCAGGCTCAACTTGGAGAACTTTCCCTTGTACGCAGCAGCCGCAGCTCGCAGGGATTGCGTTTCCGCGTGTGCTGGGGAGGCTGGAACTGCGGCAGGAGATTGGCAGGTTGAAGGTGGACGACCTGTTTGGCCGGGGAGACTTGGGTCCTGGAGCCCAAGAGCCCAAGAGCCAAGCTCCTCTCCTTTCTGCTTTGGGCCCCTGGGTGGGTATCCAGCTGCAGACCGAAGGAAGCACCTAGCCTTTCTCCACCCCACAAACACTTAAATTGTTTTCCCCAGACTGTGTTCTGCTCAGGCCTGGAGGAGGTGGAAACCAAGGTTAGATTAAAGAAAGAGAAGAAGAAAACCGAGAGGAAGAGTGGTTTTAGGAAAATGAGGACTAATATTTTGAAGTGGTGCCTGGAGAGAAGAGGCCGGCGTGGTCCATGGGGGTGGGGTGGACTGGGGCTTTAGCAGGCCCCCTACCCCTCCAGTTCCTTGGAGAGAAGAGAATCACCCGGGCCTTCAGAGTGGGGACCTGGCTTGGGTGGGCCGGGAGGAGGCAGCAGGGTGTGGAGGCGGAGCCGGAGCCGGAGCCGGAGCTGGGACTTTAACAACCCCAGCGCCAGCAGCACAGCCCGCGCCTGTCTTCGTGACAGGGCTGCGTCCTGTGCTGTCAACTACACCCCTCCGATGGGGTTGCTAGGCAGCGGGGCTCTGATGTGCAGGAAGGCCTTCTGATTTGTCAGCCTCCTGCAGACACATGGTTAAGGCTCCTTCCAGCCTATCCGGAGGAGGGACGCGGGGCACGCCGCGTGCATAGTGCCGAGCCCCGGGTCCACCTGAATGTGAGGTGCAAAAGGCAACCAGAGGGAGGGGGCGCCTGGAACCCTTCAGCCTCCTAACCAGCTCAGCCCACGTCCCCCCGGCCCCCACCATTATCTCCTCTCAGGCTGCTGGCTCCTCCCTGCCCGACCCCGCCCCATTCCTCTCCTCTTCCCAAACCATGGAAAAGCAAAGTGCAGCGGGGAAAAGCGGTCAGTGGGGTAAGCGTGTGTATGCGGGCCTCCGGAGGTGCGAAGGTGTGGGAGCATGAGCCGTGGGGGACTGCCCCAGCCGTGCTCTTGTGGCTTTTGGGGGAAGGGGTGGGTGAGAGGGAGGGGGCCCTGGCACTGCCGTCTGCCAGGCCGGGACCTGGAAGCCTGTCTGTCCCCTCTCCTCCTAAGCTCTGCTCACCCCTAGGAGGGCAGCAAGTGGAGGGAGGAGGGAGGGGACGGGTGAGTTCCTGTAAGGAAGGGTGGGTTGTCTGGCAGTTGCTAGAGCTTAGAAGGGGGGCTGCTGGCAGGTTTCTTCTCCCAAATGCCCTCCCTCTGTCCAAGCCGTTCAGGGCCGGGCTCTCCCTCTCTGACTCCTTCCCTCCCTCTCTGCCACTCCACCCCGCCACCCCGAGGGTCTTTATCGCTTTACTTTTTTTTTTAGCAGCTTTATTGAGGTACAGTTCACATACCATTCATCCACTTAAAGTGTACAATTCAATGTTTTTTAGTATGTTTACAGAGTTGTGCAACCACCATCAATTTTGGTACATTTTTGTCACCCCACAACGAAGACCTGTACCCATTAGCAGTCACTCCCCATTTCCTCCCAACACCCCCAGCCTCTGGCCACCACTAACCTGCTCTCTGTCTCTGTAGATCTGCCTACTCTGGACATTTCATACGTGGAATTATACACTGTGGTCTTTTATGGCTGGTACCCTTGTACTTCCAGCTGCATTGCTTACTTTGCAGTCATTTGCAGTTTGCCTTGCCATTTAACTTTCCCAGGGTCGCGCTCCCTTAAGAGTGTTTCATCCTTAATGGCAGGGGTCTTATGCTTTTCTCTAAGTGCCATGCCTGGCTCTGGGCTGGACCACTGGTTGGCTCTCAGTACATGATTGTTGAATGAATGAGGAGATGAATGGGGACTAGTAATTGGCAAGCTATGCAGGTGGTTTACAGCTGAATTCCAGAGGGCCCAGTTGCTGCAGAGGGGCCTGGCAGCTTGGGAGAACTGCAGGTATAGGAGCTGGAAGGAGCAGAAATGAAGCCTCTTGCTTGGGTAGGAGGCAGGGGTGGGGCAAGAGTAAAAACCGTCTTCGAGGAAGGAACCAAGTGGCCTGTGGGTTGCCAGCTCTCTCGCGGGAACCTGAAAACAAAAATGCCTCTCCCAGCCTTGGGGGCAGGTAGCCAATGCTTGAGATTCGCCACCTGATCACAGGGGCTTCCCCCATGGGGAACTCCGATTAGATTTGGGTCTTAAAAAAAAAGAAAATTCCCCAGTGTCAGCGTTTATAAAAGGGCAGCAGGTCAGGCATCTCTGAAGCTGTTTGCTCGCCTCCTGTGATTCAGGCATTGAATTGTTTTTCTGCTTCCCCACCTCTGTGCTGCAGGTACTGTCTGATGAGCGTGAAAGGTTGTTTCACTGACTTCCACATCGACTTTGGAGGCACTTCCGTTTGGTACCATGTTTTCCGGGGTGGGAAGGTGAGTTGAGTCTCTTCAGATCTCTGTACACGCCTGGCTGTTTGTGCATGGAGGGGCTCGCTCACCTTTCTGCTTCTGCCCCCGCCTCCAGCCAGACCCCACCCTGTGAGGACTTTCTCACCCTCTGTCTTCTTCTGGAGGGAAAGATCAAGGTCAACTCCTCACCCTCTTTTCTTCTTCTGGAGGGAAAGGTCAAGGTCAACTCTTTTGCATCACATCTGGTCACCCTTTCACACCTGCTTGCCCAGTCCAGTGTCCTACGTATCTTGGGCCAGATTAGAACTCCAGATGTGGCTCCCAAGAACCTCCAGCATTTCATTTCCCCCAGCTGTCATCTCAGCTCCAGCACTGGGACCTTTTAACTTAAAAGTCTAGTTGCCTGCAAGAACAGTTTACATTAGGGACAGACATCACCCAGAGAAAGGACGTGAGGCATGTGTTCAGGGTGCTCCTGCTGTGTCTGCTCCTGTGTGCATGTCCACGTGGGGACGTAGGGGTCCCTGCATGGAGGTGGGTGCTCCTTGAGAATACGTGTGTGCTGCCCTGCTCCTCTGGGTCTGCGTGTGCATTTGTCTTAACCGAATGTGTTGGAAGAAATTCCGGGTAGGAAGTCATCCCTCTTGGTTCCAGATGTTTTTCCTCCTTCTCCAGAGCCAGCACAAGCTGGTTTTATTTATTGGGCCATTTTATCCTACAACTTAGGAAATTCCCCTTCTTTTGCTTCCCCCACCTCCCTGACAAGCCCACGGCTCAGGAGAAAGAATGTTCCACTCAGTCCAGGAAGTCTTCCCACCCTGGTGTTTCAGCTGGAACGGAGATTCTCTAAAGGCGGGCAAGGGGTGTCCCAGAAGGGCGGTACAGCCTTCCCTGCCACCCCAGAGACCCTTTGGGCCTGGTCCTGGAAGGGTCTCCGGGGATGTGTCCTCCCCCATCCTCCCTGCTCCCAGGCAGGTGGGGCTGTCTTCTGGGTTGTGGCAGAGCCTGGAAGAAATCAGACTTTGGCCTGGATCTTTAACTGATTGCTTCCTTTTCCTTCTAAGATCTTTTGGCTGATTCCTCCAACCTTGCACAATTTGGCACTGTACGAGGAGTGGGTGCTGTCAGGCAAACAGAGCGACATCTTCCTGGGAGACCGTGTGGAGCGATGCCAAAGAATTGAGCTGAAACAGGGCTACACATTTTTCATCCCTTCCGGTAGGTTCCCACAAGGCTGCCACTGGGCTCTTAGCAGCCTCCTGTTGGCCAGGTGGCCTCAGCCAGGTGTTTAGGCCAAGTGATGGGGTTTCTCTGGGCCTCCTTGCCCTTGGCAGTCCCTGAGAGAAGGAGAGAAGCAGGCCTCAGGCTGCAGGGAAAAATAGCCTCTCACATCTTACCTGTTTTTTCCTGCCTGTGGGCTAGAATTCTCTCTTGGGGAGAAAGCCTCCTGAGGGCCCTCCCTCAGGGGAAGTTTGAATGCCTTCCTCCAAGATGTCCTGCTGAGATTTCTGAGGGTGAGGATGAGGGTGGTCCTGTGGGGAGGGGAGGGGCAACTTTATCCTGATGGCTGGGGAGGGGAGAAGGGGGAGTTGGCCCAGGGGAAGGGGTAGAGGGGAATGCGCCCAGAGTGGCAGCTTCCTTCCTGCAGAACAAGATGAAATGTAATTGGGATCAAGGTCAGTTTCTGTACTTGCACTCGCCCCTTTAAAAAAAAAAAAAAAAAAAAATTAACTACAACTATAGCAGAGGGCAATAATTAAGAGCATGGGCCCTGGGGCCAGAAAGCCCCGCCCTAATTCAAATTCCTGCTCTGCTGCTTACAAGCCTGACTTCCTGAAAATGACTTAAGCTCAGTGCCTCAATGTTCTCATCTGTAAAATGGAAGACTTCCCAGGGTGGTAGTGAGGACTGAGTGAACCGAGACCTATTTGCCTACAGCTCCTGGGAGATGGGCTGAGGGCTTTTGGCCAGTTACAGGCTGAGTCACTAGTAGATGTGGCAGATGACCTGGGAATCTTAGGCTGCATTTTAGTGGAAGTGTTTTACCCAGCATGAGGGAGGTGACAGTCCCACTGTATAGAGTGAGAGGGTCAGGCCACATGTAGGAGACTGTGTTCCTCGTGGGTTGTAATGACTTACCCTCATGGGTAAGTCAACCTCGAGAGAGAGAAGAGTCTGGATACCACATCAGGTGAGGTGAATTTGAAGGAGGAATTGGGTTGTTTTACCCAGGAAGTGAAGGTGTATGGTAATGGCCATTGGCCAGTTGAAGGATCATATCTTGGAAGACAAGGTATAGCCAAGTGGTATTGGAATGAGTTGCTCTGCTAGGCACTGAGCTCCCCGTCACTGGAGGTACACAAGTAGAGGCCATATGCCAAGGAGCCTGCAGGGAAATTGCCACTGAGTGGAAGCTTGGATCTTAGGGTCCAAGGCCTCCTTTGAGGCCACTAAGATCCATTGGATGGAGAAACTGGTCACACTTAAGTTGGACTGGAGTTGGCCTTGGGTCTGGACATCAAGTCAGTGTCAACTGAAGGGGGAGCGGTTGTGGTAGCAGTTCCCACCATGGGGATGGGACCTGCACACGCGGGCTCTTCTAGAAAGTTGGGCAGAGATTTCACTATTAGGGAAGTTTGGGATTTGGAGGTGGCGGGGTTTAGTAGGGGTGACTTTGTTTTCAGGGCCCCAGGTGCATCCTTGGAGCTGCTTAACTCTGGGAGGGGAGAGACTGCTGCTTGGGACAGGAGGGAATTGTAGTTGGTGGACAGCATTTAGGGAGCACAGCCTGGAAGGAGGTGGTATCCTGCAGCGTGTTCAAGGCCACTGCAGGTGTGGGAAGATTGGCCCTGGTAGATTCAAAGGGAGGCTGGCGTGCGCTTGGCCTTGCTGCCGTCTTTGTGACTTTGGGCTGATCTCTTCCCCTCTCTGGGCCTCAACTGTCCCATCTCTACAGTGGGGGCAGGGTGAGGCTGAACTCTGGGATCCTCAGGCTCCCTCCCAACTCTGTCCCCTGAGTGCAGGCCTCCTTAGCCTCCCTGGGAGGACAGGCGTTTTTCTCGCAGGGCCTTTTTCAGAACCGAGAGGTGGCCCATTGCTTTCCCCCGATCTGGGATGGGAAGGGTGTTAATTTTGGTGCCTTAAGCAAGCAGGAAAAGGTCTCAAGAAGCAGCATCTAAGTCCCAGCAGGGGTGTGACTGTGTGTTGAAGGCAGGAAGAGGGGACGCGGATTTGAACTGCAGCTGGTAGGAGTCTATTTAGAATTCAGCAAAGACTTTTGGCCCTAACAGTCTTGAGTGAGACACCAGGATTTTTTCCCTGGATTTTGGGAAGCAAAAAAGGGACAGTTGGAATTTGTCACCTTCTCAAGGGCAGGGTGTACATGTGGTTCCCAGACATTGATTTCATGAAGTTAAAAAAAAAAAGGTGGGAACTGATATCAACGTTATTATCTTGTAGTTTTGCTAAATATGGGCACTAATTTAAAAAAACAACCTGTCAGCTACTTTTGCTGATGTTTCATGAAAGGAGGACTATTCTGACACTAAAAAAGATGGGAGTACATAATTCCAAAATAAAGGACAGTCACTACTTGAAATTTGATGGGTTTGAGTTTATGAAAATCTATGCCATCTTCATTTTTCTTATTTTGTTGTCAACCAGTGAAAAATAAAGGACCAGAGTTTTGGAGTCACTGAACTAGCTGAGCATCTTGGGTCCTCACACCCTCTGAACCAGACACACATCTGAGATTTGTGGTAGCTGGGATGTGGCTTTGGGGAGAGAGCCTTGGGGAATCCCGCCACTGCACATGAGCTTTTGGGTGTGGAAAGTGGAGAATCTAATTCTGGCATTTCCCACCTCTGATCTGGGTTTTCACCTCCACAGTGTGACCTTCGATGTGCCCTACCTCACGCTGGCCTCAAGCTTCCCCATCAGCTCTGTGAAAGCTCGTGGATGCCATTGGGTTAGGAAGATTTTAAGTGTCACAGTATCTTTGTGAGACTTGGTTTATCTTTTTCTTCTTTTGTCTGAGGGTGAAGGGGTTGGGTGCTAGCTATGCTTCAGAGGTGGTGGTTCTTCAGGCCTTGGGCAAGTCTGAGAAACAGTAACTCCTAGCTATTTAACAGTATAAATAGGACCTGATCTCTTGGACCTGAGATGATCTATCTGTGAAATGGGTACAGAGCAGAGACGGGCTGGCAGTGAAGCAGGCTGAGGTGGAGGCGCTCTGGGAAACTGGGGAATTGCTGCTCGGCTCCAGCCAGTTAGGGCTGGAGGGCCTGGTGGGCCCAGCTTCTCATTTTTCTGGAGAGGAAAGCACTTCAGATAGCCTTGTGAAATTTCCCCATTTTTTAAAAAAAATTTATTTATTGTTTTGTTTTTGTTTTTGGCCACATTGGGTCTTTGTTGCTGTGCGCAGGCTTTCTCTAGTTGCGGCGAGCAGGGGCTACAGTTTGTTGCGGTGCACGGGCTTCTCATTGCGGTGGCTTCTCTTGTTGCAGAGCATGGGCTCTAGGCACATGGGGTTCAGTAGTTGCAACACATGGGCTCAGTAGTTGTGGCTCGCTGGCTCAGTAGTTGTGGTGCACAGGCTTAGTTGCCCCGCGGCATGTGGGATCTTCCTGGACCAGGGCTCGAACCCGTGTCCCCTGCATTGGCAGGCAGATTCTTAACCACTGTGCCACCAGGGAAGCCGGAAATTTCCCCATTTTGATAACACAGGTGGGTCAAACTGTACATGTCCCTGGGTCTGATGCAGCCCGTGGCCTGGCAGTTTGGGCCCCTGGTACCAGCTATGAGGTCCCAGAGAGGAGAGGCCATCCTGGCTTCATCCTGGCAGCCACAGTGCCCAGCCCCGGGCCTGGGCCAGCACAGGGAGTTCGTGGATGCTCCTGAGGGCCGTGGGCCTCTGTGAGGCACCCCTGAGTTCTGGGACCTTTGGGTTTATCCCTGCAGCAGCCACACAGATGTGGGTCAGGGGCCTTTTCATTCCGAACCCTGAGCGTTTGGGCTGTGGGTCAGACACCATGTTCCCCCGCGGCCTTCTCGGCCCTTCATGTCCCAGAGAATACCCGTCAGTTGGTTTTGTGGGTCGCCTGATTTCCTTTCGTGGCTGGATCTGTCCCTTGTCGCGTGGCCTGATAGCCTCTGTTGTCGCCTTCATGTTGTTGGAGACTCTGGCCTGGAAGCAGGAGGCAGATGCCAGCATCCTCGGTGCAGTCACCAGTCTGGGAAAACTTGCTCTCTCGTGCTTCCTGGGATGCAATGAATGAGTATCGGGAGGGTGGATTCAGATGGGGCTTCTGAATGCTTTATTTCCACTCCCTGGTTCTTCCGGAGGCAATTGTTTATTTAAAAAACTTTTTTTTTAAAAATCTTTTTACTTTTTTTAAATTTAAAAAATTTTTTGGCCGCACTGCACTGCATGTGGGATCTTAGTTCCCCGACCAGGAATGGAACCAGCGCCCCCTGCGGTGGAAGCGCCGAGTCTTAACCACTGCACCACTAGGGAAGTCCTAGAAGCAAGTGTTTAAGTAATGGAGCAGATGTGAGGAGGGCTGGGGGCAGGGACTGGGCAGTGACTCTAATCCAGGCCAGGCTGCCTGACCTACCTGCGAGGCACTGGCCTGGGGAGGAGAGGAGAGTGGAGAGAAGCTTCTAGAACCCCTGGAATGTCAGTACAGATTCCCTGCCCCTCTCCTTGCAACAGCACCTCTCACATCAGGGGAATAGATGTAAGTCAAGTGAGTCTGCGTTTCCAGAAGGGAGAGTCCGGGGCTGATGAATGCAGATTCACGAGGGTGCCGTTCTTTCCAAAGCCCTCGTGATGGACGGGACTACCACGAGTATCAGTGGCAGTTGCTCACACGGTTTGAGTTCTTACAAGGGAAGCAGTGGTCTTCTTCATTTCACACGGGCACGTGGAGGCCAGGAGAGGGGACAGGCAGGTGCCCCAGGCCACGTGGTGAGTCAGCACTGGGGACAGTCTCCAACCCGGGTCCCCGGACATGGGCTTTCATAGGCATTAGGTGGGCATGCGAGGAGCATAGGAAAGGGACCCAGGAACCTTTGTCCCATTCAGGCTTCACCCTACCATGAGCATGTGCTTGAAACCCGGCTGTCCTAGGTCCCAGTCTTAGGAAATGTTGCTTGAATAATGCTGATGGTGGTAACAACAATAGTAATAGACAGTGTGGCTCCGCTTGGTGGAAACAAAAAAAAATGTACAGTTGAGAATATCAGCTGGTACACAGCTGAGGCGGAGAGGCTGAAGCAGATGTGGAAAACGGGACTTGTTTTTTTTGTTTTTTTTTGGCCTCGCCGCGGGGCCTGCAGGATCTTGGTTCCTGGACCAGGGATAGAACTTGTGCCGCCTGCAGTGGAGGCGCAGAGTCTTAACCACTGGATCGCCAGGGAAGTCCTGGAAACCGGGAAACTGGGACTTTAGAGGCGCAGCCGCACTGCTGCACGGGGCGGGGCGGGGGGCAGGGAGGTGGTGGGGAAGGAGCCCAGGTAGCCCTGCAAGGGCACACCTGGCGGGCAGAGCGGCAGCCAGAGCTGTGGGCGGGTAGCCGCAGAAACAGGTTACGTAAAGCCTTTGCTCCTGTGCTCCTGGCTGGCGGGTTGCCCCTGCCTTCCCCTGAGCGCCACCAGGTCTGTCCCACCGATTGTCCCTAGCAGGGGAGGGCCCGCCGCCCAGAGTGTTGACACAGATGCCAGCAGTGGCCTCGCAGCCTCCGAGCTCTCTTCCCAGGTGGCAGCCCGGCTCCTGGCAGCCGTGGCCACCCGTGGCTGCCTGTGACTCAGGGCTGGCGTGTTCGGCTCACTGAGGAAAGAGGCTGGAACTGCTCCCGCTCGGTGTGGGCGGGGAGGCCTCTATACTTTGCCTCCGAGCAAATGAATTAGCCTCAGGGTTATGGAGAGGGCTTGGGATCTCAGGTTGCCCCTGTCTGTCCCCTTTCCCCTCTGCTGACCCTCTGTCTTTCACCGTGAGTCCCTTGGCCTCTGCCTGTCCTTGTCTTCGCCTCTGTCTTTCTTGGTTCCCTTTTTGCCTCCCCTCCGTGTTCGCAGGCCTGTCTCCCGGGACTCCCAGGCCTGTGCTAATAAGCCTGTGATGTAGCGGCAGTGCAGCATGGCAGTTAAAAATGGAGCCGCTGTCGCTCACCTGCTGTGACATCATTCAGCAAGTGACTTACTTCTCGGAGCCTGGGTTTCAGCATCTGTAAATGGGAGTGGGTTATAATGCCACCCCTCCCCTCACTCTGCACTGTCCAGTATGGTAGCCAGGAGCTGCATGGAGGACTGTTGAGCACTGGACACACGTTCAGTCCATCATTGAAGGAATTAGGCGGCTTGCTTTGTCTCTAGCCTTCATGGACCAAGCGGAGGCCAACTCCCTGGGTCCCAGTCCTTATAAGTGACTTCACTTTCCTGTGGCTCAGCCTTCTCGTCCGTAATTTGGGGGTGAATGTCGCATGTACCTTGGAGGGATCTTGTGAAGATTAAATGAGAGGAGCCCTGTAAAGCCCTCAGGCCAGTGCCTGGCACAAAGGTAGTCCTCAGTTATCCTTCTCATGATTGCAGTGCCAGCCTTTGGGCCAGGAGCTCAGGGAGATGAAAAAGCCGTGCCCCAAGGTGTTAATAAGCTGCAGTCAGCAGGAGAGAGACTTGGGGCAGAGCAGAAGCAGAGCTTCTGCAGGTGTCATGTGGTAGAGGAGACTGCCTGGAAATGGGCCTTGGAGGATTTTGATGGCAGGGGGTGGCTTCGGGCAGAGGAGGCATCTGGGTTCTGGCGGGATGTCACGACCCTTAGTTGTGGCCCCGAGCAATCCTTGACACCTCCTGAGATGGATGGTCGCTGGGATGATGAGGAAAAGGCTTAAGGACATATGAGTAGCCTGAGTGAGGGGTTTTCAGCTCCCTGGCCTGCAGGGGAGAGGGACAGGGCCTGCCTCTCTGTTGGCTGCTGCAGCCAGGTCCATTGTAACACTTTATCACCAAGGTCTTCAGGACAAGGGGGTTGGTCTGCAGTTGCCCAGGACCGACTTGAGCTAGCCAGGGGTCACTGCCAGCAGCAGTCAGTGGGGCTGTGGGTCTGGGTCCTCTAGGCCAGCCAGGACCTCAGCCCTCTGCGTCAGGCAGCCCGAGCATCCTCCCTCTGGCCCTGGGTGCTCACCTGGGCCTCCTGCGCCCTCCTGCATGTGGGCATAATGGGGGCCCCCAAAGGGCCAGTGGCTGACCCTCTCTGTGCCCTCCCCACCCCAGGCTGGATCCATGCAGTCTACACCCCCGTAGACTCTCTGGTGTTCGGCGGAAACATTCTGCACAGCTTCAACGTGCCCATGCAGCTGCGGATCTACGAGATCGAGGACAGAACGCGGGTGAGGCGGCTTCCTTTTCTTCTCGTGGCCACACCGGCCCCCGAGCTCTGCCTGGTGCTTGGGGCGCATGGGACGGTCATTCCGAAGTCCTTTCTGGTCCCTTGTCCCTCCTGCTCCCTGCCTCAAGCTGGGTCTTGGTCCTGGTTCTGCAGGGCAGTGGGTGCCCGCGAGAGCCCCACCCAGAGCCCCGGGAGTTTCTGTTCACCTCCAGGCTGGTGACAGCCGAAACCCCCTGTTGAAGAGGAAGTATCTCTTGAGAAAGCACCGTGAGATGTCAGGAACCGTGCCTCTTCCTTCTTCCCACGTGTATGAAGGGATGTGAGGGAGTGGGGGGATTTCATGGCTGTTGTGGTGGTGGTTTGGAGCAGGGGGCGGGGGCTGGACCTTGGAAGGCAGGTCAGGTCTTGACCATGTGGGGGCCCCAGATGTGATGTAGGACCCCGAGGAAGCCAGTGTCTGTGAGTCCCCCAGGGACTATCTGAGTTCTGCCTCAATGTCTGCTTGTGGCTGGCGGGGGGGCGGTCCCCTTTTCTCCTTGATGGTTTCTCAGACACTGCATCCCACCCCCAGCCCCATGCCCTAGGAGCAGGGGCCAAGGCTCAGATACTTGACAATGGGCCCTCTGCCGTGCTCTGTTCCATTCCATGAGGTTCCTCTGAAAAGCACTGGCTCTTCCTTGCTGGAACTTGACCCAGTGTCCCCAGGCATTTGAGACAGGTCTGAGAGTGGGAAACTGGTGCAAAAAGGGCCTACTTCTTCTTTTCTCTTATAGTTCTTCAAATATTGCTTCTGTCTTTCTTTTTTTTTAATTGAGATATAATCCACATACACAAAGTGCACAACTCAGTGGCATTGAGCACATTCACAGTGCTGTGCAGCCATCATTTCTAATTCTAAGACATTCTCATCACCCCAAAGAAACCCCATACTCAGTAGCAGTCACTCCCCAGTCCCCCCTCCCCAGCCTCTGGCAGTCACTGGTCTGCTTTCTATCTCTATGGATTTGCCTGTTCTGGATATTTTATGTAAATGGAATCATATAAAATGTCCTTTGGTCTGGCTTCTTTCACTTAACATCGTGTCTTCAAGTTCATCTACGTTGTGGTATTTGTCAGTGCTTTGTTCCTTTTTATGCCTTAATCATATTCCATTGTATGGATAGACCACACCTGGTCTTCTTGGGCTTTGCCTTGGAGTTGACTTTTTTCCCAGAGAGGGTTGTCAGGCCCGGACCCTAAGGAAACATCTCATAGAAGCAGATACTCTGTGCCCAGGGTTCATGCCTTTCTTGGTCTTGTTTCCAGGCCTTGGTCTGCATGGAATCACATACATGAGTCAAAGTCTTAGCCAGTGTGTATGCATCTGACCTTTTTAATAGCCCCAGTGTTGAGGGACCTCTTCCAAGAGTTTCCTGGGGACCACTTTGAACCATATTCAGTGGGCAGGTAGGTGTGTTAACAAGGTCAAATGCGCATTCTTCAGATAGGCTAGTTTGCTGCTGGGATGCCCAGATCCGCAGAGACTGGGTCTTGCTTTGTGGATTTTTGTGCCTCTCTTTTCTGTTGCCTGCCTACCATCCCTTTCCCGGTCTGGCAGGGAGGCCAATCCCTGCCCTGGTCTGGGGGATGCTGCCCTGTGGCGTTCTAGAGAAAGGCACCATTTGGGTATGAGTGGTCATCTTATCATCTGGGTCAAGTGTTGTCTGGGACTCTGGCCAACTGTTCTTTGGCCATCCCTGAAGGATGGGCCAGTTTGTGTGTGAGCAGACAAGTAGGTGTGGGATAGAAAAGGAGAAAAAAGTCAAGCCCACAACTTTCCAGGCAATTCCTGAAAGCCAGAGTCAGGCTGGGATTTCTAAAGGCTTCAGCAACTCACTTGGCAGCCGTCCCCCTCCCCCAGGGAATCTGGATCATACATCTCAGTGGATTTGGGCCCCATCATTCCGTTAGGAGCCCAGATCCCCTCCCCTGTCTGTGGGAGGTGGGAGGGAGGGTAATGGAGTAGAACCCCGAGCACCATGCTGAGCTGCCATGGGATATCGCACCCACGTGGAGATGAGTATGGCAGCTCCCCCTCCCCCAAGGCTCACTGTCCCTGTTGTCTCAGTGGGCACCCCATCTGGTTTCCTGAAGCAGGTGGACGGGGGGGGGGGGCAGGCGGGCAGGCAGGCAGGCTGGGCGGGAACCAGCGGCAGGCTGTTTAATCTGCTTTGATTTCTGGTCTTTGGAGAGGGCTTGGCTACAAGGCCCAATTGTTTATGTCTTAGGAGCCAAGGCAGACAAAAGATGCTGGGAAGAGAGAGCACTGGAAGCCAGATAAAATGCCAGGGCTCCTTGTCAGCTCGCTACAACTTAATTCTTTATATCCCTGCGAGCTTTCTTAAGAAGGTTATGGCCATTTAAAAATAGTTTTTCAAGAGTCCTAAAACATGGCTTTGCTTGGAAACCAAATGCTGAGGGTGGGACAGAGGAAACTGTCAGTCTCTAAGCCCCATGGTGTGGGTTTGTTTTAGAAAGATAATTTGCTTTTGTGGCCCAAGATGGGGGACCTCCCCATAGAGACCAGGGGAACCCCAGTGTTCTCCTATGTGTAGGAAGCATGTCTTGCTCTCATGATTTGAATTTTTCTGGGCTGCGTGATAGGTGACTTTACCCTGCTTGTCCATAAGGCAAGCACGCACAGGTGCAGGCATTCTGGGACTGGGGGGTTTTTCATTTCCCGACCCCCTTTTGTAGATTAAATCTTTCCCCTCTCATTCTAAAGATAAGCAGAGGGGTGAAGAGCTACACCAAAGAATGGTTGTGTTGCATGTTTATTATTTGAAGATAACATCTCGACAACTCTCACTACATATTTTTACTCCAGTTAGCTTGATAAGGGATAGGAATGGTCCAATTGATCATTAAACTGCCATCTCTCTTATATTTATCTTTTTTTTTTTTCCCTAATGGCTCTAGTGAAAGCAGCCTTCTCAGGAAAGGTAATGCCAACATGCCCTATTCCCTCTCAGCCAGTGAATCTATTTGGAAATTGCAAATAATTTACCCTTCCTCTCACCTTTCCCCTACCATTGGATTTTTTTTTCTTCCATTGACTTTTTTTTTTTTTTTCCAGGAGAAAAACAAATTTTAAGACACTTCCCACCCACCCTGATATTTTAGTTTTTCAAGTCCTTGAGACCTGGGAGTTGTAGATGCACCAAAACATCTTTGGTTCTGATCTCCTAAGGTCACTCAGCTCCAAGAGGAAGGGCTTAGGCCAGGTGCCACTCAAATGAACCTTGGGGAACTCAAACTGACCCCTTGAGACCCACTGATAGATTGATTACCCACCCCCAGGCTGGGAGCATGGCCTGCTTTCTGACTGCCTTGCCTTTCGGTGAACAACTCAATTTGATGAGGCTCTGAAGCTGTCAACAAATAATGTTGAGCAATCGTGTGTTTAATGTTCCCAGGCATGTGGCTGAAACCTTTTGAAGGCGAAGGGTGGAAGGCGACAACCTGTTTGTAAGTCAATTCTTTGCAAGTTTTGTTCCCTGTGGTGCTCTCTTGGAAAAAAAAAAAAAATTAAAAAAAATAAAACGAAAAAGAATTTGAATTCCTTCATCAGCATTTGTTTTCACCCAGCTGGTTTCCCTTGGGTTCAGCAACAATGAGGGGAGACTTATCTTCCTCTCCTGAACTACAGCCAAAAAAAAAAAATTTTTTTTTTCCTAACCTAGAAAGATTCTCAGGCGCCATGGTGCCCATCAGGGCAGATTGGCTCAGATGGTTTCCCAAATTTGAAAAGTCAAAAGTAACTTGAGTGTTTTACCAATCAAGTCGGGAGATGTGAGTGAGGGTCTGAGAAGAGGCAGGCCTGCCTGTCCTCAGCCTGCTCTGTAGGTTTTGATGATTTGTTTCAAAATTGCTTGGCCCTTGTTCTGGAGTGGGGGTGGGGCTGAGAACTGCCCCCTCCCCAAACTCTCTTCACAGGAGGACAGGGTCTGCCTCAGGCCAAAGAGCCTTTTTCTCCTTTTCAAACTCTGGAGGACACTGATTCAATGACTGGAAAAAGATTAATACTCTCCCAGCGATAAAACTGGGGTTCTCGGGAAAGTAGCTGGAGCCAAGGAAACCGCTAGATGATGTTCCCAACTCCATGCATCCCCCCGAGGAGCTCAAAAGCATGTGGCGGCCAGGATCTCATTCCAAAGCACACCATCCACCAGAGGCAGGGAGGTCAAATGGACCCAGGACGCAGATGGGAGAAGCGAGGCGCCCCCAGTGTGGGAAAAAGGCCTCGCAGCTGGAAACTGAGTCAGTGGGGCCTGGGGTGGATGGGGAACTGGAGCTGAGACTCTCAGAGGGCAGGGTGGGGGTCTTTTCCAGGTGGGCACTGAGAGACACAGGAAAATAGTATTTTAGGGCAGATGGAGCACCTAGGTGAGCTTGTATTCAATTCGCCTTCCTCCCAGATGTAGAATGTCGCCTGTTGGTTGTGAGCAAAGCAAGGTGGGAGAGTGTTCTTCCTTGACATCCAACTCCCTGAGTTCCTGGAGGACAGGAGAGGTGAGGAGGGGTATCTGGCTCCTGCACAGGTCCCTCAAGGCAGACCCACCCTTGGTGAGAGGGTCCAGGAGTGAGTGTGGACGTGTGGGATCCACGTGTGGCCTCGCAGAAGAGGGCCCAGACATGGGAGACAGGGACCACCTCCCACCACCCGTGCCTGCTCGGGATGTAGTTTCTGAAAGGCTGTTCCTGTGTCAGGGCCATCAGTGGTATTTCTTCCTCCCCATGTCTTGCTGCCATCTCATCGGTGTAGACCCCGTGCTGCCACCCATCAGAATCCCCCTGGGGCTGGGCCTTTTCACAGCTCTGATGCACAAAGCTCTCTGCACCTATACTTCCTCCCCTGTAAGAAACAGCCAAAAGGGGATCTCCAGCTGGACTGCTGCTCCAGACCCGGGGTTGTGTTCCCCAGTGTTAGGATGGTCCAGGGTCACACCAGGAACTTGTGTCAGAGGGAGTCATCTGTGGAGATACAGGCTGGAAGTGCCAGGTGTTGTGGGGGAGGAGCAGGAGGTGGACCCCTCTGAGGCCCCACCCCTGTGGTAGGAGAGGCCACGCCCCCTCCATCCTCATTGGTCCACCTCCTGTGGCCTCCCTCTTTGGGTACTGGATATGCTTGACTGCCTGTCTCTGCAAATGGGTAAGGTTTGGGGTTTGATTTCTGTTTTTCAAGGTGGGAGGGAGGGGTAGTAGAGTCAATGCAAGAATTTTGGAGAACCAGCAAGGAGCCTGTGCCTGTTGTAGCTAGAATCAGGCAGGGGCTCGCATCCGCAGGTACCGCACCCTCTGTCAGCAGGTCAGGGGACAACTCTTTTTCTCTGCATCTCACAGAAGCACAAAGTGGACCCCGTACAGCTTTCCCGGTGCAAAGCTCAGGGACCTTTGAAATGATGCTCTTACATAGGCCTCTTCACCCGCTCTTCCTCCTCATTTGTGCATGCTGGTATCTTGCCCCTTCCAGCACTTCCCTCCAGCCCACCCCCCATTTTTCCTTCCCATCATTTGTGCTCTTGCTAAGATTATGAAAATAACTCCCACCCCCAGGAACTTTCCCCTCCCCCAACCCCAGTGCCGTTCTCTCCCTCCTTTCCCCTCTGCCGTCCAGAAACTGACCTATGCACCTGGATCTTTGCTTTCAGGTGCAGCCCAAATTCCGTTACCCCTTCTACTATGAGATGTGCTGGTATGTCTTGGAGAGATACGTGTACTGTGTGACCCAGCGGTCCTACCTCACTCAGGAATACCAGAGAGAATCAATGCTTATTGGTGAGTGAGCCTTGCAGTCCGACCACCTCGACGGCTCAGCTGGGGCAGGAATAATTTTTTTCAGTGGGACTTTGGGAGTCCTGGGTTCTGGGAATTCTTTTGAGCCTGAATGTCAGCAGATTCCTAGAGACCCTTGAGGAGGGGAGAGGAAGCCATCCTTGTCAGTTTCCCACTTGGAATACAGAGTCCAAGAGAAGGAAATTGTGACCCCAACAGAGTCATCTTGGGGGCCCCCAGGTCTTGCTAGTTGACTATGCAGATGTGGGGTGGGGCCAGTCCTGGGCATGGTTGCTGAGACAGGCTCCCTACAGAGCAAAGAATCCTGGTTCTTTTTTTGAATCCCTCCCTGGACACCAGCTGATTCTTTTTTCTCCCTGTGTTGGGGGTTAGGTTTTTGTCTATATAGAAGCAGGCCTAAGAGATGCAGCCAGTCCCTCAAAACCCAGGCCAGCTATAAGCCAGAGGGAGGGGTGACCAGGGCTGGGGATGCAAGCTTGGCAGAGCAGTGGGTGGTTTTGACGGAGGCAGGGAGAGAGCGTTTATAAGCCACAGCTGCAACGCCCTGCCATGCTGCCATTACTTAAAGGGACATCATCCCCCCAAAATGGCTCAGTCCTTGAGTCTTGACTCACAGGCACCCGCCCTAAAGTTACATCTAGCTGTGACAGCCCCGAAGAGCGATCTGTAGGAAGAACATGCTTCTTCCCTTCTGCCTCTGTGCTGTTGCTGCCGAAGGGTTTTCCTGGATGCTAGAGTCACAGTGCCTCATTCACTGCATCTTTCTCATCATGGGATAGAAAAACGTGACTGGTCTGCCTCTGTTAGGGTCTGCACGATTTTTCCTGCAATCTCCAAGAGTTTTAGATTCTTTTTTTTTTTTTCTCACTCTAAGCCTCTTCCTTCCTTCCCTTGACTCCCCTCCTGACATTAGGGGTTTCAGGGCAGACATGTGATGGGGAAATGTTTCTCCTGGGGTCTTTACTGGGGAGTGCCTCCTGGAAGTTCAGTTCTGTTGGCTGGGGGTGGGGTGGGGTGGGGGTGGTTCTCTTGTGAGTTTCATTCCTGTTAGATGATTCAGGCGTTGAAAAATACCAAAATCCTACAGCTGGCTCTTCTGAAGTTTCCAGCCGATAGGAGATGGGAAATGACTGTGAAGTAGTGTGACAACCTCTATTGTTGCAGTAGCTACACGTTCCCGTGGGGACCAGAGGCTTGATTTTTGTGGCAGTCCCCAGGACCAGGCAACTGAGGGTCACTTCTCTCATTTGGAAATTTAGGGCCATAGAAGAAAGTTCCTGATTTCATTCCAGGCTAGAGAGGAAATGTTGAGGCAATGCTTGGGTCCTTGGTGCCCACTTTTTTCTTAAATTTTCTTGCCACTGTTTCCCCCTGCCTCTCCAGTCCATCTGCCAAAGAGAAGGGGGGACGTTCGGGAGACACCTCACTTTTTTTGAGTGCTAGCTGTGTGCCAGGAACTGTGCTCTGTGATGCCTTATTTAATCCTCGCTACAAGCCTTCAGGGGAAGTATTCTTTGCCTGTATTTTGAAACAGCATATTCTTGGGATATAGTTTATATATCATACAATTCACCCATTTAATGTGTACCATTCAGTGGTTTTTAGTCTATTCCCAGGGTTGTGCAAACATCAGCACAGTCAGTTTTTAGAACATGTTCATCATCCCAGAAGGAACTCTGTACTCTTGAGCTACCCCCTCCTCCTCTCACCCCACGCCCATGCCCTCAGCCCTAAGCAACCACTCATCTACTTTCATTCTCTATAGATTTCCTCCTGTTCTGGACATTTCATATGAATGGAATCATATAATATGTGCTCTTTTTGCCTTATTTTTACATACTGAAAGGTACAATGCCAGATGTGTTCAGAGAGGTGAGGCAACCTGTCAGGGTACACACGGCTGGGAAAAAGCAGAGCTCTGACTGACCCTAGCCTTTCTAGAGCCTGAGGGAGGCAGAGGCCATTAGAATTGTCAAAAGAGCTCGATCTGCAGGGTAAAGGGGAGGGATAGTGCGTGGGGGTCCTGGTTACTTCCAACAGGGAGTTTGGGGTGTTCATCTCAGTCTTTCTTGTGACATTCTCCCCGCCTCCCCACCCCGTAGATGCCCCAAGAAAGCCCAGCATAGACGGCTTCTCATCTGATTCCTGGCTGGAGATGGAGGAGGAGTCCTGTGAGCAGCAGCCCCAGGAGGAGGAGAAGGAGGGGGAGGGGGAGGAAGAGGAGGAGGGTGCAGATAAGACGCCCAAAGCTCCCACCGATGGCCCTGCCTCGCCCAGCAGCACCCCCTCCGAGGACCCGGAGGCCCCCGGGAAGAAGCCCAAAGCACCTGCCATGCGGTTCCTCAAAAGGACTTTGTCGAATGAGTCAGAAGACAGCGTGAAGTCCGCCACGGTGCCCATAGACTACCCCAAGACGCCCACCGGCTCTCCCGCCACCGAGGTCTCTGCCAAATGGACCCACCTCACCGAGTTTGAACTGAAGGGCCTGAAAGCTCTGGTGGAGAAACTTGAATCCCTCCCGGAGAACAAGAAGTGTGTTCCTGAGGGCATCGAGGACCCCCAGGCACTCCTGGAGGGTGTGAAGGTGGGCAGGGGGTCACCTCGGGCTGGGCAGCTGAGGAGGGCCGGGCAGGTTCCTGAGGGCAGCTCAGCTCCGGGGGGCTTGGTGCAGACTGTCCTGGGGGTACGTCCATGTGCGGAGAGGGGCCTTTGGTCTAAGCAAGCCCATCTAGGGTGTCCCAGCAGAGGCCACTGTTGAGACTTGCAGGGGGATCTCATGGTGGAAGCTGGCTCTGCAGTTGACAATGAACTTTCTCTCAGGACTTGTTGAAAATCTGAGGCTTCAAGGGAAGTAGGCGTTACTGCCTACAGTGCACCGGTGGTGCTGTTTTTGGGCCTGGGCACAGACTCCTCCATCCTGGTCAGGAAGACTTGCTGCTCTGGGCTGGCTTCCCCTGGAGCATGCTTCTGTTTCATGTGAGCAGGTTGTACATCCCGATTGTCTTGTAGGTAGCCAGTTAAGAGCCACCTGGCCACCCAGGATTCAGAGGTCTCCAAGTAGAGCCTAATTATTGAGCAAACTCATTGAGCACCAGCTGTGTTGGCCATGGGGGAACGGGAAGCACGCAGATAAAGAAATCAGGAGGGAATTCCTTGGTGGTCCAGTGGTTAGGAATCAGTGCTTTCACTGCTGTGGCCCGGGTTCAATTCCTGGTTGAGAAATAAGATCCTGCAAGCCGTGCAGTGTGGCCAAAAACAAACAAACAAAAAAGAAATTAGGAGACAGGGAATTGAGTGCCACAGTGTGTACCCAGGGCATGGGAGTGGTGTGAGGGGACACTTATTGGCCACACCAGGGGCGGGCTCTGGGACAGTTATGCAGTGAGAATTTGAGTTGGGCCTTAGAGACTGCGTAGGAGTCCTCCAGATGGGGAAGGATGTTCTAGGCAGAGTGCAAACGTGCAATGTATTTAAGAAACAGGAAATACATTGGGAGGCCTTGTCTTGTGGTAATCATAACATTTGTTGAAAGCTTACCACCTGCCAGGTACCAGTGCTAGGGAAGTGGTAGGTACCCATACCATCTGCACTTAACCAATGATGAAGTAGACTTAGGGAGGTTAAGGGACATGCCTGAGGTGACACAGCAGGTAGATAGTAGGGCTGGGATGAAGCCTCCAGGGTGCCTGTGTGAATATCACTACTTGGAACTAACTGCCTCCTGTCTCAGCATTGGTAAGGCTTTTTGATGTGAGGCCTCAGAGACATTTGGGCTTCCTTCTCCAATGTCTGATTCTCAGACATTGGAATCCAGCTGCCTGCTGTGGTTGGAAACTGAATTTGTCTCTTCTTTAATGGCTGCAGACTCAACCAAGGACTTAATTAGTTCATTTGTATATTTGTTTGTTTAGAAAACATTGTGTCAGGCCCTGGAATCTAGAAATATTAAGACTGTTCTGCTGCCCTTGAGGTGCTCAGTGATCAGGCACTGAACTCTTGGGGTCTAGTGGAGGGGAGACCTGGGGCCCAATCAGGTAGCTTAACAGGTACCACCAGCAGAGGGAACTGGTGTACAGGATCTTTAATCCAGGTTATGTCTTACTTTATATATATAGCAGGTGTACCCACTATAGGTGCCACAAAATTAAAATCTTATAACTCTGGGAAATTGCCAGGTAAAAGAACTCTGTGGTCAGTGTCCCAACAAAACAAATCTTTACTTTCAAATAGGTCTTTTTCATTGACTGTTTTGGAGGTTGCTGACCTCTCTTGAGAGTTTTGTGAAAATACGCTTATACACACAAAATTTTGTGTGCAATATCAGGGGGTCTTGGACTCCTGAGCCTATTCCTGGACCTCAGAATAAGAACCTCTAATCTTGTGGAATGGAGTTTTTGGGTTTCCTAAAGGAAATATTGGGTTTCCTAAAGGAAACCTTAGACTTCTGTCATGTGGCTACTTTTTTCTTCTAAGATCCTATAAAGTGAAAGCAAGCTATTTTCATCAATAATAAAATCACTAATAGCATTAAGGTTCCAAAATGTTGTAAATGAGTTAAAAAAAAAACATTCATCTGAAGAGGAAATGTTGTTCTGTGCTTGTGAAGAGCCTTTTTTACTTCGTTATGTTTATGTGCAGTGTTCCTGGTTGGTCAGATTTCTTTCTAGGGATAGGACTGAGACCCTTGTATCCCTCACCTGTACCCACCTGATCGACCTCTGAGACTGGATTCAGTCTAGGCCCCGTGATGGTGTGAAGGAGGCCTAGGGTAGGGGCTTAGACAAATTTCAAGGATCCCAGTCTGCATCCTCCCCAACCGCCACCATGGGGTTCAGTGGCAGCTCATAATATGTGGTAATGAATCTCAATTACTGTCTGTTGTTGTAGATCTTTTTCATATATAAACTCATTTAAACCTCCTAGCAATCCTCTGTGGTACTTTTGTTACCCCCATTTTACAGATGAGAAAATTGAGGTACAGATAGGTTAAGTAGCTTGCCCAAGGCCACACATACTGCTCAATGGGGGAGTCCATGCGCTCACACACTAGACTGCTTTTTTGGCCGCTATAGAGAAAGTGATTTTCTCTCTTCTCAGAGGTGACTCTGAATTTAGGGGGAAGGTAATAAGGTGAGTTTGGACTTCCTTTACAGAACAAGCAACAGATTTGTTTGGTCCTGGGACTAAAGTTGTAAATTGGCAGTCCCAGGGCCAAATCCAGCCTCTAGGCATTGCATTTGGCCTGTATAGTATTGAACATATTTTTGTAATTACTTGCTAACATTAAAAAATCAGGAGAATAAATTAAAGTCAAGAAAGTTATATAAAATATCCTGGCTATCCTGGCTCATGTTCCTGACTGGCTACAAGCAGCAGGAAGTGAGTAGCAGGTGATCTCATACACCTCAGTCCCCACCGCTCCCTACTGTCTCCCTAATGTCTACTTACCATTTGGCTCACACATCTCTTTTTAGTATAATCTAACCATTTAGCTTACTTATTGAACTTACCTGTCTCCAGAGATATTTATGGTCTTGAGCCTTGTCTGAGGAGGGCCTTTTTCAGGCTAAAGAGCTTATAAGCTGGGTGGACAGGTCTCCTTAGAGCCCCATGAAAATTGGAGCCTCTGCTAGCACCTCTGAGTGCTGTGTGGCCTGTATGGGGGAAGTGGACAACTCGTCTTTTCCAGAGTAGGTAGATAGAGCTACTTCCTTGCTCTCTGGCCAGGCCATTAGCCCCAGTCCCTCCCAGTCCCTGGAGACCCAGAGGAGATTTTGAAGCCAAGACTGGCCTCTAGAGTGAGTGTTGTCACAGAAGGTGAGCAGCTTCTTCCTGGCTGCATGCTTAGGTCCCTTTGTTCACTCTTCTCAGATGTTGGGGTTTCTTTTACACTGGCTGAGAACTAAAAGTCATCTCAGGAATGTGGGTCCAAGACAGAATTCTTAGCCGATGCCCACTGCCTCCACTACCATTGAGTGATTTGTGTTTCTCACCAGTGGTGGTTCACCCTTGATGGTTTATCAGTTATGATCTTTGGCTTGTGTTGCAAAAAGATGATGTCTTCTTTCCTTCTCTCTCTTTCTCTGGGACCTCAGAGATTGCTGCTAATGGTGGCTCATGGTAACCAGAGCCCCTGGGATTAGAGACAGTCCCCAAAGTAAGTCAGTCTCCAGATGGCTAGGTTTTAGCTTTTATCAAAAACCTATTTTTTCCTTTCTTTTGTAATGTATGGTTTTGGTTTTCTTAAAAAATTAATTATTTATTTATTTTTGGTTGCGTTGTGTCTTCATTGCTACGTGGGCTGTCTCTAGTTTTAGTGAGCGGAGGCTACTCTTCGTTGTGGTGCACGGGCGTCTCATTGTGGAGGCTTCTCTTTGTTGCAGAGCATGGGCTCTAGGCATGCGGGCTCAGTAGTTGTGGCTCGCAGGCTCTAGAATGCAGGCTCAGTAGTCGTGGCGCACGGGCTTAGTTGCTCTGCGGCATGTGGGGTCTTCCTGGACCAGGGCTCGAACCTGTGTCCCCTGCATTGTCAGGCGGATTCTTTTGTTTTGTTTTGCGGTACGCGGGCCTCTCACTGCTGTGGCCTCTCCTGTTGCGGAGCACAGGCTCCGGATGCAGACGCTCAGCGGCCATGGCTCACGGGCCCAGCCGCTCCGCGGCATGTGCCCAGGGGACCCCGGGGCATGAACCCGTGTCTCCTGCCTCGGCAAGCGGACTCTCAACCACTGCGCCACCAGGGAAGCCCCTGTCAGGCGGATTCTTAACCACTGTACCACCAGAGAAGTCCCTATGTTTTTTATTGCGGTAAATTATATACAACATTTATCGTATTCATTCATTAATTAATTATAATTACCAGATCACCAGTTTAGAATCTTGAAGGAAGAAACATTTACCATTTTAACCATTTTAAAGTGTACAGTTTAGTGGTATTAAATACATTCACAGTACTGTGCAACCACTACCTCTGTCTAGTTCAGAACTTTTTCATCACCTGAGGCAGAACCTTGTACCCATCAGCAGTCTCCATTTCCCCCTCCCCCACAGTCTGCTTTCTGTCTTTATGGATTTACTGATTCTGGATATTTCATCTATTTAAGAGTTTTAAGTGTAGGGAGTTACCTGGTGGTCCAGTGGTTAGGATTCAGGGCTTTCACTGCTGTGGCCTGCGTTCAGTCCCTGTTGGGGAACTGAGATCCTGCAAGCTGCGTGATGTGGCCAAAAGAAAAAAAAAGAGTTTTAAGTGTAATGTTGTTAAATGATCAGTGTAAAAAAATAAATAAATAAATAAACATTATAGGCTAGAGGATAGAAAATGTCCCCTTCCTCAATTCTCACATCCTGGAAAATAACGTTTGTTAATCACTCACTGAATGTACTTCTGGAGCTTTCCCCTCACTCCCATGTACACAAACATATATAAATTTGTTTTTAATTAGTTCATACTTGCTTTTGTCCCTTAAAGCTTGCTTTTTTGTGTCTGTTTCTATAGGTCTAGTTTACTCTTTTTTGTGGGCAGGACTTTTGAAAGTTGAGTTTTTCCTTGCAGCCATGCTAATGAGAATACCTCAGTGACCCTATGGTTTAAGCAAGACCAAGTGAGCTCAGTGGGACCTTGAAAACTTGACTGGGAGTGGGGAGGGGGTCTTGATTTAGATTCAAGTCAAAATGACCATCTACTTTTTTGCCTTTTGACAGGAAAGGAGATGCCAGCATCCTGTAAAAATCTAAGAAAGCCATTTCCTTCCCCATCTTTGTGAAACTCTTTGGGATTTGGCATTAAGGTGCCTTAAGTGACTCCCTTCTTTTAAGACAATTATTCTGTGGAGAGTGCAGGATACTGGCTTGTGTGTAATGGCAAAAACAAGAAATCAGGACACGAGAGATGCTTGAATTCAATTTCAGTTTCTGTTCTTAGCTATTTGCTGTGTGGCCTTGGGCGAGTCATACCACCTTTCTGTTTACCTGTATGTAAATCTAAGATATTAGACTAAATGTGCTTTGTCCTTTCAGGGATCAGATTCTGTTGGTTCCTTGGCCATTCTTAAGTGTATAACTGGTTGAAATCTGAGTATTCTCACTGTAAAATGGGGATAATAACAGGGACCTAGGTCACTGAATTATTTTGTGGGACAATGAGGTAATGAACACTTAGCTCTCCTAGTAAGTCCTTGGAGAAAAATTAGGTATGCTTAGGTAATGGGCAAAGGAGAGTCAGACTGGCTTTGACCAGCTCCCCACCCTTCCCATGCTCTTTCACCACCTTTCAGCTTCCCCCATCCCTGTTTTAGGTTAGCGATTACCGTCTGTATTAGTTTCCTAAAGCTGCTGTAACAAAGTACCACAAACTGGCTTAAAACAACAGAAGTTTATTGTCTCACAGTTCTGGAAGTCGGAAGTCTGAAATCAAGGCCATGCTCACTCTGAAGGCTCTGGGGGAGGATCTTTCCTTGTCTCTTCCAGTTTTTCTTGGTTGCTGGCAATCCTTGGAGCTCCTTGGCTTGTAGCTACAACCCTCCAGTCTCTGCCACAGTCTTTACATTGGCAGTCTGTGTTGTCTATGTGTTTCTGTGTGTCTTCTCTTCTCATAAGGATGATGTCTGGATTAGGGCCCACTCTAATCCAGTATGACCCATTTCCCAGTAAGGTCACATTATGAGGTTTTAGATGCACTTGAATTTTGAGGGGCTCACTATTCAGTTCATTTTTTCCCCCGTTTATCTCTTGGATTGGCAATCATTAATCGGTGGACAAAGTAATTCCTAGTGAGATGGGAGTTACCCTGCATGCTGTCCCTCCTAGAGGAGTCTATACTTTCAGCTAGAACTCCAGAGAGCTGAGGCTTCTGATGGGAGGGTAGGAGGGCATGAGGCCATTTCTCTAATCATTTGTACATGACTTGAAAATAACCAGATGCATTACAAGGTTGTGAAGGCTTGGGCCTAAGTGCGCAGTGACCACCGAGATAGGAAGTGGGAGGGTCTTTGTCAGATATACATCTGCAAGGTGATTCTGCAGCTGTCCTTGTTTATTAAGATAATGCCAGGCTCTCTTTCCTATCATTCCATGCTCTTCTGGCTGCCAGAGTGTCAGCCAGGGGTGGAAATGCCAGCTTACTATAGACAGCCACCTTTCTTATTGCATGGAATTATGGGGCCTCACAGAATTATGGGACTGATGGAATTGTGAGGCCACATGGAATTGTGGGCCTGCATGGAATTATGGGGCTGCATGGAATTATGGGACTGCATAGAATTATGGGGCCACATAGGATTGTGGGTCTACATGGAATTATGGGGCTGCATGGAATTATGGGACTGCATAGAATTATGAGCCACATAGAATTGTGGGGCAGAATGGAATTAAGGGGTTGGAAGAGACAGTGAGGGACCACTGCTTTCAGATGTTACTTAAAAAAAAAACAACAAAACCCACTAAAAAAGAGATCAATTGTATTGTTCTTTCATTAAAACCGAAATAGGAAAGAAAATAATGCTAAATTAAGAGTACATCGCCCAAACAAGTGTTATCTTTTAAGACTAAAGGTTGTGGAGCCAGGCTGACTCCCCTGTACCATCCATTAACCAGCTGACTGCTCTGGGGGAATGCAGTAAAATGGGGATAGTAAGAATCATGCCTCATCGAATTAGGGAGGTGACATGGGTAAAGAAAGCAAGCCTTAGCACAGGGCCTTTAAGTGCTCAGTGAGCTAGAGCTGATATTATTTCAGACACCATGGAGTGAGAACAGGCCCATTTAGGGTCAAGTGTGAGAGTCTGTGAAACCCATGACTGTGAAAGGAAGGTGTGTACAGCTTTTCTCCCTTGGGATCATCAGCTCTGGACCCCAGAACACACCTGCTTATCTAAGTTGCCCTTTCTGGGTCTTGCTCTTTTGCAAAACAGTGAGGCGTAGAGCCCAGACCTCCAGCACTGTCAGCTTTTTAAAAATCTTCACACCCCTCCTGCTTCAGAGGAGCCAAAAGGCGGGAAGCCAGTGGGAGGGCTGCAGCCTGGCTTTCTCACACCCTGAGGATGACCCAGAGCATAGAAAACAGGGAGCAACCAGATTCAGCCTGGCCAGGGGGTCAGGCCTCCAGAAGTCACCAAGGCTCTTCTACTGGGGGCTGCATGTAATATTGAGCCCTGTGTTTGGTATTTTTGCTGGGCTGTGAGTGGATAGAGGGTTGATACAGGGGTGAATCCTGTCACCTAAGGAGCCAAACAAGGTACGTGTTATTCTGAGTCTGCTGCTGGTACCACCTCAGGAGAACAAAGGAGAGCAGTGAGGGGCCAGAGATCTGAGTTCCAGACACCTGTGCAAACTCTAGACTTGAAAAGTGGGTGGGTTGATCCATGCCACTTGGGGTTCCTTTTAGCCTAAAACTGACTTCTGGGTCCCTGAATCACATTTTTATCCCCACTAGTTATGCAGCTAAATCAGCTTTTAAACTGACCTTCAAAATTAAATAAACTTAATATTTTTTCCCTATGCTTAGAACTTGTTAAATGGATGAATTCTGCAAACAGAGGATGGGGACTGTGTATCCCAACAGGAAATACGGCATAAGCCAAAAGGGATCGGCTAACATTTGTTGAGCATTTTCCACATGCCAAACA
Source organism: Monodon monoceros (assembly GCF_005190385.1). Lineage (NCBI taxonomy): Eukaryota > Metazoa > Chordata > Mammalia > Artiodactyla > Monodontidae > Monodon > Monodon monoceros. The sequence goes on along the minus strand of NW_021703765.1, from coordinate 79,265,135 downwards.
CCTTCCATGTATTATGTTGCTGGCAAGGTGGGGACTGTTATTATTCCATTTCTTAGATGGGAAACTGAGACTCAGATGTGGTGACTCGCCCAAATCATGTAGCTAATAAGCTTTTTTTTAAAAAAAAAATTTTATTTATTTTATTATTTCTTTTGGCTGCACCAGGTCTTAGTTGTGGCATGCGGGATCTTTAGTTGCAGCATGCGAACTCTTAGTTGCAGCATGCATGCGAGATCTAGTTCCCTGACCAGGGATCGAACCCAGGTCCCCTGCATTGGGAGTGCGGAGTCTTACCCACTGGCCCACCTGGGGAATCCCGCTAATAAGCTTTTAATCATGATGCACTATGGCAAGTGTGGTCTGTTAGTTTCCCGTGACTGCCATAACAAATGACCACAAACTTGGTGGACTGAAACAACAGAAATTTATTCTCTAACAGTTCCAGAGGCCAGAAGTCAGAAGTCAAGGTGTTGGCAGGGCTGTCCTCCCTTGGAAGGCTCTGGGGAGGATCCTCCCTTGCTCTTCCAGCTGCTGGGGGTTCCTGGTGTTCCTTAACTTGTGGCTATGTCACTCCAGTCTCTGCCTCTGTCTTCCCATGGCCTTCTTCCTTATGTCTGTTTGAATCTCCCTCTCTGTTCTCTTATAAAGACACCAGTCGTTGGATTTAAGGTCCACCCTAAATCCAGGATTATTTCATCTCGAGATTCTTAACTAATTATATCTGCAAAGCCTCCCCCCCCCCCCCCCCCCCGAGTAAGGTCACATTCACAGGTACTAGGGATTAGGACTTGAACATAGCTTTTTTTTTTTTTTTTCTTGGCCACACCATGAGGCTTGTGGGCTCTTAGTTCCCCGACCAGGGATTGAACCCGCAGTGAAAGCACGGAGTCCTAACCACTGGACTGCCAGGGAATTCCCTGAACATAGCTTTTTGCGAGACACAGTTCAGCCCAGTACAGATGGGCTTTTACAGGCAGGCACAAGATGGTTGGGCTGGAGTGGAGGCAGGGATCTTGGGAGACCTAAGGTGCATTGATGCCTGGTTGCAGGGGTCCTTACCTATGGCCAGGAGGGACCCCTGAGACTGCTGGGTTCCCTACAACAGCAGCGCGAGCTGCTCCATGCCATGTTACTCTCCCTCTACTGGCCTGTGGTTGGTGATTCTTTCCTGATACCTGCTTCTGCTTTATTGTCACAGTGTTGGTATTTTTAGTCACAGTTATAGATGGAGTTTCTAATTATTAATGCCCCATTCTGGGGAGCAGTGGGGCCTGAATCCAGTGTTAACTGATAAAGCTCTTTGAGAGAAGTTGGCATAAGGAGGAGCAGAGGCCCAGCACATCCATTGTCTGTGGTTATCTTAAGTCAAAAGCAGGGCAGTTTGCATCAGAAAGGGCCTGGTGGCCCCAGTCTTTCTCTTATAGAAAGCCTGCCCTATTCATTCCTACTCAGAAGGGTTGTATGGTATAACCCAGAGTGCTGGGCTGTTACAGGCACCCAGGCTTCCTAGTCTCTGCTTCCAAGAGCCCCAGGGAGTGTATAAATGCTAGCAGAGCCCAGGGAAGACAGTGACAAGATTCCCTCCCTTTAGCACAATTTATTTCTCAGAGAGAAAATCTCCAATTAGAATAATCTCCTCTTCCTGCAGCCTGTCACATACAGACGAAAAATACTTCCCTGTGGGCCAGAGACCAGAGTGCCCCCTGGTGGCCACTGACAGCCACACATGGAGAGGAACTCTGCTTCCTTCAGGAAGTGTGTGTATGAGCTCCGAGACTCAAGGATACTTGGCGAGGTCTCTTTATTAATTTTAATTATTATTTATCATTATGCATTAATTATTAATAATACTTATGCCTTCAGTAATAGATTTTTTAAGGGTTTTTTAAAAAATTAATTTATTTTGGCTGTGTTGGGTCTTCGTTGCTGCACACAGGCTTTTTATTGCGGTGGCTTCTCTTGTTGCGGAGCACAGGCTCTAGGCACGCGGGCTTCAGTAGTTGTGGTGCACGGGCTTAGTTGCTCCGCGGCATGTGGGATCTTCCCAGATCAGGGCTTGAAACCCGTGTCCCCTGCATTGGCAGGCGGATTCTTAACCACTGCACCACCAGGGAAGTCCCCAGTAATAGCTTTTTTAACCAGCCATTCCTCTAAAGAGGCCTTACTTCAATGCTTGTGAGTTACTGACACCAGCTCTGATACTGAAATGACAGGAAATCTTGAGACAATTCAGAAGGAAACTCAAAGCAAACCAAGGCAAGTGGGCATTATTTTCAGTCACATGCAGAGCAGTGTTTATAAACTGGTCACCCATGGCCCAGGCCAGCCCACAGATATATGTGGCTCACAGTGTTTTTTTTGAAATTTTCAGTCAGTTGCCAACATTTGAAATTGGAGAGATTTTGTTTTATTTTATTTTTAAGATTTTTTTTTTGATGTGGACCATTTTTAAAGTCTTTATTGAATTTGTTACAATATTGCTTCTGGTTTTTTTTTTTATGTTTTGGTGTTTTGCCTGCGTGGCATGTGGGATCTCAGCTCCCCGACCAGGGATCGAACTGGCACTTCCTGCATTGGAAGGTGAAGTCTTAACCACTGGACCACCAGGAAGGTCCTGAAATTGGAGAGATTTTAAATAAAACTCTGGATCTTTGATTTCTTCTGAAAATCCAGAGATCTGGTAGGGTTCATTTCCACAAGAGGTTAATAATTTGAAATTGAGAAGCATTTGCCATCTGTAAACTGGGCATGTGGTCTCTAGTTTGCCATACGCTGCACTACTGTCTATTGTTCTAAGAGTCCATTTATATTTTTAACTTTCCCTGCTTGGTTCCTGGAGGCATTTGAGTTTGTTACCCCCCAGCATAGAGTTTGAGATTGGGATAAGGGGGCAGAAAATCCTGTGGAAGTCCTCTGCCCCCCAACCATAGGGTAAGATATATGTATATAGCTTTGGCTAGACATGGAGCATCTTCCTGAAAAGCTTTTTTCTTAATGATTGGTGTGTGTCGGGGGCAGGAAACATTATTTTTAGAAGAAAACAAACCCTGATGTATTGTGGAGGAGGGTGTGAAATTCATATGGGTTATTAAGAACCATGAAATGTCAACAAAATTTCATTCCTGTGCAGGCCCACTTTGGTCACACGAGCCTCTTCTGTGATGGGGGGGATGTTTCAGAAAGGCTTTATAAAGGTGTTAGTGGCTGAATGGTGTTAGTTAGTCCCTCTGTCTGTTTTGCAAGGAATAGGTGGGGATGATTCACTTCTGTATTTGTGAGTCGAATGGTAAATATGAGCCCAGATTGTCTCTTGGCTGTCTTTTTTTTTTTTTTTAATTATTTATTTATCATTTTTGGCTGCATCGGGTCTTAGTTTCGGCAAGTGGGCCCTTTGTTGTGGCACGGGCTCTTCGTTGCAGCACGCGGGCTTCTCTCTAGTTGTGACGTGCGGGTTCCAGAGCACATGGGCTCTGTAGTTGGGCACGCAGGCTCTCTAGTTGAGGCACGCGGGCTTAGTCGCCCCGTGGCACGTGAGATCTTAGTCCCCTGACCAGGGATCGAACCTGCGTCCCCTGCACTGGAAGCCAGATTCTTTTTTTTTTTTAAATAAATTTATTTTATTTATTTATTTTTGGTTGTGTTGGGTCTTTGCTGGGCGTGGGGGCTTTCTCTAGTTGCAGTGAACGGGGGCTACTCTTTGTTGCGGTGCGTGGGCTTCTCATTGTGGTGGCTTCTCTTGTTGCAGAGCAAGGGCTCTAGGCACTCGGGCTTCAGTACTTGTGGCACACAGGCTCAGTAGTTGTGGCTCACGGGCTCTAGAGCGCAGGCTCAGTAGTTGTGGTGCGTGGGCTTAGTTGCTCCGTGGCATGTGGGATCTTCCTGGACCAGGGCTCGGACCGTGTCCCCTGCACTGGCAGACGGATTCTTAACCACTGCGCCACCAGGGAAGCCCAAGGAAGGCGAATTCTTTACCACTGGACCACCTGGGAAGTCTCCTAGGTGTCTTTTTAATAATGGGGTAGGGATCAGTTGGAGACGTTGCTAACATGGTTTCCTGAGGCTTTATCACCCAGTGTTACTGGTTAGGTTTGTTGTCAGATGGACCAGGTCAATGCCAGTTTTCACCCACCTCTTAGCTCTGTGACCTTGAACTATATCACTGAACCTCTCTGAATTTTAGTTTCTGCTTTTGTGAAATGGGGAGAATCAGCCCTACCCCACAGATAGGATTATTTTAATGTCTAGAGCAAGCACTCAACAAATGTTCCTAAGAATGGTAATAAAATCACATCCAGCTTCATAGCCTACAGTCAAGGTGTAGATGTCACTGCTCTACTCCGAGGACACACAATAGGAAGCTGTGGCTTACCCGAGGTGATGCAGGTTAAGTTGTAGAACCTGAACCCAGATCTTCTGAGTCTAGAACTAGTGTTGTCCCAGGCAAAACAGCAGAAGTTTAACTAGTGAGATAGTATGTCCCCAATCTGTACTTTCTGGAACCTCTGAATCCATTCCTTAGGGAGGGACTGCCTTGCCCCACTCCTTTCTCCCCTTGTTAAAAATTGTGGTAAGATATACATAACATGAAATTTATCATTTTAACCACCTTTAAGTGTTCAGTTCAGTGGCATTAAGTACATTTACATTGTTGTACAACCATCACCATCCATCTCCAGAACTTTTTCATCTTCCCAAACTAAAACTCTGTATCCAGAAAAAAATAAAATAAAAAAATAAAACAAACAAGAAAAGCCCCTCTATATCCATTAAATAATAACTCCCCATTTCTCGCCTCCTCCAGCCCAGCAGGCACCCTTCTACTTTCCGCTTGTGTGAATATACTGCTTTAGGGACCTCATATAAGTGGAATCATGTGGTACTTGTCCTTTTGTGTCAGGCTTATTTCACTGAGCGTAATGTCCTCTAGGTTTATCCACGTTATAGCATGTGACAGAATTTCCTTCCTTTTTCAGGCTAAATAATATTCCATGGTATGTATATTATACATATTATTTATCCATTCATCCATTGGTGGACACTTGAGTTGTTTCTACCGTTTGGCTGGTTTTTGTTTTTCTTTTAATTTTTTTTGATGTGGACCATTTTTAACGTCTTTATTGAATTTGTTACATTATTGCTTCTGTTTTATGTTTTGGTCTTTTGGCCATGAGGCATGCGGGATCTTAGCTCCTTGACCAGGAATCGAACCCACACCCCCTGCACTGGAAGGTGAAGCCTTAACCGCTGAACCGCCAGGGAAGTGCCCTCTTTTGCTGCTGTGAACAGTGTTGATATGAACACGGCTCCCTTCCCTTTTTCAGAGATGGGCCGAATGATGCAGTCGTTAAAGAGTCTTCACCCCTTACTGGCTGAGTGGTCTTGGACAATTCCCTTCATCCCTTAAGCCCTGCTTTTCTCATCTGCACTGTGGAAATGATGATAGTTCATCCCACAGGGTGGTCAGGAGGATTGGGTGAGAGCGTAGATATGAAATATTTAGTACGGTACCGGCCACAAAGCAAGCACTCAGTACTTCTTACTCTCATACGTTCATTCAGCAGAACATGTGGTGCCTGCTCTCCTCCTGACGTTGACAGTTACCCCTCACCTGGCTAGTCTCACCTACCCCGAGTGGTGACCAGGTGGGTAGAGGGCTGTGGGAATGACCCACTCAAGTGCAAGTTGTGAGAGGTACAATGTCCGCAGTGCATGTGAAAACAGTAATGAAAGAACAAAGCTGATAAAAAGTTGGTTTGATTTTGTCATCATCAGGAACTGGCAATTCTAAACAATGTCAGTGATGAAATACTCCTTCCTCCAGGCACGATCCAGGGAGCGATCGCTGCCAATGCTCCCAGCCTTTGGTTGCCTCATACACTCCATGTGAATTCCACACCTGAGTTGCATTGTGTCTGTATACTTGATACTTGTTTCCTTTCTGTTGTATTTCTTTTTTTTTTTTTGCGGTACGCGGACCTCTCACTGTTGTGGCCTCTCTCGTTGTGGAGCGTAGGCTCTGGACGCGCAGGCTCAGCGGCCATGGCTCACGGGCCCAGCCGCTCCGCGACACGTGGGATCTTCCCGGACCGGGGCACGAACCCGCGTCCCCTGCATCAGCAGGCGGACTCTCAACCACTGCGCCACCAGGGAAGCCTTGTATTTCTTTTAAAATATGCTGCATAGGTGTTAGAAAAATTGGCAACCTAACAATCCTGTTTTCCTTTATTGTAGCTGTTTCTACTGTCTGATAGGCATTTTAAAAATTATTTTTTATTAATAGACTTTATGTTTTAAAACAGTTTTATATTTTCAGAAAAATTCTTCAGATAGTACAGAGTTTCCACATAACCCCCACACTCAGTTTCCCTTGTTATTAACATCCTATGATAATAGCGTGCATTTATTACTTTTTATGTATATATTTATTTATTTATTTTTCGCTGCATTGGGTCTTCGTTGCTCTGCACGGGCTTTATCTAGTTGTGGTGAGCGGGAGCTACTCTTCGTTGTGGTGCGCAGGCTTCTCATTGCGGTGGCTTCTCTTACTGCGGAGCACGGGCTCCAGCGCGCAAGCTTCAGTAGTTGTGGCACGAGAGCTCAGTAGTTGTGGCTCGCGGGCTCTAGAGCGCAGGCTCAGTAGTTGTGGCGCACGGGCTTTGTTGCTCTGTGGCATGTGGGATCTTCCCAGACCAGGGCTCGAACCCGTGTCTCCTGCATTGGCAGGCGGATTCTTAACCACTGCACCATCAGGGAAGGCCCTGCATTTGTTACTTCTAATGAACCAATACTGATACATTATTGTTAACTAAAGGCTATCGTTTATTCACATTTCCTCAATTTTTACCTAATGTCCTTTCTTCCTCCTTTTGTCTGCGATAGTTTCTCAGAGTTTGCTTGTTTTTGTCTCCCTTGACAGATTTAAGGTGTACGGGTTAGGCATTTTGTAGAGTCCCTCTTTGGGGATTTGTGGCTTTATTTATTTATTTATTTAAGTTATTTACTGGAGACTTACTGTAGGTTAGTCATTGTGGGAAGCTGGGGATATAGCAGTGAACCAAGACATTTTATAGATAGCATTTATAAATCATTGACGTTGACTCTGGGACTTCGCGAAGGTTGTACGTGCTGAGAATTGAACCCAGGCACCCCCAGAAGCCAAACTCTTGACCACGGTGTTGTTGGCCCTCTTCTGTGGGGAGAGGAAGGAGTTGTTCAGGTGGGTTTGAGGTAATAGGCACGTTTTAAAAAATTTTATTTTTCTATTTAAAAAAATTATTTATTTTACTTTTTATTTTACTTATTTATTTATTTTTTGCCGCCGCACAGCTTGTGGGATCTTAGTTCCCTGACCAGGGATCAAGCCCATGCCACCTGCAGTGGAAGTGTGGAGTCTTAACCACTAGACCGCCAGGGAAGTCCCAACATTTTGAAAAATCGGGCAACCAAATGATGATCATAAAAGTAGGAAAATAAGTAGATAAGTTAGAAGTGAGTTAGATTCTTTCTGGTGAAGATTTGGGAAAGTGAGTTAAAATCATCTTCACTTACATTTATCTTCTGAGCTCTTCTGCTCTTCCTGTTAAGTGCTACTGTGCAACTTACTCTGTTCTTAAATGTCTCTGCAGGAATGTTTTGTACAATCCAAAAATTAATGGTTGAGGTAGGCCAGTAACGAATAGGCCAGTAACACATCTGTGTCCATCCCTAAACACCTTTTTATGGCATGCTGTGGGTGCAGCCAAAAAACCCATGTGTGACATGGTCATGGGGCAGGTAGTCTGGTGCCAGAGAGCAGGGTTCGGGGGCTCTGTCCTCCTGGTCTGGGGTGGCATCAAAGTCCTTTGAGCATTTCTGAACCTTGGTTGCCTCACCAATAAGTTAGGGATGATTCAGTGGAGTGACATCTTACACCTTGATGAGATTCTAAAGTTAGCAGCACACCAGGCCCAAATCTGGTAGAGTCAGGATTACCCTGAAAAACCTTGAAACCACCCACAAAGGAGTCAACCCAAAGTGCCTGTATGAGAGACCCTCACACAGTCTGGCAGTATGTCCATCACAGCCCATTTTTCTGCCAGCACATGGCTAGCAGACTCCAAGCTTGGTCAGACCAGATTGAGTAGCTACTCATGTTTAGGGCCCTTGATGCAAAAAACAATGACATGTCTTTACACACCAGGATGAGAATACACATGGCTTGCCGACTGATGGAAAACCAGAGGCAGGGCTCATGGGTGAGACCTCATGGTTGCTTTTGTTTCTCTGAGTACGTAGCTGAATTGTGTACATTAGAGGATCAGTTGGGTCACTGCCCAGCCCCCTCCCAGAGGACTTGGTAAGGATTAAATGAGGTTGGGTCCATGAGAGTCCCTGGAGCTCTGGACAAATGTTTGGTGTCAAAAGTATGATCAGTGAATGATACATTCATGCAAGTCGTAGGGAGGTATGTGATTTGCTTTTAAAAATTTTTTTGGAGAAGGGGATGTTCTGTGTTTTGTGGATGCTGGGGAAGCCTGGCTGCTTGGTTTCTATTGAGTGTGTGGGTATTGGTGGAGTTGGGGGGACAGGCAGTGACTCTGCAGAGAGTTCTGCTGGGTAAGGTGCAGCCTCCAGCCCCCTTCAGAGACATCCCCTCTACCCTAGGCTAATATGGCTGCTTTGTTTCACCACAGAATGTCCTGAAGGAGCACGCGGATGACGACCCCAGTCTGGCCATCACTGGGGTTCCCGTAGTCACTTGGCCAAAGAAGACTCCAAAGGTGAGACACAGATCGCCCACAGCTGGGAGACCATAAATCCACTGCTTTTTCACATCTCTTGTAAGATGAATGTTGGCAGCCTTTCAGGGGGAATTCCTGGGAGAGGGCACCCCATTTAAGATGAATGGTGTTGATGAGTTGTTCATTGCAACTTTTTTTTTTTAAAACGGATCATTTTCCCTAGCTGTGGAAACTGCAGGCACTGCCCCCTGGTGGTCACTCAGAAAACTGGGGAAGTGATGCCTCACCTTTCTTCCTTTCCTCCCCTCCTTTCTTCTATATTTCCTTCCTTCCCTTGACCTCTAGCTGCTTTTTGGGCTGTTTTCTCCTCTTCTGAAAGTAGTTTTTTTCTCTTTCTAAATGGGTTGATGCTGGGGAATTCCCTGGTGGTCCAGTGGTTAGGACTCCACGCTTCCACTGCAGGGGGCACGGGTTCGATCCCTGGTAGGGGAACTAAGATCCCACATGCCTTGCAGTGTGGCCAAAAAAAGAAAACAGGGTTGGTGCTCACCATGAAAAATTTGATCAAACAGGAAAGGACAAAGATGCTGGGAAGAATAGTAGTGACGTCACTGAGAACTTACCAGGGGCAGGTTGCCTTGCCTAGTCCTCTGCATCCCCTGTCTTATTTAGACTCCAGCAATCCTGTGGGATAGACACTTGTGATTTGTTTTACAGATGAGGAAACTGAGGCTTAAAAAGACGAAGTTACTTGTTAGGTTACTTGGCAGAGCCAAGGATGCAAAGATCAGTCTAACGGCAGAGACCAAACTTTCAACCAGTGCCCTACCTCGGCTGCACCACTTTCTTGACCAAGTTATATAAGCTCCCGGAACCTTGCTTTCCTCATTTGTAAGAAGGGGTTATACCAGTACGTACTTCAAATGGTCATTGTGAGGACTAAACAAGACAATGCATGCAGAGTCCGTAGGACAAGGGCTGATTCATGGTAAGTGCTCTAAATGTCAGTTGTAACCTAAGCAGCTAATTTCTGATTTTTTTACTGTTATAAAAAACACTGAGAGGAACTTTCTAGATCTCTACTGTCCAAAAGGGTAGCCACTAGTCATATGTTGCTATTGAGCACTTGAAATAAGGCAAGCCCAAATTGAGAGGTGCTGTCAGTATAATATACACAATAGATTTCAAAGACTTAGCACAAAAAAGAACAGTGCACAATACCAATTTAATTTATTTTTTATATTGATTGCCTGTTGAAATTAGGGTTGCCAGATTTGAAAAGGAAGCCCATTTAAATTTGAATTTCAGGGCTTCCCTGGTCTTGCAGTGGTTAAGAATCTGCCTGCCAATGCAGGGGACACGGTTTGAGCCCTGGTCCGGGAAGATCCCACATGCTGCAGAGCAACTAAACTCGTGCACCACAACTACGGAGCCTGCGCTCTAGAGCCCACGAGCCACAACTACTGAACCCGCGTGCCACAACTACTGAAGCCCGTTCGCCTAGAGCCTGTGCTCCGCAACAAGAGAAGCCACGACAGTGAGAAGTCTGCGCACTGCAACGAAGAGTAGCCCCCACTCGCTGCAACTAGAGAAAGCCCCTGCGCGGCAACAAAGACCCAACACAGGCATAAAATAAATAAATAATAAATAAATTTATTAATTAATTTGAATTTCAGATAAACAGCAGATACCTTTTTTTACTATAAGTATATCCCATATAGTGCACGTGATATACTTATGCTAAAAAGAGTTTTTGTTCTTTATCTGAAATGTAATGGGGCATGCTGTATTTTTTATTTGCTAAATCTGGCAACCCTAGTTGAAATGATAAAATTTTGGATATATTAAACAAAATGGATTATTAATATTCACTTCACCTGTTTCTTCTTACCTAAATGTGGCTTCAAAAAAATTTTAAAGTACATATGTGGCTCACATTATATTTCTATAGGACAGTGGTGTTCTGGGTTATTCATTTCACTTTTGTTTGATTATCTTCTTAGGGTATATTCTTTTTCTTTTTCTTGGCCACGCTGTGCGGCTTGTGGGATCTTAGTTCTCTGACAAGGGATTGAACCCGGGGCCACGGCAGTGACAGCACCGAGTCCTAACCGCTGGACTGCCAGGGAACTCCCATTAGGGTATATTCCTAAATGTGGGATTGTTAATGGGGAAAGTACTTGTGGGTATTGAATTCTAATTCTCTTTGAAGCTTAGTGGGAACTGAGGTGGCCATAGGAATGAAAAGGAGTTGCCTGCACATCTGCCTTTAGCTCCCCAATCTGTGGATGTTGAGTGGGGTTCTAGAGTTGACTTTCCCCTACATGGGCCATAAATATAAATGTCATTTATTAGACCACAAACCGTGCTTGCAGACACAGCAACTTGAAATAGCCCAGCCAGGTCCCATGGCTGCTTTGAACCTGCAGAGGAAACGGTGGCTTTGCCTTGCTACCGCCTGCTTCCCTCCTAGCTGAGGAATTGCTCCACAGGACGGATTAGGGTTTATAGAGGGCATGGGCTTTGCTTTTTTTTTTTTTTAATTTTATTTATTTTTTTATACAGCAGGTTCTCCTTAGTTATCCATTTTATACATATTAGTATATACATGTCAATCCCAGTGTCCCAGTTCATCCCCCTACCCTTCCCCCACTTTCCCCACTTGGTGTCCATATGTTTGTTCTCTACATCTGAGAGCATGGGCTTTTAAAGAAACACACTTACCACTACTCACTGTAGTCTCAGAATTAATGGAGGGGTCCAAATCAGCCTCTGGGGGAAATCACTTCAGGACCACAAATGTGCCCTGTCTGGAGTCACTTAGGCCACTCCTCAGGGGCTTCTAGGCATTTTTTTTAAAAAAAGAAAGCTCTGCCCCTTCTCCCAAGGCCTGGAAACAGGAAGCTGGCTTCTGGTGGGAGTAGCCCTTATTTAAGATTCCCTTGGAGGACTGGTTTATAAGCACTGGTCTGTACGTAAGTTGGGGGTGGATGGTATCAACATTGGTGGGAGAAATTGGAGCCCTTAGGCTGGTTGGGAAAGAGTGGGGGAGGGAGAAGTAAGAGCCTTTGACGTTTAACAGTGCTTGTGGGGTGCCAGGCTTTTTTTTAAACACCTTATAATGAAACAAATAGAACTCACATACCTTACAGTTCTCCCACTTAAAGTGTACAATGAAATGTTTTTAGTATGTTGAAAATATTTAGAGTTGTGCAACCAACACCACAGTCTAATTTTGGAACGTTTTCATACCCCCTTAAAAGAAGCCCCATTAGCGGTCAGTTCCCACTCCCCCAAGCCGCGCCTCCCCCAGCTGCTGGAAACTTTGTCTCCATGGATTTGCCTATTCTGGACATTTCATATAAATAGAATTGTACAGTATGTGGCCTTTTGTGACTGACTTCTTTCACTTAGAAGAACGTTTTCAAGGTTCATCCAAGTTATATATCTTTCAGTATTTCATGCCTTTATAGGGTTGAATATATTCCACTGTATGGATGCACCACAGTCTGTTTAATCATTCATCTGTCGATGGGCATTTGGACTGTTTCTACCTTTTGGCTATTGTGATTGATGATGCTATGAACATCCATGTACAGGTTTTTATGTGAACATATGTTTTCATTTCTCTTGGGTAGAAACCTAGGCATAGAATTGACTAGTCAGATGGTAACTCTACATTGAAGTTTTTGAGGAACTGCCTGTTTCTCAAAGTGGCTGCAGCATTTTCTATTTCTCCCAGCAATTATAAGAGTTCCAGACTTCTCCACATCTTTGCCAACACCTATTATCTGTCTTTTTTTTTTTTCAAAAGCACATTCTCTGCATTCAAATACCTTATTCTTTTTTTTTAAATTACTAATTAATTTATTTTTGCTGTGTTGGGTCTTCGTTTCTGTGCAAGGGCTTTCTCCAGTTGTGGCAAGCGGGGGCTACTCGTCACTATCACGGCCTCTGTCTCTGGGGAGCACAGGCTCCAGACGTGCAGGCTCAGTACTTGTGGCTCACGGGTCCAGCCGCTCCGGGGCATGCGGGATCCTCCTAGACCAGGGCTCGAACCTGTGTCTCCTGCATTAGCAGGCAGATTCTCAACCACTGCGCCACCAGGGAAGCCCTATCTGTCTTTTTGATTAGAGTCATGCAAGCACAATCATTTTCTTTTTAATTTAGTTAGTTTTCTATAAATTATTTGAAGTTTATTGTATGAGTTTGCAAGGGCCGCTGTGACAAAGTACCTCAGACTGAGTGGCTTAAATGACAGAATATTAATTTTCTCACTGGTCTGGAGGCCAGATGTCTGAGATCACGGTGTTAGTTGGCAGGATGTATTTTCCTTCCTTCCTTCCTTCCTTCCTTCCTTCCTTCCTTCCTCCCTCCCTCCCTCCCTCCCTCCCTCCCTTCCTTCCAAAAAATTATTTATTTATTTATTTATTTATGGCTGTGTTGGGTCTTCGTTGCTGTGCGTGGGCTTTCTCTAGTTGTGGCGAGCGGAGGCTACTCTTCATTGCAGTGTGCAGGCTTCTCATTGTGGTGGCTTCTCTTGTTGAGGAGCACGGGCTCTAGGCACATGGGCTTCAGTAGTTGTGGCACGTGGGCTCAGTAGTGTGGCACGTGGGCTCAGTAGTTGTGGCTTGTGGGCTCTAGAGCTCAGGCTCCGTAGTTGTGGCACATGGGCTTAGTTGCTCTGCGGCATGTGGGATCTTCCCGGACCAGAGCTCGAACCCATGTCCCCTGAATTGGCAGGCAGATTCTTAACCACTGTGCCACCAGGGAAGCCCGGCAGGATGTATTTCTTCTGAGGACTCTTTCCTTGGCTTGTAGATGGCTGTTGTCTCTGTCTTCACACCGTCTTCCCTTTGTGTGTGTCCTAATCTCCTCTTCTTATAAGGACACCAGTCATACTGAATTTGGGCTCACCCTAACGACCCCATTTTAACTTAGTTACCTCATTAAAGACCTATCTCCAAATACAGTCACATTCTGAGGTGCTGGGGGTTCAGACTTCAACATATGGATTTTGGGAGGACACAATTTAAGCCCATAACATGTATTATAAATTATACAAAAAGGAATAAATAACATAATAATGAATACCATGACTCCCCCCTGTCCCCACTCAGCTCTAGAAATAAATTATTGCCAGTATAACCAAAACCCCCCTGGGTATTCCTTCTAAATGTATGCAACAGTTTTTAGATTTTATTTAATTCTTACATCGAGGCTGGGAGGGGGTTAGGATTGTCTTCATGATGCAGCTGAAGCTAGGGACTCAGAGAGGTAGGCTGGTAAGCCTGGGGCCACACAGCTTGTGAATCTAAGGTGTTCATCCCCAGATTTGTCCCTGCGCCTGAGGAACTCAATGAAACGTGGTGGAGGGCAGGGGGAGGGGAGGCTGGCTGCTATATTTATGCATTTCCTGGCTGGTGGGGTTAAAAAGTTAACAGGAAGGGAAGAAGTAAGTAAACGACTGACTGCCTGGGCCGCCCAGGGTCTCTTGATTCCCAGGTTTGCAGTCGGCTTCCTCCCAATTTGATGCAGGTTGGGTTGAAAGATCAAGGGTGCTCATTGAGGCTGTCAGGATGCAAAGTCGGGATCGGTACTGGGTCTGGCTCAGGTTACTTAAGTAATTAATGCTAAATGATGATTAGCAAGAAATGCTTTGATCTCCCACCTTGCCTCCCGGAGAAGAAAGTCCCTTTCTGGAACTGATCAGGTGCCGTGAGGTCATTTCTGATGTGGTGTCTTTCAAATCAAAGATGCTACTGAATCACCCTCTGTCACAGTTCCCCTGATTGGCCGTTTTCCCCAGTAGTGATGGATTTGTTTTGATCGGTCTGTACTCTGGCCACTTCCTTTTATGACCAAGTGGTAGGATTTGGGGGCCTGTCTGTGACCTTAGAACCAAGCTGAGGGAACTGAACTTCTTTGAGGCCCGACTTCTGACCTCAGCCTTATTAGCAAGTTGACCTTCTGCCCACCAGCCAGACGCTTGTACTCAGCCAGCTTGTGGGTTGGTTCGCAGAGAAGGAAACCGAGGAAGGAGGTTAGATGAAGCTTTCCTGGAAAGCGAGCATGTTGATGCATTTGCTTCTTAATCTCTAGTGGCCAAACCAGGCTGCCTCTTGAATTTCAATTATTGGCAGTTTTTCCTGAGTGGAAGAGCAGAGAGGCTGGAGAGTATACCAGTAAGAACCCTGACGGGGACGTGGGGACAGCCCTCTTCAGCAGTTCGTGGATCAGCTCCCTCACGGGGACGTCACAGGAACCACAGGAGGAAGTCACACACACACACCTGATGTCTGTGTCACCCTCAGTTCTGCTTTGTTTCTCTTCCCCTTCCTCCACACTTGGTCATTCAGATCTGGGAGGCCTGAGAAGTCTGGGGTCCCCCAGGAGTGACACGCAGCCTTTCCCTGAAGGACAGGCACATAAGTCTGTAAAAGAGGCCCCCATGTACTTCCTGTCCCCACTCTGCCCTGCTCCCAGCTCCTGTCTCCCCCGAGTAATTAAGCTGATGATGTACAGTTGAGGAGGGAGGATGACTGCCATTTATAGTTGCCTCCTCAAGGCCAGTTAATTTTCTAGAAAGGCAGTGTGGCCTAATGAGGACCAGTCCTCAGGATGGTGGCATCTGCTTTACCCGGGGAACGTTTCTGGTTTTTTTTTTTTTTTTTTTGCGGTACGCGGGCCTCTCACTGTTGTGGCATCTCCCGTTGCGGAGCACAGGCTCTGGACGCGCAGGCTCAGTGGCCATGGCTCACGGGCCCAGCCGCTCCGCGGCATGTGGGATCTTCCCGGACTGGGGCACGAACCTGTGTCCCCTGCATCGGCAGGCAGACTCTCAACCACTGCGCCACCAGGGAAGCCCCTGTTTTTTTTTTTTAATACAGTTTTCTGGGCCCTACTGAGACACTCTGATTCAGTAGGGGTGGGTGGGACCCGGGAATCTGCACTTTCTAAATGCTTCACAGGTAATTCTCATGCACAACTAGGGTGAACTCTGGGCTCAGATGCACCTGGAGATGGACTCTTGGCTCGGCCACTTACTAGTTGTGTGGTCGTGGGCAAGTCTCAGGCTTAGTTTATTCATCTGTAAAAAGGGCCGATAGTGCCTTTCTTACAAGTTCGCTGTGAGAGGCTCTGTAAAATACCTCTATAGTAGCCTATCAGTCAGTGATAGCAATTATACTTTTTCATAATTATGGTTTATAAGTAAACACTAATCCTGAATCTGCTCACCCAGAAGGCAGAAATAGAAGACACTGAAGGAGGAGATGGATCAGAAGGGGGTGATTGGTTTAGAGTCATTTCCTATCCCTAAATTATTATTGGCTGGGACCAACACTGAATCTCAAGTAAGGGCCTGAATGGCTTAATTTCGCGGAAGTAGTCACAGATGGCGTTTCCTGCGATGGGGCTGATTTAAGAAAGTGTTTCTCCTTTAGGTCCTCCACACTCTATCCAAGGGAGAAGTCCTTGGCCTGTGAGCGGGAGGGTAACTGTTGTCTTAGAATGTGCTGAAAGAGGCCTCGTGAGAGGCTGGTGGGAGAACGGGAACAGGAGATGCTGAACAGGTTGGGGGAGGCTGACAGCAGGGACCACAGGGCCAGGATAGCAGAGAGTGGACAGCGGGGAGGGTGTAGTGAGGGGAGCAGACAACAGTCTGGGACCCTGTCTGGAATCCCCAGGGCTTCCTGAAGTGACAGCTAAGTCATTTGTGGAGTTTGGAAGCCAGCAGGTTCCCAGGAGTGTAGGCAGCAGAAACCCCTGATCAAAGAATACCCACAAAAGATGGTCTGCTCAATTCTGGGTAATGTTCTCTCCAACATCAGCAACAGAAAAATCCCATTGAAAGAAGATTGTTGGTGGTCAGGGGATGCCACGGTTTCTTACAAGCTGAGACCCAGGTCTGACCAGTTATTTGAGCTCGGATTCCAAAATCCTTAATGTCTGAACCATATGACAAGGATCCCATCAGGGCCCCCCTTTTTTTAGTGGTGTGAACTGAAGCCAGAAAGTGGAAGTTTGTAGAGTCACCACGCATGAGATCCAGGCAGGAGAGAACAGTAATCTTCCCTGATGGCTTTTTTTTTTAATAAATTCATTTATTTATTTTTGGCTGCATTGGGTCTTTGTTGCTGTGTGCAGGATTTCTCTAGTTATGGTGAGCTGGGGCTACTCTTTGTTGTGGTGCGAGGGCTTCTCATTGCGGTGGCTTCTCTTGTTGCGGAACATGAACTCTAAGTGCGTGGGCTTCAGTAGTTGTGGCACGCAGGCTCAGTAGTTGTGGCACGCGGGCTCAGTAGTTGTGGCACATGGGCTTAGTTGCTCCGTGGCATGTGGGATCTTCCTGGACCAGGGCTCGAACACGTGTCCCCTGTGTTGGCAGGCAGATTCTTAACCACTGCACCACCAGGGAAGTCCCCTGATGGCTTTTTGTAGATAGAGTCTTAACCGTCTTCTCCCTGTGTCTTTGCATTGTCTTCCTTCTGTATGTGCCTGTGTCCAAATTTCCTCTTTTTATAAGGACACCAGTCATATTGGATTAGGGCCCTAATGACGTCATTTTGACTTGATCATCTCTGTAAAGACCCTGTGTGTAGGGGCTTCCCTAGTGGTGCAGTGGTTAGAAATCCGCCTGCCAATGCAGGAGACACGGGTTCGAGCCCTTGTCCAGGAAGATCCCACATGCTGTGGAGCAACTAAGCCCGTGCGCCACAACTACTGAGCCTGAGCGCCACAACTACTGAACCCTAGGTGCCTGGAGCCCACGCTCCGCAACCAGAGAAGC
Organism: Monodon monoceros; assembly: GCF_005190385.1. Taxonomy (NCBI): domain Eukaryota; kingdom Metazoa; phylum Chordata; class Mammalia; order Artiodactyla; family Monodontidae; genus Monodon; species Monodon monoceros. The sequence continues at coordinate 79,247,624 of NW_021703765.1, read as the reverse complement.
CATTGCAATGTGAAGCCCATGCAATGCACCGAAGAGTAGCTCCCGCTCGCCGCAACTAGAGAAAGCCTGCACACAGCAACGAAGACCCAATGCAACCAAAAAAAAAAAGACCCTGTGTCTAAATATGGTCACATTCCGAGGTGTTGGGGGGGTAGGGCTTCATCATGTGAATTTTGGGGCAGACACAATTCAGCCTGTAAACTTGTCACACCTTCAGTGACTCTCCATCTTCTTTAGTTTTAAAAAAAATTATTTATTTTTATTTTTGGCTGGGTTGGGTCTTCATTGCTGTGCGCGGGCTTTCTCTAGTTGCGGCTAGCGGGGGCTACTCTTCATTGTGGTGCGTGGGCATCTCTTTGCGGTGGCTTCTCTTGTTGCGGAGCACGGGCTCTAGATGCGCGGGCTTCAGTAGTTGCAGCACGCGGGCTCAGTAGTTGTGGTGCACGGGCTTAGTTGCTCTGCGACATGTGGGATCTTCCTGGACCAGGGCACAAACGCTTGTACCCTGCATTGTTAGGCGGATTCTTAACCGCTGCGCCACCAGGGAAGTCCCTCCATCTTCTTTAAAGTCATCTCCCAAATACTTACCCTGGCCTTGAGGTCCCATGACCCCAGTTGTCACTCTGCCTTAGAATCTCGTGCTGGCTTCTCTTCTCTACATTGCAGGGGAACTGAATTACTCCATATTTTCCATCTTCTTGACAGTCTTGGCCTTAGCTTATACTGTTTTCCTTCTGGGAATGCCCATCTTATTTTGCCACATACGAATTCTCTCTGTCTCGAGGCCCAACCTAGTTCCTTCTCTGCCAGGAAGCCTCCTGAGCTGGATGTCTTCTAGCTGTGCCTCCAGATCCTCTCCAGCCTCCTCAAGCCTTCTGTGTGGGCTGCATCAAAGAGGTTCCTTGCATCTCTGGCTTTTGGTTGGGCTCAGCCTAGGGAGGGAGGTACCGGCAGGAGATGGGAAGACAGGAGGAGAGAGAGGCTGGGGTATTTATTCCCCCAGCTTTCTCCCTATGGGATCATTGCAGGTTGGCTGTCTCCTTCCATTGGGGACCACGGCTCCTATTTCTTGTCCTTCTCCAGCTTTTCTCTCTGAATTTCTGGTAACAAAGGGAGGTAATAGCTCATCACTGTCCTTAGGCCTGGGATGCATCACCATGCCTTGCTGGCTTCCGTTAACCCCACTTGTACTCTGCAAATTGAGCCTCTGTTAAACTCCCCTCCATGACCTGGTGTGAGGGTGCCAGGATGCCATCCATTTCCTGTCAAGATCCTGACTGGTAGATAGACTTCCCCCATTTCTCCCTCTGCTGGACATCCACATTCTACTCTGCATTTTGTTGAATATCTGTCTTAAGCTTCCGTTATCTTCTTGAGACGGGAGCTCATCTTATTAATTTTTTCTTTATCCATTTTTGTATCCTGTCATGCAAGATTGCTCCCAGAAAATGTTTATTGAATGAATGAACTTGATAGCAAAGTTTCCCCAGAGCTTCTAAAAGATGAAGTTGTATTCATCAGTTCATTGTTTGTCCTCTTTCACCTGCTCTGCAAATGCTTCTGAGTCATCTCGTTGGTGAGAATAAGTTTCTCTCCTTACTTTAATTTGTGTGTCCCAGTCCCAGCCAACTGTTAAAAGAACGGTAAATAGAAGAGAACTAAGAAGGGCTCTTGGTATTCCCTGGACCCTTTTGTCCCTCACATTTAGGCATCTCCCTTTATCCTCCTGGACTTCAAAAGATCTTATCTCTCACCTGGAATTTTTCAGCCATCATCTGTATCATTTTAGAACCACTTTATTGGAACTTTAAGACAGCGTTCAGCTGAAATAACCTGTAATTAAAGTCTGCAGCCCAGGATTTCTTTCTTAGTCTGATAACCTGCTCGGCTGTCTGTGTTGATAATGCCAAAGACAAATTTTTGGAAAGCGGTTGAGATATTGAGGGCTCCTGCCTTTGGTGCAGTAATTAGAAAGCCAAGCAGGCACTGTAAATGATTGCTTGCCATTATCATGGTTATATTTCTGGAACAATGGTCTATCCTTCAAACTTTTCTTTTTGTCAAATGCCATTGTATATTTCCCTATTTTAAAGGAGAGTACTTGATCATTGACATTGGGAATAAGTTGTCTTGTTCTCCCCACCACACTCACTACCCTGCCTCTCTAATTTGGCTTTGTTAGGACAGTGGATATGTGTGCAACCAAATGATGTTGTGAGATAATCTGCTGCTTCCCAAATTTGGGTGATCTAGAGAAAAAAGGGGCACAATTATGTGAACACAGGTGAAACATTTGCATTATTTAAGTTTGATTCTTGTTACAAAGGTGGGAAGGGGAAGTATATTTATTGGGACAAGGGGAACTTTATACGCAAAGAAAGTAGGTGGGAAGTGAAAGCTATAGTAAAACCTGCTCTAAACCACTGAACTTCTCCACCAATGAATGTAAAGGACTAAACAGCAAAGCACTTTGCAGGAGTGAAGAGATAGTCTCACTTATAAGATTGATTTTGTTGTTGTTTTTATTTAGATTCATTTCTCTCTTAGTTAATGTTTATGGTACAAGATGGCAGGAGGGGCTGGGTTGGGGACTGCCCTGAGGAAGCTTGTTGATTTGAATGTTCCCAATTGATTGATTCTTCTGTGGGAGGGTGTTGTTTCTTTGATTTCTTTTCATTTATTTATTATTTGTTATTTATTTATTTATTTAAATGGCAGTATAGTTGATTTACAGTGTTGTGTTAGTTTCTGTTGTGCAGCAAAGGGATTCAGTTTTATATATATAAATATTATATAATTTTCAGATTCTTTCCCATTATAGGTTATTATAAGATATTGAATATAGTTCTCTGTGCTATACAGTAGGACCTTGTTTTTTATTTATATATAGTAGTTTGTATCTGCTTATCCCAAACTCCTCATTTATCTCTCCACCCTCCTTTCCCCTTTGGTAACCATAAGTTTGTTTTCTATATCTGTGAGTCTGTTTCTGTTTTGTAAATAAGTTCATTTGTATCATTTTTTAGATTCCACATGTAAGTGATATCATGTGATATTTGTTTTTCTGTTTGACTTACTTCACTTAGTATGGTAATCTTTAGGTCCATCTTTTTTTTTTTTCCCGGTACGCGGGCCTCTCACTGTTGTGGCCTCTCCCGCTGCGGAGCACAGGCTCCGGACACTCAGGCTCAGTGGCCATGGCTCACGGGTCCAGCCGCTCCGCGGCATGTGGGATCTTCCCGGACCGGGGCACGAACCCGTGTCCCCTGCATCGGCAGGCGGACTCTCAACCACTGCGCCACCAGGGAAGCCTAGGTCCATCTTTTTATTTTATCTTTTATCACATCTTTTTAAATTGTGGGGAAAGATATATAACATAAAATTGACTATTTTAACCATTCAGTGGCATTGAGTACATTCACATTGTTGTACAACCATCACCACCATCAGTCTCCAGATCTTTTTCATCATATGAAACCGGAACTCTTAATCCCTTAAACACTAACTTCCCATTCCCCCTTTTTCCAGCCCCTGGTAACTTCTATTCTACTGTTTGTCTCTGTGAATTTGACTCTTCTAGGTACCTCATATAAGTGGGATCATACAGTATTTGTCTTTTTGTGACTGGCTCATTTCACTTAATATAATGTCCTCAAGGTTCATCCATATTGTAGCTTGTGCCAGAATCTCCTTCCTTTTTACTTTTTTTTTTTTTTTAAGAAGATGTGGGGGGTAGGAGTTTATTAATTAATTAATTAATTATTGCTGTGTTGGGTCTTCGTTTCTGTGCGAGGGCTTTCTCTAGTTGTGGCAAGCGGGGGCCACTCTTCATCGCGGTGCGCGGGCCTCTCACTATCGTGGCCTCTCTTGTTGCGGAGCACAGGCTCCAGACGCGCAGGCTCAGTAGCTGTGGCTCACGGGCCCAGTTGCTCCGCGGCATGTGGGATCCTCCCAGACCAGGGCTCGAACCCGTGTCCCCTGCATTAGGAGGCAGATTCTCCACCACTGCGTCACCAGGAAGCCCTCTCCTTCCTTTTTAAAGCTGAATGGTATTCCATTGTATGTATACATCACATTTTATTTAACCATTCATCTGTCATTGGACAATTCGGTTGCTTCCACCTTTGGCTATTATAAATAATGCTGCTGTGAACATGGGTGTATAAAACTCTTTTCAAGTCCTCATTTTCAATTCTTTTGGGTACATACCCAGAAATGAAATTGCTGGAATCATAGAATAATTATATGTTTAATTATTTGAGGAGCTGCCATACTGTTTTCCACAGTGGCTGTATCAATTTATATTCCCATCAATAATACACAAGGGTTCCAATTTCTCCACATGCTTGCTATTGTTATTTTCTGTTTTTTTGTTTGTTTGTTTGTTTTCTGATAATAGCCATCCTAATGGGTATGCTATTTCTTTTTAACTAACTTAATTTTTTATGCTGAAGTATTCTTTAGAGAATTACAGACATCATGACAATTCCACCCCTAAATACTTAGGTTTGCATCTCAGAAAAAGAAGAATATTTTTCTCCATACCTGAAATTATTACACCTAGCAAAACTGACAATTCCTCCTAATGCTGCGTCATATAAATTATCTTTTACAGCTACTTTTTCCCAACCAGGATTCAATCCAGGTTCTTCATTCTCTCTTTTAATCTTGACCTTTTCAGGATATTGATTGGTAGGGAAGATGGAACCATGCCCTGAAGAATATCTCACTTTATGCATTTGTCTGATTGCTTTCTTGTGGTGTCATTTAGCTTTTTCGCTGTCTCTTGTAATTTCTGTAAATTGGAAACTAGGTCTAAAGGCTTGGTTAGATTGAAGTTAAATATCATGGATTAAGGTGATGGTGGTCTGATTATTCCCCCATTATTCAGTTATGTTCATCCCTGTTTTCCTCCAGAGCATAATCTGGAAGGGAATACGTGGTGCCCGTGTTTCCCTCTACCATTCAGTTTCAATACCAGTTATCATTCTTTCCTGTATGAATAATTTTATCAGGAGATGAAAATGAAGCTTTGGGACTTCCCTGGCGGTCCATTGGTTAAGACTCCCCACTTCTATTGCAGGGTGCGCGGGTTCAATCCCTGGTGGGGAAACTAAGATCCCACAGACAAAAAAAAAAAAAAGAAGAAGAAGAAGAAAATGAAGCTTTGAAGTTTTTTCTGTAGAGCTTTCCCTCATCAATTGGAGCTACCCTTAAATACAGTTCCTCCTGATAAGGCAGCACACAGGCTTAATTCTTTCCCTTTAAATACCAATTTTCAAACTAAGGAGTTGGTATAATGGCTGCTTAAAATGGTGACAGATGAGTTTTGTCAGACTTTTTCTATTTTGAGTGTCATGGTAAACTCGTGAATTTTCATAGATCCAGGGGGCTTTTAGAGGCAAATTGGCCTGCTGGAGATGAGCCATTTTTAAAGGAAAGCAAGAATGTAAATGAAGAGAGTTCCTTGGGAACAGCCAAAGTGTGTATGAGTGTGTGTGTGTGTCTGTTCCCCCCATCCCTACTCCTGACCATACCAACCTGTGTGTATTTGCATTTGTCAGGTGTCCCTAAGTGAAAGGCTTTCAAGTGCAGTCAGAGCCCATCAGGTCCCCACAGTGACTGTTAGCAGCTCATTTAAGAGGTGATTCAACTATCACTTTGGTTTGGTTAATTTCAACCTGCTCCAGGACTTAGGGGCTACATTTCCTAACCAGGTTACCTTTTAGGAATAGGAACTAAGATCACTCTTAAAGGATGACTGATGAAAAGAAAAAAAAAAAAAAGTATATATATGTGTATATATACACACACACATACACACTTTTTAAAAATTGAAGTAAAATTCACCTAGCATAAAACTAACCATTTTAAAGTACGGATTCAGTGATATTTAGTATATTCAGAATGTTGTGCAAGCATCACCTCTTTCTAAATTCCAAGATGTTTTTATCACTCCCAAAAGAAACCCCATTCCCATTAGGGGTCACTCCCCATTCCCCCTCCCCCCACCCAGCCCCTGGCAACCACTAATCAGCTTTCTGTCCCTATGGATTTGTCTATTCTGGATATTTTATATAAAGGTAATTATACAGTATATGGCCTTTTGTGTCTGGCTTGTTCCACTTAGCATCATGTTTTCAAGATTCATCACATTGTAGCTTGTGTCAGCACTTCATTCCTTTTTATGGCTGAATAATATTCCATTTTATGGATAGAAACCATATTTTGTTTACCTATTCATCAATGCACAGAATTTGATTTGTTTCCACCATTTGATCATTGTGAACAGAGCTGCTAACTTTAATCCTCTTAAGCCTCTTTACTGTATGCTTTATCATCCCATTTTGAGTAAGCTTTGGATTTGGTCTTTTGGGTGCTCTGGTAAGGAAGGAAACCAAGGGGGAGATTTGGTCTTGTTAAGAGAAATATTTTTAAATTACAAAAGTCCCGGTTGTAGGCCCGAATTATACTGGCATTTTATGTATTTTTAGCCCCTATTTTCTGGGGGTGGGGGGTGGGATTGTAAAGTGCATCCATTAATCTTGTCTGAATTGTCTGAGGGCTCAGCCTTAGCCTGGAGTTTTGTAGGGAAATGAATGGAGAAGGGAAGTAACTTTCTAAGGTCGGTGATTGAGTTGGAAATGGGGTGGATGGTGGGAAGCATTTCTCAGATCTATGCCAGTCACCTGTTAAATTAGCTAATTAAAAAAAATCCTGTGCACAGTCACAAATCTTCCAGGGAACGTAAATATTCATTGGTTGATCTTGGTAATTTAAGGAGACAGTATTAGGAGAGGAACCCTATTTAATGGAAAGCTTGGTCTCTTTAAAGGACCCATGTGACAGATATATGTGGGTTTTAAATGCTTGTGGAATGATTCTTCAGGGGGAAAATAAAAAGCAATTAAATAACATTAGTAATTTCCTTAAGAGAAATCACTGTAGCCCTTGGTCTGTCATACGGTCACTCTTTGAACCATAGTTTTATCCAGGCAACCCTGGAATTAGTTCTAAATTGCTGTGTGACACGATGCAAAAATTTCTCTTATTTATGTTTTATTAGAGAAATAACTCTGCAAAAGACCTTGTCCTTGTGCTGTTAATGGGGAAAAACCTATGAAGAACAGAGACAAATAGTAAAATAGCTGAAGCATGCATTCTCTATTGCTTGTTAAACATACATTATTACGTGTATTAGGAAGCAACCCTTTGTATCATTTCTGTTCCTTCCTTAGGGACACGTTTACAAATGGTGTCCCTTGGTTCAGGAGCGTGCCAGCCAGTTACTGGTCTGGACACAGAGAATTCATTCTCTTTCCCTGACCCGATCCTCTGGAAAATAATGTTCCCAAGCTTTAGCCATGCCCTTTGTGACATGGGCACAAGGAAAAGGGCCACGTGCCAGGGAAACCCTCCCCTATGGATCCCAGATTTCCAGGGGGCACTTATCCAGTCTGTCCCTTTGCCTTCCTGTTCCTGGATGTGGGGATGGAGAGGACTGGAGGGGATGGCTGCCCTCTTCCTTTTACCTTAGGTCACTACCTGTCCCTGCCCTGGGACAGCCTGCAGTGCCCTTCGGTGGCTAAGTCTGGGCAAAATCTCTGGGCAAAATCTCTGGGCAGACTGGGATCACTCCCGGTGTCATGATCTGATAGGCAGACCAGAACATTAAATGACACTCAGAGAGAAAGCAGGGAAATGGGTGATGGCTGTGACTGACGCTGACTTGGCTTCCATCTGTTTTTGTTTTATTTCCTCGCCACTTGATGAGACTCCTGGTTCAGGACAAGCACCAGTGTCCTGGTGGCATCAGCTTTGGGGAACTCTTTCTAAGAATGTAAGCCTTGGCTAAGTGGAGCTGGGAGACCATTCAGTTCTTAGGGTCACTTGAAAAGGAGGTCAAAAGGGAGAAGGGACGAGCCTAAGGCACAATATAAATGCTAAATTTTAAGGCAGCAGTTCTACTGTGCAAATGCTGGCGTAATGTATTTTATATACAGTCCAGCACACTATTAATACAAAACAAACGTTGGATAGTTGTGTGTACCAGTTAGCTAAAGGAAGCTTGATCGAGGAAGTAGCGATGTTAAGAGGCCCTTTGCAAGTGTCAGAAAAGGAATTTTTTTTAAAGATGTTAGAACGGTGACTCCTGGCAGGAGCCTTGTTAGAGTCTGGAGAGGACCCACCTCCTTCCCCATCAGCCCCCACAGATCCATCAGACAGCAGACTGGTTACCAAAACCATACCTACCCGTCCTGAAATATCTGAACTAAGAACACAGAATTTGCAGAATTTAGTAAGGGACAGTTAATTTTGTGCGTAAGTCTGAGTATTTCACTTGGATTAACACTGGTTTCACTTGGCATCCTCCTCTAGTCTCTGGCATGAGGCATTGGTGCGATGTGATTAACAGCCCAGGCTGCAGACTCCAGCTGCTTATGGGTTCAGATCCAGGTCCTTTCACTTCCTAGCAGCGATGTGCCTCAGTTTCCTCATATGTAAAATGGGTGAACAATGGAACACTCCTCTCGGGGTTGTGTAAAAGAATAAATGAGATATATCTACACCACACTTCACATGGGGTCTAGCCCTTCAATCATGCTTAGTAAACATTAGCTGCTGTTATTGTCCGGACCCCTGGAGGGGGTCTCTGGATGGTGTTATGTAAGGAAGCCTGGGCTTCAGAGCTACCTCCTAATTTTCTTTGAGCCTCAGTTTCCTTACCTGTAAAGTGAGAGGGTCTGGTGAGGCCCCTTCTAGCTCAGAAATGATGTGACGGAAGGAAGTTTTGTGTTAGCTGCAGCTTCTGTTTATCAACACTTTCCCTTTCTCTTCTTTGAACTATGATAAATGAGAACTTTTTACTTCCTTAAATACAGAAGTGAGCCTTTGAGAATTCTCGGAAGAAATCAGCCCAAAGACAAGTCTAAATATTCTTGCACTCCTGATACGGAATGAGAAAGACCTTTGAGAAAAAGTCCTGTTTCCATACCTCTCTTGAGGTATTATGATATTTGTGTATCTCTGTACCCTTGCAGTTTTGACCAATTACAGTGAAGCGAAAGCATGATTAGCATTTTTTTCAGCCTCTCTTTCTTTTAGGGACTTCCTTCTGGGTGGAGTGGCCCCTAAGAGGTCATGGGATACATCAGATACAGACTTCAGTCCAGACAAGGTAGTTTTATAAAGGCTGAGACTTTGGGGGGTGGACTGAGATGGAGGGGGGTGTATGCTTTTCAAAACCACAAGTTTTTGTTAACCTTGAGTGAATTGTGAAAAATGTAAGAAGGGAGAAAGGAAACTCAGAACAGGTAAAGAGCAGGTCTGCTGGGATTTTTTCCCCATAGTGTCAGTGGGTGTATACATTTCAGAGGGACTTTAAATCCACTCAGTAAAACTGACATCCCTATTTATTCACTCCTGTAGACTCCCTGCTAGAAGCCTTCTGAGTTTTATGTCCACTACACATTCTGCCTTCCTTGAAAGCCCAGGCCATGACCTGCCTGTGGATCCCTTCTGTTCTCAGAGTGGACTTCATGGCCAGTGGCCTGGGCATGACTAACAGTTGGACGACACTGCACAATTGGTCACCAGATTTCACAGCTAATGAGCTTTTTCTTGGGAAAGCCTCTGATCCTTTGGTTGAGCAAACCTTCCCATTTTACAGATGAAGAAACTGGTGCATGTATGCATGTTTAGTGTCACCTTGGACATTCCTAGTTAGATGATGAGTATGCCAGCTACCTAGCTAAGTCGCTCTGCTCCTTAGCTTGAGTTTACCTGTGGTTTTGATGCTTATAACAGCATTGATCACTCTAGCTAATGGTCACTGAGCTCCTCCTTCAGAGTAAGGGCTGCTGGCATAAGTGCCCCCTAGACTTTTTTTTTTTCCAGTTAAGAGTTTTCTGCAAGGGTGGGCTGCTTTAGGAGTAAGCATTAGGAATGTTTCCAGTTTAAGAATTTAGAAACCCACACCTTCTGGGCCAGCTTCAGGCGCTTGCCAGTCTTCTGGGAGACTGGGTTCTGGCCTGCCCTCACCCCTTCCGAGATCGACCCCTGGGCACCTCAGGAAGCGGGGGTTCCTGTCCAAGAGAGTGGGGCGCCCACCTCAGGGAAGAGTGCATTCATGGTGTTCTGTCTGGCAGCCTCCAAGGCAGGCAGCTCGATTGGAACTCCTGTCTGTACCACCCCACGTTTTACGCTGATTCCCTCGCGACCTGAAAAGGCAAACCTGAGGGTAGAAGAGGGCAACGTTAGGGGACCAGCCCAACACAACTGCCGGCGTCCTGGGGAACTGGCTCCCCAGACTGTACCCGGGCCAGCGGGCCTGCAGGGGCTACGGGACTCCCGGGTTCGCAGGCATACCAGGTCCTGGTCCCAGAGCTTGTGCAAACCCGAGAGCCCGTGTGCCCGCTGCTGGGGGGCACAGGGACCCGTGCCTGGTGTCTCGTGCAGGGCCACTCCGTGTGACCGTGCACCCCGGGGCTCCTGCGAGACGCCCCGCAGGACCACACAAAAGACCCCACCCCAGGTCGGGCGTGCATTTCCTGTTAGAGCAGCGGCGGCGTGCAGGCACCCATGTGCACCCCGCGGCGCGCGAGCCGGGCGGGGCGCGGGGCACGCCCCCACGCAGCCCCAGTCCCGGAGCTCCGGCCGCGAGGGGCCGCCCTCGGCGGGCCCGCCCCCGTGTCACCGCAGGCCGGGCTCCCTTTGTGTGCGGCCCGAGCGCCGCGGCCGCGCCATTGGCCCGTCGGTCCGGGGGGCCAGCCCCTTCCTGGATCGCCTCATGCATATGCATGAGCCCCCCGGCCCTCCCCCCGCCGGCCCCTCTCCGCCCCCTCCCGCGCGGGCGTGTGAGGCGCGCGGCGCGGCTCCCTCCTCGCGGGAGCCCGAGCCCGAGCCCGAGCCCGAGCCCGAGCCAGGGCGAGCCGAGCCTGCTCCGGGCGGGCGGAGGCGGCGGCGGCGGCGGCGGCGGCGGCGGCGGCGCCGCTCCAGCCATGTCAGCGCGCGCGAGCCTGGGCCCACCATGAGCCATGGCCATGTCCGTAAGCGCCGAGGACGACGACTATGAATCGGAGCCGGACCAGGTCGGTGGCCCGGGGTGGGGCTGAGGGAGGGACCCGCCGCCCGCCTGCCCGACCTCCCGGACCGAGTGACTGACGCGCCCCGGGCGGCCGCGACGCCTCCGCCGCCGCCACGATGAGGAGAAAGTTTTGCAGCCGCCGCCGGCGGGGCTGCCAGGGCCGGGCCCGAGCGGGGCTTGGAGGAGCGCGGCAGGCCGGCAGTCGCCCGAGCGCCGCGGGCCCCGCAGCCGGCCGGGGCAGGGGGCGTGTGCGAGCGTCTGTGCGCGAGGGTGGCCGGCCGTGCCGCGGGGACAATGTGGGCCTCGCCGTCGGGCGGGCCCTGCGGGGCGCGGGCCACGGCCCGCGGGCAA
>NW_021703765.1:79208455-79235787 GCF_005190385.1 Monodon monoceros | reverse complement strand
CGGGGCACGAACCCGTGTCCCCTGCATCGGCAGGCGGACTCTCAACCCCTGCGCCACCAGGGAAGCCCTTGTTTTGGTTTTTTAATTCGACCACACCCTATGGCCTATGATAGATATCATCTTTGACACTACATCAGATAGGACTCCTTATGTCTCCTTTTCACTTACTGCCACTCCTGAGAGAGACTTCCATCACGTGAGGACCCATACTTCCTGTAGCTGGATTTGTTCCCTCCTCCTCGCATCTGGTTGCCTTGTTCACTTTATTTATTTATTTTATTTATATTTTTGGCTGCGTGGGGTCTTCATTGCTGTGCACTGATTTTCTCTAGTTGCGGTGAGCGGGGGCTCCTCTTCGTTGAGGTGTGTGGGCTTCTCATTGTGGTGGCGTCTCTTGTTGCAGAGCACGGGCTCTAGGCGCACGGGCTTTCAGTAGTTGTGGCTCACGGGCTCTACAGTGCAGGCTCCGTAGTTGTGGCTCACGGGCTTAGTTGCTCCGCGGCATGTGGGATCTTCCTGGACCAGGGCTCGAACTCGTGTCCCCTGCATTGGCAGCCGGATTCTTAACCACTGCGCCACCAGGGAAGCCCGCCTGTTCACTTTAAGATGATGCTACCACTCAGGTACATTGAGGGAGATGACCTCTAAGCCAGGCCACTGGGCAGCAGGTTTTCCCCATAGTCCCAATAGAGAAGTTGGCTGTCAGCCATGGACCCTGCATTTGCCGACCCTCCAGGCGGCGGCTCACTGCTGCTTGTCTCCCTTAACCTTTCCTCAACTTTTATTAGCCCCACAATTTCTTGGGCCTGAGAAGAGTGGCTTCCTCTAAGGACCTCTAAGGCATCTGTGTCTTTGAAATTGGAGCCAGGGCCTCTGGAGTCTGTAGCTCGCAGGCTGTAGACCCCACTCTTCTCTAAAGGAGTCTCCTTCGGGCTTCCCTGGTGGCGCAGTGGTTAGGAATGCGCCTGCCAATGCAGGGGACACAGATTCGAGCCCTGGTCCGGGAAGATTCCACATGCTGCAGAGCAACTAAGCCCCTGTGCCGTAACTACTGAGCCTGCGCTCTAGAGCCCACGAGCCACAACTACTGAGTCCACATGCCACAACTACTGAGCCCGCACGCCTAGAGCCCGTGTTCCGCAACAAGAGAAGCCACCACAATTAAGAAACCGCAATGAAGAGTAGCCCCCGCTCGGTGCAACTAGCGAAAGCCCACGCACAACAACGAAGACCCAACGCAGCCAAAAATAAATAAATAAATAAATAAATAAAAATTAAAAAAAAAAGTCGTCTCCTTCAAGGAGGGGTGGAAGTCTTGGAGTGTAGGCTTGCAGGTATGCTCGGCCACCTACTGTGTGAAAGGTCCCAGCGGAGACCCTGTTGGGACATTTCTGTTGTCCAGTCTGTCCCTGCAGCTGAGCCTAGCCCCTCATCCTTCATCAGAATTTTGCCTGCTCTGTCTTAAAAGCCTGTGTCCTTCCCTTGTCCCCACTCGAGGCTGGTGTTCAGTCCTGGGTGGTATCAGCCTCCCTTATGCCTGTCCTGCTGGGCTGGCCTGTCTGCCCCATGCCTTCCCACAGCAGCTTGGGTTTCCGCTGCTCCAGATGTTGGGCCCAGGGCAGGAGAGACCCTTGGCTGGGCCTTCTCCCATGGACTTCCTTTGCTTCTCCAGTGCAGAACATGCTGGAAAATTCTTCAGCTCTGCTTTTTAGTTTGAGGAGATGCCACTCAAAGAAGGACTCTTAGTAAGGAGAATTCCATCTTGTGTTTTTTTAACCCCTGAAATGAAAATAGAATTATTCCTTTTTTTAAAAAAATTTTTTACTAAAAATGATTACTGCCTGTTTGTTAAAAAAAATAATTAGAGGGAATTCCCTGGCAGTCCAGTGGTTATGACTCCACACTTCCATTGCAGGGGACATGGGTTCTATCCCTGATCAGGGAACTAAGATTCTGCATGCCGTGTGGTGTGGCCAAAATAAAAAAGAAAATTAGGAAATTATGCTGAAGAAGATCTCAGAAATTTATATGGCTATAACCACTGTGTTACTCATTACAATTGCTTAAAGAGTGAAATTTTCATATGGGTCCCTGAAGCTTCCCAAAATTACATGCGAAAGTTTTGTGACTTTGTGCGTAGGGGCATTTTTCTAGGGAAAAGGTCCTTAGCTTTCCTCAGATTCTCCAGAGGTCTGCCTATCCCCTGGGTTTCTGGTAGCTCCTGTGTTTTCATTCTCTTGCTCCTTACTCTCAGGATGTAAACAAACCGTAAGCCCTCCCTGGAGTCTGCAGGTGTGTGTTAAGGGCCCTGCAGCACAGCTAAAATCCAGCTTTTCCTGGGATATCCATTATACTTGAAGATTTGGGAACAGACATGATGTTGAAACAAATTTGTTGTACAGTTGAAGGTAACGTTAGCACGACAAGGAATTCCACGCTGTTTGGGGCTCTGGCTACCCTTCATGGGGCTAAGTGTCGGTGTGCTCCTGTTAGCAGCAGTTTGGTGAGGAACAAAGAACTGTCTGAATTGTAAAAACAGACAGCCACGTTTACTGTTCTTCTCACTGACTCCTCTTGACAGTTGAAACTCTAGCCCGCTGCCTTCTTGAAACTCTTCCCTGGCTCCAGTGATGCCACAGGCTCCTGCTGCTTTTCCTGCCTTTCTGGCCATTCCTTAGCAGGTTGCTCTTTTTCACCCGGCCCTTGGATGTTTTCAGTCTTGAAGGTACTGCCCAGGACCCTCTTTTCACTCTGCCCGTTCTCCCTGAACAACCTCGTGGACTTAAGTATTAAGTAGTTCAGCACTACGCGAGGCTGATCCCCAGCTGTGTATCTCAGCGCCGGTCCCTCCTGGCTGCTGCTGGCCACCTTCCTTGGACGTCCCGTGGGTCCCTCAGATTCCACGTGTGCATGGTGGTTTCTAGTTCTCTCTCCTGAGCCCCTTGTTCTTCTGTTGCTCAAGCCCGAAACCTCAGAGTCTTCCAGGACTCTTCCTGCTTGCATGCTCCCTGTGCAGTCAGCCTCCTGGGTCTTCTAAACCGGCTCTGCTTCTAAAACATCCCTGAATCATCCCCTCCTCCTCATTCCTTCTATGGCTTCTACTCAAGCCTTCATAACTCTCATCCCGGACTACTGTAGCATCCTCAACTCATCTCCCTGTCTTTCATCTTGCCCACCACCAAAAAAATTCACTCCCCCCAGTGTTGCCAAAATACGATCATGTTGCTCCTGCATGTAAGTCCTTTAACTGCTCTTACAGGGGCCACTATTTCTGTAATGTGGCGTACGGGGCCTGCAGGTTTAGGCTCCTGCCACTTCAGGGCAGTTTTCCAGCAGTCATATCAAGCTATTCCTTGAATGTGTTACCTGGTTTCACATCTCTATCTTACTCTTCCTTCTGTCTAGAATATTCACTCCCTAACCCCACCCCTACTCCTGGCCTGCAGTGTCCTATCCTCCCTCTAAGACTCGTTTTAGTCACCACCCCCTGTGTCTGACACTTTTCCCAGCCTCCCTTCCCAGTGAAATGAGGCATTCCTTCTGGGTCAGCATTGCCAGAGCCCAGGCTTTAGAGCCATCACCTGGGTATCTCGGCTTCTCATTTATTGGCAGTATGACACTGGGGAGACTACTTAACTGCACTGTGCCTCAGTTTCCTTATTTCTAAATGGAGATGATAATAGTTCCTACCTCATAGGTTATCGATATAAATATTGAAAAGAGTGTTGCTTCAGCACATGTTAGCTTTTGATATTATCATCACTGTGTTGCAGTGTGTTTATGTGGTAACATGTCTTTCTTCCCCCAGACTGTAGTGCCTTTGAGAGTATGGAACAAACACATCTTACTCATCTTTGTAGTCCCAGCACCTAGCATTGAGTCTGTACATAATTCACAGCCAGAAAACAGTTGGGTGGGTAGGTGGGTGAAAGTGTGAGTGAGGGGGTGAATGAATGAGTGTAGCATAGATCACATGCTCTATTGGCTAGTGATGTCGAACATTTTTTCATGTGCTTATTGCCCATTTGTATATCTTTTTTTCGGGGGGTGGAGAATTATTTGCTTAAATCCTTTGCTCATTTTATTTTATTTATTTATTTTGGGCTGCATTGGGTCTTTCTTGCTGCGTGCAGGGTTTCTCTAGTTGCAGTGAGTGAGGGCTACTCTTCGTTGTGGTGTGTGGGCTTCTCTTGTTGCAGAGCACGGGATTTAGGTGCACGGGCTTCAGTCGTTGTAGCACATGGGCTCAGTAGTTGTGGCACACGAGCTTAGTTGCTCCGCGGCATGTGGGATCTTCCCAGACCAGGGCTCGAACTCATGTCCCCTGCATTGACAGGTGGATTCTTAACCACTGCGCCACCAGGGAAGTCCTCCTTTGCTCATTTTAAAATTGGGATATTTGTCTTTCTATTGTTGAGTTGTTTTATACCTTAAGGATACAACCCTTACCAGGTGTATAATTTGCATATAATTTCTCCCATTCTTCTTACTTGATAGTGCTCTTTTAAGCACAAAAGTTTAAAAATTTTTTTTATACTTATAATTGTGTCTTTTTTTTAAACATTTTTATTGGGGTATAATTGCTTTACAATGGTGTGTTAGTTTCTGCTTTATAAAAGTTTAAAATTTTGAAGTCCAGTTTATCTTCTTTTGTCACCTGTGCTTTTGGTGTCATATCCAAAAAATCATTGCCTCATCCAAGGTCATGAAGAGTTACCCTTATGCTTTCTTCTTAGAGTTTATGTTTTAGCCCTTACATTTAGGTCTTCTATCCATTTTGGGGTTAATTTTTTATATTGTGTGATGTAAGGGTCCAACTTCATCCTTTTGTATGTGGATATCCATTTATCCCCACACCATTTGTTGAACAGTCTGTTCTTTCCCTACTGAATTGTCTTGACAACCCTGTCGAAAATCAGTTGGTCATAAATATTGTGAGGCTTTATTTCTGAACTCTCAATTCTAGTTCATTGATCTGTATATCCATCCTTATGCCACTACCACACTGTTTTGTTTACTGTAGTTTCATAGTAAGTTTTGAAATCAGGAAGTGTAAGTCCTCCAACTTTGTTCTTCATTTGCAAGATTGTTTTGGCTATTTCAAGTCCCTTGCATTTCCACATGAATTTCATCTTAATTTTTAAATTTTATTTTATTTTTGGCCATGCCACACGGCTTGCGGGATCTTAGTTCCCTGACCAGGGATTGAACCCAGGCCCCCTGCAATAGAAGCGTGGAGTCCTAACCACTGGACCACTAGGGAATTCCCTCCACATGAATTTTAGGATCAGCCTTTCAATTTCTGCAGATGAGCCAGCTGTGACTTTCGTCGGGGTTGCATTGAATTTGTGGACCACTTTGTTTCCACTTTAGTTGGAAACTTCTCTGTTGTTTCCTTTAACAATATTATCTTTCAGTCCATGAACATGGGATATCTTTTCACTAATTCAGGTTAATCCAAGTAATGTTAATTCCAGTATTTTAGAAATGAGGGATTGAAGGTTCTGCCCATGAATATTCTGGAGAATAGGATCTGATAGGAGGCACTTAGTTAATATTTGTGGAATGAAATGAACTACCTCAATAGTATTCCTTTTTGTTTTTTTTAGTTTTTATTTTTGGCTGCGTTGGGTCTTCGTTTCCGCTCACGGGCTTTTCTCTATCTCTAGTTGCAGCAAGCAGGGGCTACTCTTTGTTGCGGTGCACGGGCTTCTCATTGGGTGGCTTCTCTTGTTGTGGAGCATGGGCTCTAGGCGCACGGGCTTCAGTAGTTGTGGCACTCGGGCTCAGTAGTTGTGGCTCGCAGGCTCTAGAGCGCAGGCTCAGTAGTAGGTGGTGCACAGGCTTAGTTGCTCCACGTCATGTGGGATCTTCCCGGATCAGGGCTCGAACCTGTGTCCCCTGCATTGGCAGGCGGATTCTCAACTACTGCGCCACCAGGGAAGCCCAATAGTATTCCTTTTTAAATTTTATTTTAAAAAATATTTATCAATAGTACTCCTTTTAAGGACGATACTTGAGAGATGTTGATGGAGAAGAAGAGTTGGAATACTAAGATTTGTGTGTATGGGTGTGTGGACTCAATTTTCCTAACCAGATGGAGCTGAGGATATGCGTTCTGGGCTGATAAAATCAACAAACGGCTTTGGGGTTTGGGAAGCTGGTTTGTATGTGAAGTCAGTGGATGCCATCATTCCCTTTTGCTGAGAAGAACATTTCAGGCTGAAATTAACAAAGGGGCATTCTGGGTTACTTGAATGAATAGATGCACAGGTAGGATAGAGCAGAATTGAGTATTGGTTTGTGAACCTTTAGATGTCACCGAAAAGAGGTTAGGACAGAAGCCAAAACGAGGCTTGTTTCACCTTCCCTAATAGAGACCCTTCGATGTCTTTCTTACCTGTTGATTTTCTCAGTGGTCTTTAGGAGTATCCTGCATTACAAGTGTTGCTCAGTTGACTCCTGACCAGCAAGCTGGCCCGCGAAGCTGCAGGCAGCATCAGCTTTTCTAGCTTGTTTGGCAGCCTGGCAGAGAGGGCCTGAAACAAGGTCTTTGGAAACAGCCACCCTTATACCTCTTCCTTCAAGGCGTTGTCATTTTCCAGGATGTCTCAGCTGCCATCGAGATCCGGGCGGATTTGGTTTTTTTCATCGTTTGGAAAAGTGCCTCTTCAGATGAGAATGAACTTTGGAAAGCACAGGAAGGTGGGCTTGTCTCACAGTCAAGTACAAGCTTTGTGACTGTGGCTGGATCGACCCAACTCTCTTACTTTTGAGTGGCCAGAGAGGCCAGAGGTGCTCAGCTGCTATGTATACCTGATGCTCCTGAGTGGGAGGCAAGAGCCATGTTTGGACTCCTGAAATTTTTTCTTTTTCTCAGTCCTTCACCAGAGAAACTAGTCCTTAGACTCTCCTGCTCCAGGGTCAGAGTGTGAGCCCTTCACCTCTGGTTTTGTCCTTGGAGCCTGAACCATGGGCTGCCTTCTCTGTACCTGACTCAAGGCTTTGAATCACCCACCCCTTGGCCCATGTTTCAGGGATTTGAGGAGTGGGTTGCTAACAGGATGTGTGCTCTTTACCAAAGAGTCTTCCAGGCTGTGAAGAGAGGGAGAAACCTTCCTGGTCTCAATTTCTCTGGAAATTGATGTGCTTCTCTGCACCTCCTGTTGGCACCTGTCCTACTAAGGGCATCAAGGCACTAGCTGTGGGCCCCTTCCAGGGCGTGTGGTCAGTTCCCATGGACTCTGGGGTCTCTTGTCCTACTTTGCCTGTGCGTCGCTGTGGTTTATAGTGTTTAGATGTGGTTTTAGTGTTTAGACGCACATCCTCTGCTGGCTCCGTGACCTTGAGCCGGTCTCTTAACCTCTAGCTCGAGTTTCCTCATCTGAAAAATGGCATCTCTCGTAGGGTTATTATTGGAAAATTAGGTAATATCATACGTAAGATGAAGAGCAGGATGACAGGCACTTGCAAGTACCCACCTGCACTGCTGTCACCGCCCCTGTCATCCCTGCTTCCACTCAGCACTGCTTGCTGCTTAGTTTTCAGGTCCACAGTCCCTTACGTGCTGTTCTCAAATCTAAAGTCTCTGAAAACTGATTTTTTTTTTTTTTCCCCATTACTCATCTGGCAACAAGACCTGACCTGAATTGACAGGCGGTGCCATGGCTGCAGAACTGCCCATGTCCATGACTAGGGGCCCCAGACCTCCCTGGGCTGTGGTGCGTGGGGAGGCCCTCCACTGCTTGCAGGAGGAGTAACTTGCATTGGGGCAGCCCCTCACCCCACCGGGTGGGGTGGCTTGTGGGAGCAGCAGGGTCAGGGCACAGGGAGGTGAGGACACGTGGGCCAGTGGAGCTGGGTCTCCTTTCCTCTTTGGCGTTCAGAGTGATAAAGATCCAGAGCCGCAGCACTTCCTGACGTGGGTGCCTCACCACCAGAGGCTTCGCAGTTTCCTTGAATGCTGCAGGCTTTTGGGAAAAAAATCTGAGGGAAGGGATCCACTTAAGGTGTCAGTACCAAAAGGTGTGTGTGGGACCTTCGGGTCTGCACAGTGACCACGGCTCTGCAGGATAAAATGATGGGGGTCAAGGCTTGATTCTCGGAGAACCATGGACTGTTTCCCTTGCTGATGTGGTTGTAAGTTTCTAAGCAGCTCCAGTAGTTTGGGGGTGGGGAGCTGTATGCATTTTGGGAGGGGGGTCCCTGGAAGGAAGATCCTCTGCACTGTGGTACATCGTAACCACACTTTTGGGCCCAGGAGCTAGCGAGCGATGGGATTTTGTTTAGGGATCCACATATGACAAGCAATTAAAATGAAAAGCCTGAGATGGACTGAAGCTTGTTTAATTGGCTGAGATGGGCTTTAAGGATTCGATGCCAATTAGATCAGATAGTTTTGGGGTGAGAGTGTGTCTCTCTGACGGAGGGATGAACCAGTTTTCAGCAAACTCAGAAAGGTGCTTCAGGTGAGACACTTTCCCGACCATCCTGGTCCTTCCTACTTCTGATCCTGGGTGGACAGTGTCCCAGCGGCTGGTCTCTGATCCTGGTTTGCAAGAGGCTCTGGGGCTGGTGGCCAGGTTGTAAGGACCTCAGAGCAGGACATGTGGCTGGCTTGTGCCCTGTTCAGCATTTAGTACCACTTTCTGTTCATCTGCCTGTCTGTGTTTCCCTGAGTCACAGGGAGAAGTTCTCAGAAATCAGTTCCTTAGGGTTTACTGTCTCATTCTCTTGGGGTCTGGTTTATTGAGCACATGCTAGATGCCAGCCATCTTGTCGAGGGACAGTGGTGACAAGATACCCTCCATAACTGCCTTTCTGAGTCCCTGTCTCAAAGGGAAGACCCATGAGAGAACAGACAGTTATGCTGTGACAGGGGCCCAGTGCAGGGCGGTCAGGAAGGGCTGCCAGGAGAAGGCAGTGTTTGAAATGGGTCCTGCAGCCTGAGCAGGCATTAGTCGAGTGGGGCTGGGAGGGGTGGGTGTCCCTCGCAGAGGGAACAGAGGCGGATTGTGTGGCCTCCCTGCAGAAGCACAGGTAGCCCGAGGAGCCTGGCCTGATGTGGGGTGGGGGGGGGTGCAGAAGGCTCTAGAGCCAGGCGTACTGCTCTCCAAAGCAGGGTGTCCCTGTCAGCTTCCCGGGGCTGCCATAGTGGAGCACCACAAACGGGGTGGCTTAACGTACGGATGCCAAGGGAGGAAGGGGTGTTGGTGGGATGACTTGGGAGATTGGGATTGACATATATACACTATTGATACTATATATAAAATAGGCAATCAATGAGAACCTACCGTATAGCACAGGGAACTCTACTCAGGGTGACCTAAATGGGAAGGAAATCTAAAAAAGAGGGGATATATTTGTACATAAAGCTGATTTACTTCGCTGTACAGCAGAAACTAACACAACATTGTAAGGCAACTATACTCCAATAAAAATTTAAAAAAACAAACCCAGAAAAACTGGGTGGCTTAAACAAACGTATTCTCTCACAGTTCTGGAGCCTAGAAGTCAGAAGTCAAGGTGTTGCAGGGCGGTGCTTTCTGCGACGGCTCTAGGCAAGGACCCTTCCTTGCCTCTTCCAGCTTCTGGCTTTTGCTGGCTTCCTTGACGTTACTTGGCTTGTAGATGGCGGCATCCCTCCAGGCACATGGCCGTCTTCTCTCTGTGTCTTCACATAAGGCTTCTCTGTGCTTGTGTCCAAATTTACCCCTTTCACAAGGACACCAGTCCTATTGGATTAGGGCCACCCTCGTGACCATATTTTAAAAGTTTCGTCTGTAAAGATCCAATTTCCAAGTAAGGTCACGTTCTGAGGTTGTGGGGTTAGGACTTCAACATATCTTTTGGGTGAACACACTTCAACCCATAACCCCCCGGACTCAGGGCCTGGCTGGCCCTGCGGGCCCCCATCTCACCAGTCCTGTGTGTGCTCCCACAGAACCGGGCTGTAGGTCGGCCCAAGGGGAAGCTGGGCCCCGCCTCTGCGGTGAAGTTGGCCGCCAACCGGACCACGGCGGGAGCTCGCCGGCGCCGGACGAGATGCCGCAAGTGCGAGGCCTGCCTGCGGACGGAGTGTGGAGAGTGCCATTTCTGCAAGGACATGAAGAAGTTCGGGGGCCCCGGGCGGATGAAGCAGAGCTGCATCATGCGGCAGTGCATCGCGGTGAGTGCCCCCAGGGGCGCCCCTCCCAGTGGCTGCAGTGCTTCTCCCCCGGGAGTGGAGGTGGCAGCCCTTCCTTGCTGCAGGCCGCGGGGCTCCTGAATGCAGGCCCCACCTGTGCCTCAGGCCAGTCTGTTCCTCTGCTCGTTGGTCTGTCCAGTCCCTCCGCTTGAAGAGAACGTGGCCGCAGCAGAAACCCCGGAGGGGTGCTCCCTCCTGGGAAGAAAGGGGAGACTAACGCTGTTTTCAGATTCCACACTGCAGGACTCTGGGGTCCTGCCATGTGCTCAGGCTCCCTTTCCTTCATAGTCTGCTGGTCTTATAACTCCTTCCTTCCCTAGATGACTGAGTACTTTGAAGTCTCTGCCATTAAAGATGTCAGGGCAGCCTGTCCTGTCTGTGACCCTGTTGCCAACATTTATGGTCCAGTTCATGATGGTTCTGGGCCCTCCCTTCCTTCCTGTCCTGCCTTCGAAGTCAGAGGTCTGGGTGGAAGGTCAGTGCCCCTCCTGAGGGGGCCGTCCCAGAGAAGGAGGACTGATTTATGGTGTCCAGGAGGAGCTGGGCCGCTGGAAAGCCTGGCCTGCCCCTCCAGGCCATCTCGCCTGGACTCCGGCCTTGCCCCAGGACAGGGCAGTGGTCTCAGGCTCTGCAAGGTCCTGGCTCTGCTCGTGTATCCCCCCTGCACACTCTCAGGCATTCTGCCTTCCTTGGGGCACTGCTCCGGGCCCTGGGGTCCTCCCTGAGGGAGCAGTGATCTCTGTGCTCCCACAGGAAAGCAGGCTCAGCAGGAGGGACAGGATCCTTGGCCCTGGGCAAGACCCTCACAGGCCCAGCCTGGCATCAGGCGAGGCTTCCTCCCTGGCTGCTGATGCCCCTCCAAGCTTGGGGCACCTTCCCCTTCTCCCTCCAACACATACTGCTTGTGTTTTTGTGTTTTCTTTATGTCTGTCTCTCTTTTTAAAATTGTGGTCCAAAACTTATACACTTTACCATCTTGACCATTTTTAAGTGTACAGTCCAGTGATATTACCTATATGCTCGTTGTTGTGCAAACTGATCTCTAGAACTTTTGCATCTTGCCAAATGGAAACTCTATATCCATTGAACAGCAACTCCTCCCCCAGCCCTGGGCAACCACCTTTCTACTTTCTGTTTCTAATTGTGACTACTTTGGACACCTCATGTAAGTGGATTCAGGCAGGATGTCTCCCTCTGTGAGCTTATTTCACTTAGCTTTAATGTTTTCAGGGTTCATCCACATTGTAGCATGTGTCAGGATTTCCTTCTTTTTAAAGGCTGAATAATGTTCCCTTGTATGGATGTGCTGCATTTTCTTTATCTGTTTATCTGCTCATGGACATTTAAGTTGCTTCCACCTCTTGGCTATTGTGAATAATGCTGCAATGAACACGGGTGTGCCAGTATCTCTTTGAGATCCTGCTTTGCATTCTTTTGGATATATTGCTATATCCAAAAACATATTGCTATATATATATACATATATATATCTCAATCAGAAGTAGGATTGTTGGATCATATGGTCGTTTTGTTTTTAATTGAGTAATCTCCATACTGTTTCCCACAGTGGTTGCTCTATTTCACATTCCCACCAGTAGTGCACAAGGGTTTCAGCTTTTCCACATCCTTGCCAACACTTGTTATTTTTTTCTTCTTTTTCCTTTTTTTTTTTTTTGTTTTTTAAAGATGACGTTGGGGGTAGGAGTTTTAATTAATTAATTATTTTTTCCTGTGTTGGGTCTTCGTTTCTGTGCGAGGGCTTTCTCTAGTTGTGGCAAGCGGGGGCCACTCTTCATCGGTGCGCGGGCCTCTCTTGTTGCAGATCACAGGCTCCAGACGTGCAGGCTCAGTAGTTGTGGCTCATGGGCCTAGTTGCTCCGTGGCATGTGGGATCCTCCCAGACCAGGGCTCGAACCCGTGTCCCCTGCATTAGCAGACAGATTCTCAACTACTGCGCCACCAGGGATGCCCCTATTTTTTTCTTTTTTGATAGTGGCCATCCTAATGAGTGTGAGGTGATCCCTCACTGTGGTTTTGATTTACATTTCTCTGATGGTTAAGTGATGTTGAGCATCTTTTCATGTGATTGTTGGTCATTTGTAGGCCTTCTTTGTACAAAGGTCTGTTGAAGTCCTTTGCCTATTTTAAAATTGGATTGTTTGTATTTTGTTGTTGAGTTATAGAATTCTTCATATATTCTGAATATTAACCCCTTATCAGATAACATGGTTTGTAAATATTTTCTTTCATTATGTACGTTGCCTTTTCACTCTTTTGATTGTTCCTTTGCTGTGTAGACATTTGCAGTTTCGTTGCTTGTGTTTTTGTCACCTGTACCAGGTCATTTGAATGGATTTCAGGGAGTTTGAGCGCCCCCTTGAAATTAAATACAGATTTTTATATGTGTGCCTGTATGTGTGTGCATTTTTCTGGAGTGAGGGTCCATGACTTATTGCATTCTGTCATGGTTTAAGAGAAGTTGTCCATAGGGACTCTGGGTTTTGAGAACAGTGTCACCTAAAACTTGGCATGTTAGCAGTGCCCCAGGACCCTCTCTTCCTCTTAATTTTTTTTTTTTAATTAACATTTTTGGCTGTGTTGGGTCTTCATTGCTGCGCGTGGGCTTTCTCTAGTTGTGGCGAGCAGGGTCTACTCTGTTATGGTGGGTGGGCTTCTCATTGCGGTGGCTTCTCTTGTTGCGGAGCACGGGCTCTAGAGCACAGGCTCAGTAGTTGTGGCACCTGAGCTTAGTTGCTCCACCGCATGTGGGATCTTTCTGGACCAGGGCTTGAACCCATGTCCCCTGCATTGGCAGGAGGATTCTTAACCACTGCGCCACCAGGGAAGTCCCCGTCTCTTCCTCTTTAGCCATACTTTCTCTTTCACCCTCACCTTCCCTCCAGTGACCCAGGTCCAGTTACAGGAAGCTGTCTCTGCTGTCACCTGTTCTTTGCAGCTCTGGTGTCTGGCCCAGTGCCTGACACAGGGATTGTCGGTTGAAGGAAACCTCACTTTTGTGTGTGTCTTCCTCTCCAGCCTGGGACTGATGGCAAATGCAACCTTAGCCCCACCCTCACTTGAGGTCCTTGCTCTTCTTCCAGGCTTCGCACTTTGTTGGGGCACTTCCTGCCATGTTTTACCCACCTCTGACCCAGGCAGGCCCACCTCTACTACTCTTCCAGGCCCTTTTTCCTGATGAGTGAGTCTCTCTCTTCCCATGGTGGAGGCTTCCTCCACAGACTTTATCCCTTCCCACTGCCCAGCACCCTCTCCCTGTAGCCCTGGCTGGGGTTTCCCCTCCTGCAGTAACTTTGCAGAGACTGGTTCTGTCTCTCCTCGCCTACTTCAGAGTCTGAACGAATGATGACTCTTTTGCCTTCAGTGTTCTATCCATTTTACAGACTTTTCCAGTTATTGGTGGAGTGTATATCCCAGCTTATTTGAAGCTATTCTAACTCAGTTTAATAAAAATTGGTTGTGTGTTTCCTCTGGATCCCAAGTACTGGGAGGTGGACGTTTATAAGTAGGAGAGAGTGAGAGCTTGTCCACAGGGGTTTATAGTCTAATACATCAGCTCTCAAACTTTGTGGTCTTGGGACCCCTTCGCTCTCTTAAAAGTTATGAAAACCCCAAAGAGCTTTCATTTATGTGGGTTATTTATTTATTAATATTACTGTAATAAAAAATTTTAAATATTTTGAATTCATTTAAAAATTATAAGAAACCCACTACATGTTAACATAAATAACATTTTTAGGAGAAATAACATCTCCTGAAACAAAAACGATTAGTAGGAAAAATAGCATTGTTATATGTTTTTGTAAATCTTTTTTATGCCAGGTTCAGTAGAAAAGACCTAGATTTTCGTATATGCTTCTATATTCATTCTGTGATGTTGTTTTGGAGGCACTACATGAGGAAAACCTGGCCTCATAAATATGGTGGTTGAAAAAGGGAGGAGTCTTTTTTGGTGGGTGGGTCTGCGCTGCTCAGCTTATGACTGTGAAAGTGTGGAGTCCGAACCGCTGGAAACCGCTGGACTGCCAGGGAATTCCTGGGAGGAGTCTTTTTTGTTTGTTTGTTTGTTTTATTGTTTTTTGCGGTATGCGGGCCTCTCACTGCTGTGGCCTCTCCCGTTGCGGGGCACAGGCTCCGGACACGCAGGCTCAGCGGCCATGGCTCACGGGCCCAGCCGCTCCGCGGCATGTGGGATCCTCCCGGGCCAGGGCACAAACCCGTGTCCCCTGCATCGGCAGGCGGACTCTCAACCACTGCGCCACCAGGGAAGCCCATGGGAGGAGTCTTTTAATAGCCTTTCCAGATAATGTGGATATACTTCTCATCCACCACCAGAGCTCAACAGGTGGCAAGTGCTTAAAGGTTAGTTGCAATATGGAATCTGAATCTGTATCAGTGAACTTTTCCTACTGTTACATTAAAATTCATTAGTCGTTCTTGCCCCTCATTTGCTTATGCCTAATGTTATAACATCAGATATTGGTCATTTGGAAAACACTGGCTTACTGAGTTTTACAGATTTTCCAAATAGGGGTACATAGTGTTATACAGTGTTTAAAAAAAAACACACATTTGTTAACACCAGCACCAGTGTCCTCAGAAAAGTCTTTAAGTATCGGGAAACTGTCTAGTTCACGGTGGCTGATGTAAGTTTTCCAAAATTCTGATTTTTGTTTGAAAATTCAAATTTCATGATCTGCAACAAATGTTTTAAGTGATATTTCTGAAAGTGACAGACTTACTTATTTCATCTTTGAGAAGATGTGCCAATACCCTTTTTTTTTTTTTTTAAATAATGTCATTCTTTCAAGTAAAATGGTGTTCTATGGAGAAAGTGACCAGTTCAGTTCACGGCTTGATCACAAGAGCTTTTCCTTTAGATAACCGTCATCCTTTGGTATTCAGCTGAAGTAGTTGATGCATACTTCCTATTCTGTCACGCAGAATATTAAAAGAATGTGTACTCGGAGATCAGAGTTTTAATAAAATTAATAATTCTTACTGCTTTATCAAAGATATCCTTAAATGAAACTGGTGAGCTTTTTAAGGAGCATGTGGCCAGGAACGGCCCGGCGACTGCCTGGGCACATTGGAGCCTCTGCCCTGACAGGTGCCAGCAGTCTCGCCCACCAGTGCAAGTGTCAACACAGTGAAAAAGGCAGATGGTGTCTTAGTGGTATTCTGAAGATAGTTTGACCTCCCTGTAAAGTCTTGAGGACCCGGAGTTCTTAGACTGTGCTTTGATAGCCGCTGGAGAGATGCGGCCTCAGCCCCTACAGATCGGGGCTTGGTTCATGCCCCACCTCCTCCTGCAGGTCTTTTCTCATATGTGAGGCTGTCCCTGACCTCTGCGTTTCAGATTAGCCCTCCTTTCTCCCACCTCACTGCTGACCTGGCCCTCCTTGCTTTATTTTTCTCCATTTCCCTTGTCACCATCTAACAGACTCTTCTTCATTTTGCTCACCTCCCTCCACTAAAATGTAAGCTCAGGATGGCAGAGACTTTTATCTGTCTGGTTCAGTGCTATAGCCAGCACTTGGAGTGGTACCTGGCACGTGGAGGTAGTAGCCAGATAAGAATTTGAATGAATGAATGAATGATGGGCAGTGCCTGGGCTGGTTCTCCCCCAGCTCCTGGAAGGCCCGAGGCGAGTACCTCATTGCCTTTGATGTGTTTCCCATGGGGTCCTGGCTGTGCTGACCCCTGTGTGTTCTCTCCGCTCTTCAGCCAGTGCTGCCCCACACCGCCGTGTGTCTAGTGTGTGGCGAGGCAGGAAAAGAGGACACAGTGGAAGAGGAAGAAGGCAAGTTTAACCTCATGCTCATGGAGTGCTCCATCTGCAACGAAATCATCCACCCTGGATGCCTTAAGGTGAGCAGCCTCGGGGGCATCTGGCTGTGCCGCCTGGCGCCTCACCCTGGGCCTCTGGTGGTGCTGATGCTGCGGGGGTTTGGGGGGTGGAGGGGAGTGAGACTAGGTTCCCTCCCTGGAGGACTCTGAGTCTGGGGGATTCTCTGTGTCCGATGATAAGCTGAGGGCTAGAAGGTTCTGGAGTCGCTCAGACCTTGCACCCATGTCTTTGAGGGAGTGAAGACACACACAGACACACACATTCCACCTCCCGGGACCTCAGAACCACAGAGAGTTCCCAGAGTCTTGCACCTGGGCCAGAGGGAGAGAGTGGGTAGTTGGGCTGCTCTCAGGGCTTCTGGGAAAAAAGGCCTGGGCCAGGGGAGGGCAGGTCCTGTAACAACAGGTGGTTGCATTCCTGTCCCATGTGCCAGGAACCTGTTCCCTTGGTGTGCCCAGGGCAGGACTGCCTCCTGGGGACCATCGTGCTGTGCCTGCCTGTCTTGGGCAGCAGGTTCCACCTTTGAAAGCAAGAGACTGCTCTGGGCTGACACATACCTCATACCTCTGCCTCAAGAGAACGTCAGCCTACTTGGCACCTCCCATCAGCCCAGCTCTGTCTGTGTTCAGAGAGATGAGAGTGGGCCTGCCCCAAAGGGTGCTTCAGCTCCGAGGTGTCCGTCCCCTTTCCCTCGGTGCTGGTAGTGGGGTTTGTCGTGACACTCCCCTCTCCCCAGCACACACACCTCCCCCTCTGAAAAGGGGTGCTATGCTTTTCCCCTGGCCCCTGGTCACTTCTCTCTCTCCCGGATCAGAAGCTCCAGGGAAAGCACATCTCACTTGCTGATAACCACACACCCAGTTCGGTGCTGTTAAATGACTGAATGGTTTGTGGGTCCTTGCTGGGTGCCAGGCCCTGAGCTAATTGCTTTCACTAGGTTAACTCATTGAATTCTCACATAACTCCAGTGAGATAGGCACACTCCATTTTATGGCTGAGGGCACTGGCCCACAGAGATGGAGTGATTTGCCCAGGGTCACTGAGCTAGGAAGAGGCACTATCAGGATTTGAACCCTGACCTGGATGCAGAGCCACCCGTCTTAACCACTCTTGTTTTCTCTTGGCCAGAGGTGGTATGGAAATGGCTTTTGGGAGGGGGTGTTGATGCTTTTGGAGGAGCTGGCCCTGTCCACCCCCTCCCTGCTTGCTGACTGGTGTGTGTCCCTCCCAGATTAAGGAGTCAGAGGGCGTGGTCAACGATGAGCTTCCAAACTGCTGGGAGTGTCCAAAGTGTAACCACGCCGGCAAGACCGGGAAAGTGAGTGCCGGGCTCCAAGTCCCAGGGGTCAGCCCGGGAGGGGGTAGACCTTGGCCTTGCCAGACCCAGCCTATCTCCCCGCCCACGGTGATGTCGGCTTGAGGGGTACCGCGGACTCGGGGGCAAGGGCACGTCCAAAGATATACAGTTCGTGTGTTCCTTCTCTGTTTTTGGCCTACAAGCAAAAGCGTGGCCCTGGCTTTAAGTATGCCTCAAACCTGCCCGGCTCCCTGCTCAAGGAGCAGAAGATGAACCGGGACAGCAAGGAGGGGCAGGAGCCTGCCAAGCGGAGGAGTGAGTGTGAAGAGGCGCCCCGGCGCAGGCCAGACGAGCACCCCAAGAAGGTGCCCCCTGACGGCATCCTGCGCCGAAAGTCAGACGATGTGCACCTGAGGAGGAAGCGGAAATACGAGAAGCCCCAGGAGCTGAGTGGACGCAAGAGAGTACGACCGGGAGGGACGGGCAGCGAGGGGTGGCCTGGCTGGTCCCGGGTGCAGGGGCGCGCGGGCGGGGGCGGGAATGGGCAGCGGGGAGAGCCGAAGTCACGGAAGTCCTGAGAGCCCGGCCCGACAGAAAGGAGGGGAAAACCAGCGAGTCACTCCTCTTCCCACCCCTTTAGGCCTCGACGCTTCAAACGTCCCCCGGTTCCTCCTCTCACCTCTCGCCGAGGCCCCCTCTAGGCAGCAGCCTCAGCCCCTGGTGGAGATCCAGTCTCACTTACTTCCAGCAGCAGGTGCTCCCACGTCGCCCCGCCCTCCCCCGGCCCTGGGGACTCGCGAGTCCCGGGCCGCCCCCGCCCCGCCCCGCCCCACTGGTCCTCGAACCCATTGCCGCAGACCTCCAAGGCACCTGTTCACCGTAGCTTCCCAGGCCTCAGCCCCGAGGCTCTGGCTCGTGGTTCCGGCGTGGGGCCTGGGAAGCTGAAGCTGCCGCGGGGAAGCCCTGTGGATCTGGGGAACCTCGGAGGATCCTGGCGGCCCCTCTTCGCCCACCGGCCCTTCCAGCATCAGCCACGAGGTGGCGCCTGGTTGTCTTCTCGTTCTAGCCATTAAGGCTCGGCCGGGAATCCTGCAGACCCTGCCTCTGGGACAGGCTCCCTGAGCCAAGTCCATCCTGAATGGGCGACTGCATATCTCTGGGTCTGTCCAGGGGTGGGAGGTCAGTTGGGTGGGGACAGCTCTATCACTCTCCGCCAGTTCCAGCTTCTTCCTTAAAATCAGCAGGCAGGGCCCACCCGTCTGTCAGAGCAGAGAAGATGGGATTTGTTGGGAAGGTGACCCTCCAGCCTCTGTTGGTGGGGCTGGGTGTAGAGGGGACCAAAGCCCACGAACGCTGGGAGCAAGCTCTGCATCCTTTCTTTTCTGTGACAGCTAAAACCCGGCAAAGAAGATAAGCTTTTCAGGAAAAAGGTACCATCTTCCGCCCTTGCCCCAGGCCTGCTCCTGGGGCAATGGGTCCTGGGGTGGAGTGTGGGAGGCCTGGGTGGGCGCAGCCCCGGGTCTAGGGGCTCACCCCCCCACGCTCCCCCTCCTCCCTCAGCGGCGGTCCTGGAAGAACGCTGAGGACCGAATGGCTCTGGCCAACAAGCCTCTCAGGCGCTTCAAGCAGGAGCCGGAGGACGACCTGCCCGAGGCGCCCCCCAAGACGAGGGAGAGCGACCACTCCCGCTCCAGCTCCCCCACCGCCGGCCCCAGCACGGAGGGGGTGGAGGGCCCCGAGGAGAAGAGGAAGGTGAAGATGCGCCGGAAGCGGCGACTCCCCAACAAGGAGCTGAGCAAGGAGCTGAGCAAGGAGCTCAACCAGGAGATCCAGAAGACGGAGAGCAGCCTGGCCCACGAGAACCACCAGCCCATCAAGTCGGAGCCTGAGAGCGAGAATGAGGAGCCCAAGCGGCCCCTGGGCCTCTGTGAGCGCCCTCACCGCTTCAGCAAGGGGCCCAACGGCACCCCCCGGGAGCTGCGGCACCAGCTGGGGCCCGGCCTGCGCAGCCCGCCCCGAGTCATCTCCCGGCCCCCTCCCTCCGTGTCCCCGCCCAAGTGCATCCAGATGGAGCGACATGTGATCCGGCCGCCCCCCATCAGCCCCCCGCCCGACTCGCTGCCCCTGGATGATGGGGCGGCCCACATTATGCACAGGGAGGTGTGGATGGCCGTCTTCAGCTACCTCAGCCACCAAGACCTGTGTGTCTGCATGCGGGTCTGCAGGACCTGGAACCGCTGGTGAGGGGCACCGGCTGAGTTTGGATGGGGGCACCAGGGGGTCAGGGTAAGGCTTAAGCTAGGCCAGGGATGGCGCGTGTGTCCCCACTGGAGTCACTCGTGATGCTCTTTCTCTCTAAGCCCCGTCCAGCTTAAGTATCCTCCTCAAAGAGGTCTAGCAGCTACAGTCAGTGTGGTCTTGTCAAAAGAGGTGAACCCTATTTGCTTTCCTGATTTAGCTTCTTGGAAGATGAACTGAGGACCAGGGGGAGTCCTTGTTCTTAAAGAGCTAGCCCAGGTCCCGAGTGCCGCGCCAGTTCCTGATCTTAATCCCTGCTTTGATAGTTCCCAGCTGGCATGGTCTCTGACCTTGGCCAAGTTACTTACCTTCATCTGTGAACAGGCATGATGCAGGGTTGTTTTGAGATATGGCCTGTGGAGGGTGTAATTAAACCCCCAGTAAATACTTTACAGCTTCTGGTACTTTCCATGGGGGTCGGGGGGGAGGGCTGTGACAATCAGAGCAGAGGCTCTCAGGTGCCAACGAGACGGAAACTAAACAGAAGGGTCCAGGGGACGAAGTTAAGGAGCCTCCCCCTGGGCTTGGTAGGTGGGGGACTGACCACAGCTATGCATGGGGCTCCCCAAGAGAGCTCCCAACTCTGACGTTGCCCCCTCTGCTGGGCCTGGCCCCCAGGTGCTGTGATAAGCGGTTATGGACCCGCATCGACCTGAACCACTGCAAGTCCATCACACCCCTGATGCTGAGCGGCATCATCCGGCGACAGCCTGTCTCCCTGGACCTCAGCTGGACCAATATCTCCAAGAAACAGCTGAGCTGGCTCATCAACCGCTTGCCTGGTGAGCACTGTGCCAGGGACCCTCAATGTGCAGTAGCAGGGGCTGGGGTGTATCACCTGACCTGCCACCCCCTCTCTGTCCCCCGCCAGGGCTCCGAGACTTGGTGCTGTCAGGCTGCTCATGGATCGCAGTCTCAGCCCTCTGTAGCTCCAGTTGTCCACTGCTCCGGACCCTGGATGTCCAGTGGGTAGAAGGACTAAAGGACGCCCAGATGCGGGATCTCCTGTCCCCGCCTACAGATAACAGGCCAGGTGAGTGTCTGGGTCAGGGGTGTACCCAAGGCGGGGTCACAAGAAGGTGGTATGACCAAGCTGCGTCGTTGGATCTGGTTTTCACCACAGACCCCATTTGGTACTCATGTCTTCAAGCCTTCTCTGGCTTCAGCCCTTCTCGACGCAGAGCTGAGTCCCAGCTGCTGTTCTCAGTCAGCTTTGGGTACAAGAGGGGACCCGTGAGAGGGCAGAGGCTCCCAGGATGCCACTTTGGGAACTCTGTGCATCTCACTGCTTCTATGTTAATTTGTCCTTCGTTGGCTTTAAGCCTCAAGCATCGGGGTCAGTGTGGCCAGACAGGGCGTCACGGGATGAAGCCCTCTTAGGTCGGGTTGCAGGACTCACTGCTCCCCACCAGTACCTTAAATGAGGAATCTGTGGTGACCCAGAGATGCTGTGCTGTCTGTACTCCAATTGGCTGAGCACTGTTGGGTGGAATGCAGGCTCTGTGTTTCTAGGTCTTCTGACTTTTAAAGAATCTACAAGGGTAAAACTTGATGTGGAATATTCCGATTTTTAAATGTTGGAACCAGTTTTGATCTTTTGGGGGAGACACTCAACGGCTAAATGAGACCCAGATGTTCCACCTGGCTGGTAGGCCTTGTAAAGTGTCATGTCAGGGTGACATGTTGCCTCTCTGTCCTGCCCCCTCAGGTCAGATGGACAATCGGAGTAAGCTCCGGAACATTGTGGAGCTGCGTCTGGCCGGCCTAGACATCACAGACGCCTCCCTGCGGCTTATCATTCGCCACATGCCCCTGCTCTCCAAGCTCCACCTTAGTTACTGTAACCATGTGACTGACCAGTCCATCAACCTGCTCACCGCTGTGGGCACCACCACCCGAGACTCCTTAACCGAAATCAACCTGTCAGGTCAGTCCGGGGCACCCATCGGGGTCTGCCCAGGACCCCGGGGGACAGGCTGGGCATTCTTCATTCGAAAGGAAATACTTGTGGGCCTGTTGCTATAGGGTCACAGTGTTAGATGCTACGACACACCAGTGAACAAGACAGACCCACGGCCTAGTCTAGAGGGGAAACACACATTAAACAAATAAGTGTTGTTAGATTTTAAATAATTGCTCCAAAAAATAGTGCTAGTAGCAGTGAGAGCACATGAGCACATAGCAGTGGATCTTGACCCAAAATATGGGCTAGAAAAGCTTCCCTTGGGTGCTGTGGACGACCTGGCCCCTGGCAGCAGGGGGTGTGGGAGAGTAGCCGGCAGTGAGGCCAGGCTGGGCCAATGGAGTAATAAGCAGCTTGATTTCTGCCATGGTGGTTGTCGCTTATGTGTCCCCCTCCTGACCCTGCTATCAATGGGCCTGTGGTTGACAAGAAGAAAACCCCACAGTGGAGTCCTCACTCCCCCCACTTACTGATGGGGCTGGAGTTGGTTCCTAAGGACTTGGGGCACAACCAACGGGGAGGTGGACAGAGGCAACGCTGCCCGTTCTCAGCCCAGTTAACCCAGTTCTCGTCTCATCGCTCAGGATGGTCAGATTGGGCGTGTAAGATTTGGACCAGACCAAAAAAAAAAAGGAGGAAAGAAACTTTTTTCTTCCAGAAATTACCAAGTAATAAATGATACCCTCACCTCATTTAAATTACATTTTGACACAATCCAATCTGGTATCTGGCTTGGTCAGGATTCACATACTGTTTATAGCTGTTTCCCTCTCTCCATCCCACATTCATGCCTGAGAAACGCCTTCCTGTTACCAGTACCACATCCACGTGGGAGCTGATGCTGTAACTTAGTGCTTAGGGAGCCCACCCTCCTCCTTGGGGAGTATTGGTGGTGAGGTGGGGGGGAGGAGGGGGGTGTTGCATTCCATGGAGGCAGAGAACAGAGAGCCACACTGAGGTGAGCTTTCACCAAGACCCCAGCTCCAGGCTCAGCTCGTGGTCTT
The DNA here is from genome assembly GCF_005190385.1 of Monodon monoceros. NCBI lineage: Eukaryota > Metazoa > Chordata > Mammalia > Artiodactyla > Monodontidae > Monodon > Monodon monoceros. The sequence goes on along the minus strand of NW_021703765.1, from coordinate 79,213,170 downwards.
GAATTGATGCTGGGGCCACCCCGTGGAGGAGGGCCTGGGGAGCATCTTGTTCTAAAGCGCTCGGTAGTAATGAACTCTTTTCACTTATTCTAATTTAATTACTATGCATGTGTAGCAGAGATCCCAGTATAAATCCCCCTCCCCTGCAGCACAGTCTGTGATCTGTTTGTATAAATCATCTTTTTGCATTTTGTTTTCCACCACAATCCTTTGAGGTCATCTTTTTGTCTCAGGATCTACACACAGATCTCTGCGTTTGCGTTAAGAGCTGTGATGTATATGAAGGCCAATCTCTCTCATACCGTCTCTTCTAGATTCAGTTCTTTTTAAAATGTTTTCCCCTCCTGTCAGTATAACTAGTTCATGATAAAATAAGTCTCTTCCACAAAATGGATGGCACTTGACATGTTTCCAGATCCTTCATTGTGGTTGGAGGATCAGGTCTAGTGGCAGAGTGAAGCCGTGGTTGCTTGAGGTGGCCCTTTGGCTTCCCCTTCCCTGCCCCTGATTCTCACCTTGAGGCAACCACCTTCAACTCTTGAGCTCTTTGTTTCTGTTTACCTCCATTTTTTCCAAACAGCAAGCCTACATTGCTATTTCTTGTTGTTTTTTGTTTGTTTTTGTTTTTCCTTTTCAGATGCTCTGTGTTTGTTAACTTGCTATGCAGAGAACAAGGATTACTATTCTTACATTCTCTTACCCTGCTCCCTTTTCTCCCTTCATTTTCCCAATTTGTGGTTAAGTCACTATTACTTACCTTATTATGGCCAAGTAAGTATTGTCCACTGTTGAGCCAGTGTGTATTATGGGTATGTTTCCTTTCTTGCACATGTTTTTGGTTTGTTTTCCCTAGAGTTAATAATTGCCTCATTTTTGTTTGGTTAGTTTCTATAACAGACTTGAGTACTGTTCTTTCCCCACGTGAACTTGTCAGGCCCTCAACCAGTCTGTGTAGAAACCACCCTCCTGGACTTCTTTTCCTCCTGCCCCCACTTGAACTTGGCTGTCTCTGCCTGCTGCACAGCTCCCGTCCTGGGACTTCCTTGGTTTCTGTCTTGTGCAGGGACCCTTCTTTCCTTGGTCCCGTATCTTCTTTCTTGGTTTATCTGTTCGTTTGGTAGAGGACATCTTCCAGACCTTATATGTCTGAAAATGGCTGTATTATACCTTCATGTTTAATTGATAGCTTAGCTGGTCATATAGTCCTAGTTTGGGAACCATATTGTTTCAGAAAGTGGGAGGCACTGCTCCTTTGGCTTCTGCCTTCCAGAGTTGATGTCCAAAACGATTTGATTCTCCATCCTTCAGTGAATATTTTCTCTCATTGGAAGTTTGTAGAACACGATCTTTTTATTTATTTATTTTAAAAAAATTATTTTTTAAAAAATTTTAATTAATTTGGCTGTGCCGGGTCTTAGTTGCAGGATGCAGGATCTTCGTTGCAGCATGTGGGCTCTAGTTCCCTGACCAGGGATCGAACCTGGGCCCCCTGCGTTGGGAGCGCGAGTCTTAGCCACTGGAGCACCAGGGAAGTCCCGTGTAGGACATGATGTTTATCTCAAAGTTTTTTGCAGTTTTGGTCGGTGAGCCTTGGTTTGAGTCCATTTTCAGGGATTGTATTGAGCATTCATGAGCGCTTTCAGTCTCTCAATTTGGTTCTGGAAATTTTCCTTGAATTATTTAATTTCCTTCCCTTCTGTTTTCTTTCTTTAGTAGTCCTCTGATACCTTTAGTTTTTTTTTCCTTTTTCCCATCTCTGTATCTGGTTTTCCTCCACTTATCACAGAATTCATATACAGCTGACCCTTGAACTAGTTAGGGGCTAGGGGTGCAGCCCTCCTTGCAGTAGAAAATCCAAATATAACTTACAGTTGGCCCTTGGTATCCACACTTCCTCCAAAAACTCAGATTCAACCACTAATTTGTAGCCTGTAATATTTACTATTGAAAAATATCAGCATATAAGTGGACCCGCACAGTTCAAACCCGTGTTGTTCAAGGGTCAACTGTAGTGAGTTTTTCATTTCTGCTTTTTTTTAGGTTCAAACATATGAAGCTGCTTTTTATGTAGGTCAGAAAACAGTCAAATATTGGCAGTTTTCATATGGTTTAGCCTATATTTTTAATTTTACAGCTATAGTTTGTTCTCTGAACTTTCGGAGAGTGGCATGTTCTTGTTTCTTGGATCCAGATATTGTCCATCCTGAGGATACTGATGGTTTTTTCTTTTCCACATAGACCATACATTCCTTCAGATGCAGTCAGTGGGCCTGCCTAAGGGGTCCTTCTCAGATTTAGTGTCAACATGAGGTTGTCGGCTCAGGTGATCGGAGGCTCTGGGGACACGGTGGGAGCTGGTCTGCTGTGGGTATCATTGGGTGGTCAGCATGGGTTGTTTTCTTTGGGGAAACGCAGACGTGACATCTGTCAGTGTTTCCTCTTAAGCTGGTCAAGGTTGCCAAAGGACACTCTCTTCCTTGACCTCCCAACCAAAGGGCTCAGGCTGGGCTGCCAGGGTTCTAGGGCTTGGCAGGGAAGGAGTCTGGAGGTCTCTACAGTCAGCAGGTAAATTTCCCTGTAACCCCCATTTTTCAGGGGGTGCCCCTACCTTCCACAGTGCCTGGTGGTGCCTGGTCTAGAGACTTTCTCTTGCCCATCAGAGACAAACTCCCCTCTTTTGCTGGGGAAGGGAGTTTCAGCCTCTTACTGCTCCTTAAGTAGATTTTCAACCAGTCCTTCTGTGTCTAACCCCATCTTTAGCCCCACTTTCGTTGTACTTGTTGCTTCCAGTACCTGTGCCTTTGAGGTCTTCTGTAGAAGAAATCTGCTTCTCTGCTTTTCCTTCAGCCAGTTTGGGGTTAAGCTTTCTCAAGTCTAGTGAATTGTTACCTTTTCTCCAGCTTTCTAAATTAACAAAATTTTTTTTATTGTGGTAAGATACACATAACATAAAATTTACCATTTTAACAATTCTTAAGTGTCCAGTTCACTAGCATTAAGTACAGACATGTAGTTGTGCAGCCGCCGCCACCTGTCTTCAGAACCTCTTCTTCACCCTGTCAGAAACTCTGTACCCACTAAATACTAACTCCTCACTCCCTTTCCTCTCCTGCCCTCAGCAACCACCATTCTACTGTCTGTCCCTGAATTTGACTCTTCTAGGTACCTCACATAAGTGGAACCATACAGTAGTTGTTTCCTTCGGGACTGGTTTATTATATATACACCACATTTTATTTATCCATTCATCTGCTAATGGACACTTGGGTTGCTTCTGTCTTTTGGCTATTGTCAGTAATGCTGCTGTGAACATGGGTGTATAAATTCATTGTTCTTTGGGTATACAACCAGAAATGGACTGGCTGAATCACATGGTAATTCTGTGTTTACTTTTTTTTGAGAAACTACTATATTGTTTCACAGAGCAGCTGCACTGTTTTACATTCCTACTAGCAGTGCAAAGGGTTCCAACTTCTCCACATCCTTACTAACATTTTCTGGGGTTTGGGGCTTTTTGTTTGTTTAAGCGAAAACCATGCTAATGCATATGAAGATCTCAGTGGGGTCTTGACTTGCGTTTCCTTAATGATTTGTGATACTAAGCATCTTTTCGTTTGCTTATTTACCATTTGTGTATCTTCTTTGAACAAATGTCTATTCCCGTCTTTTGCCCATTTTTTAATCAGGTTGTTTGTGGTGGTGTTGAATTGTAGGATTTCTTTATATATTCTGGATATTAATTCCTTAACAGATACATGACTTGCAAATATTTTCTCCCATTCTCTGTGTTGTTTTTTCACTCTCTTGATAGTGTCCTTTGTACAAAAGTTTTTAATTTTGATGAAGTTCAGTCTTTTCCCTTTTGTGGCCTGTGCTTTTGGTGTCGTGTTTAAGAAACCATCGACAAATCCAAGGTCATGAAGATTTCCCATGTTTTCTTCTAAGAGTTTCATAGTTTTAGCTCTTATGTTAAGTCTTTGAATAATCTTAATTTTTGTATATGGTGTGATGGGGGAGGGTGGTCTAGCTTCATCCTGTTGCATGTGGATATCCAGTTTTCCCAGCACCATTTGTTGAAAAGTCTGTCTTTTCGCCCACTGAATTGTTTTGGCATCTCGTCAAAAATCATTTGACCATTTAAGGGTTTATTTTTGGGGCTCTCAATTCTGTTCCATTGGTGTATATGTTTGTCCTTATGCCAGTAACACATGCTGTGGCTTTGTAGTATTGAAATCAGGAAGTGCGAGTCCTCTGACTTTCTCTTTTTCAAGGTTGCGTTGGCAGTTCAGGGTCCCTTAAATTTCTACATGATTCTTAAGATGCATTTTTCTTTTTCTACAAAAAAAACCCGCTTTTGGTATTTTATAGCAATTTCATTGAGTCTGTAGACTGCTTTGGGGTAATACTGGCATTTTAATAATATTAAGTTTTCTAATCTGTGAACATCGGCTGTCTTTCCATTTAAATCTTTTAATTTCTTTCAGCGTTGTTTTTTAGTTTTCAGTGTACAAGTCTCACTTTCTTCGTTAAATTTATTACTAAATGTTTTCTTTTTGATGCTATTGTAAATGAAATTTTCGTGATTTTCTTTCAGATTGTTCATTGTTAGTGTATAGAAATGCTAATTTGTGTGCATTTTATATCCTGCAGTTTTGCTGAATTAGGGGTGTGTGTGGGGGGGAGTGGGGTGGGGTGTATGTGTGGGGGGGGGTGGG
>NW_021703765.1:79010696-79208055 GCF_005190385.1 Monodon monoceros | reverse complement strand
GTGTGTGGGGGGGGTGGGTGTATGTGTGGGTGTGGTGTGTGTGGGGGTGGGTGTGGTGTGGGGGGTGGGTGTGGGTGGGTGTGGTGTGGGGGGGGGGGTTGGGGGGGGGGTGTGGCGGGGGTGTGTGTGGGGGGGTGTGGACTCCTTAGAGTTACCGCATTAAGGTCATGTCATCTGCAAGCAGATATTTTTACTTCTTTTCCGTATCATTTTAAAAAATTTAATGCTTTGATCTGTCTAGAATTTATTTTGTTGTGAGGTATAGGCCACATTGTTTGAGGTTTGTAATTCTTAACCCAGATTGTCCTTTCATCGGACATCTATTTTTCACTCTTAAACAGACTTTGTTTAACCCATCATGGGCCTATCCATAATATCCCCACACAGCCAATGTTAGTGATGATGAGGAAAGGTCTCCAGCTTAACATACCACTGAGATGAAGGAATCATTGGGCTCAGGGTGCGGACTCAGCCTCAGTTGGATGCGAGCTGGCGTTGCAGCCCGTTGACTGAGGATTCAGTTCTAAAAGAAAACAGTGCTACAGAAGCAAAGTCCAAATTGAGAGAATTACTCGGTTGAAGAGCACATCTACCGGTGAGGGCGCAGTGGAGGGTTCTGAATTCTGGTTTTGCTCCCTGGACAGAATCTTTCTGGCCCCTTCTAGCACATTGGTCTCCTGCATAGGTTTGAGGCAAACGTCCCACGGAGGGCGGGCAAGCACACGGGGCCTCTGTCTAAAGGGCTGGTGCCCAGGGGAGTGGGAGGATCCCAGGATGACCTTACAGGTGTCCTCACTCCCCCAGCACTTCTCCCCTGGGAATAGGCAGACCGCGCACAAGAACCTGCAGAGAGGTGTTTCTCAGCAGTAGAGTAGAAGTGAAAAGCAAGCTATTTTCATGTATTGTGTGATCCTATCTTTATAAAACAACATAGACAGGACGTACTGATGTGAGAATATATACATATAAGGGGCAGCCATGGGGTAAGAGTCTAAGCAGTTTCACTTGGAATGTGTGGATGCTTTTCAAGCATATATGAAACTTCTGTAAGTGGTAGATGAAACCATTCTGCATTTGAAGAGAGCTTTCCAGCAAGGGCAGTTGCTGCTCTGTTGCTGAGTGCCTGGGGGTTGGGGAGGGCCCTCGGCTGCACGCTTCCTCCACCTCACCGTGTGTCCTCTTCCCTGCAGACTGCAATAAGGTCACTGACCAGTGCCTGTCCTTCTTCAAACGGTGTGGGAATATCTGTCATATTGACCTGAGGTACTGCAAGCAAGTTACCAAGGAAGGCTGTGAGCAGTTCATAGCCGAAATGTCTGTTAGTGTCCAGTTCGGGCAAGTGGAAGAAAAACTCCTGCAAAAACTGAGTTAGTCCATGGACAAGTATGTACATATGGGGTGGGTGAGGGGAGGGGACGCGCGGCAGGGGAGGGAAAAAGACTTTACAAAAACTAGGGCTTTTATTTTCAATTTGGAACTTGGAACAACAGACCACAGAACGATTCCATTTTGCAAGTCTCGCTGAGGGAGAAGCCAGTCCGCCACCGTTTTGGGGTTGAGTGAGTCAGGCGCTTTCCTTTGGTCTTTCTGAATCAAAACTGCACTGCTTTCTGGACCATTTCTAAGGCAGCCTTTACCAAGAAGACATTCCTGTCGGAGAGGAGGACGGACTTGGGAGAAATTCTCTTACTGGAAGCATGAGCTTAGGAATTTTTTTTTTGGTGGTGGTGTTTTTTGTTTTGGACACCTTATTCCTGGCAACTTTGGGGTTTTTGGTGTCAACATAAAATGGACCACACACCACAGCTGCCGTCTTGACATGTTTGTTTGTTTGGTTTTGTTACATCTTACATTATGCAGAACTATTTTTGTACAAATTGTTCAAAAGTTATTTATGCAAGGTTTGAATGCATACCAGTGTTTTTATTGTTTTGAGATTGCCAACTTTCCTGGTTTCCTTCAGGTAGGAGAGAACTTAACCTGTACGTCATACGACTCCATCTACACACGTGCCCAGATCTGGCAAAACAGGCTAAGACCTTCCAGTTAAAAGCATGTCTAACTGGAAGTTGAGAGCCTGCTTTGTATGTCAAGAAGTTACATAAGCATGTTGTGGATATGTATAAATTATAGTCAAAGTGAGACACTTTGCTAAATTTCCTCTGTATAGAATTCACCTTTTTCTCAAAATTTTAAAATTCAGACTTCAGCCTTTGAACTCAGGAGGGGTTTGCTCCCGCATATGAGCTCTTGTACTCTACATAGATCTAATTTATACAGTGAGTCAAGAAGTTGAATAAATGATCCAACATAGCCTTTCTTTTCCTTTTTTCTCTCCTTTGAAGTGTGAGTTGAGTTCTCGTTTAAGGTTTATAACATGGCTGTTTCCTAGTTGTAAAGTTATGCATTCATAAGTGCCATTGTTGTAAGGTGGTGTTTTCCTAGACCTTCCCTGATGCGGTTTTACCTTTGTTGAATTTGTATAAACAATTGTACAAAAAAAAAAACACTCTTGGACTTGGAGGGTTTCTGTTTCTGTTCTAGGGGTGGACTAGAAATTTGACTAGGAAGTCCAGAGGCAGTAGTCTCAACGCCAGTGTATATACTGTTTTGAAGCCAAACAAGGTATAATTTCTTACTCATCTGAGAAATGCGGCAGCCCCTTGGTACGTGTTTTTTCCGTCTTCAGAAAGAGATCTTGCTGTTTGTAGCTAATAAAGGTAACGGGAAAGAACTGTGCTACACCAGTGTCCATGTGTAAGAATTAGGTACGAACTGCCTTAAGAGGCAGGGTGGCTTACCTGTTTGGGTGCTGCTGACCACACCCGTATAAAATAACTTCCACAGCCACTTGGCATTTCCACTGCCAAAGGGGGACAGGGGTTCATTTCCTCAGCTTCCACTGGACGCAACTCAAGGAGGCCACATCCTGCACTGGTAACCTGGGGCTGGGGTGGTGGAGGCACCTGGTTAGGCGATAACTTCCCCAGGTGGCAGACATAGAAACCAGTGAGAAGTAGACTTTAGATCACAGGATTTTTATACTGGAACAACTGCTCTAGTCATCTGAAAATGAAGATAACCCAGCTTCCTTCCTCAGTCATCAACAGTAACATCAGACTTGGGACTCATGGGACTAGCCTTTCCTGCTGTGGTAGTTTCTTACTGCCCCTGCCCCCCATCCTTTTTCTTTTTTGCCACGGCGAAATGGTTTTACATCTCATCTAGTTTGTGCCACCGCCTATTAATTTAAATCCAGAGATACTTTCTGACTCAAATTGGAGACATCTGAAGCTGTTGCACCCCAGAATTTAACTCAGGAGACGCAGAGTTACAACTAAACTTTAACAGAAGTTAAGATTAGTTTAACACTCTGTGGTTTATTTATAAAAACGTGGCTTACCTTTGCAAGCCTGATCGTTCATCGTGGAGCACCCACACAAGAGGTCAAGTTGCAGTCTTCTTGGCGGCCTGAGTGCTGTGAGCCTCCGAGTAAGAGTCACCCTCATGTCCAATAAAGGCATCTTCTCCCTTGGGAACCGTTGAAGGAGGACGGTGGTTTTCAAGTGGAATCTCGGCATTAGAGGGCCCTCCGTCCCCTGTAATGTTTCCAGGAGCACACAGGTCAGCCAAGAGAGGAGGTGAAGGAAGGGCTGCCAGGGCTGAGCAGCTGGAGTTTCCATAAGGACACACCACAGAGTAAGGACAGCATCTCTCTAGGCTTGAGACGGCCAAGGCAGTGCACTGGTCACAGATGACCTTCCCCCAAGTGTACTGAACAATCCAGTTAAGATTATACCCCAGTACAGTCTCGAACAGACTCATTCCTTCAAAAATGAGCTTTAGATGAGGCCAGGCCAAGCTAGGTGCCTGCAAACAGCTGCTCTGAGCCCATACACTGTATCTGATGAAGTAATGGAAGGACCATAAACCAGAGGGACCACTTCTTGTAAGAGGATCATAACTTCTTAACCCAGGAAAGAGGAGAGGCCATAACCCTCCTTCCTCTAGGCATCCTGGCCTTTACAAAAGCAGGCACCACGGCCCATCCAAAACATGGAATGACATCCTTCCATTCTGTGAGGACAAGGACAAAGAGACGTCATTGCATTCCATTGTGAACTTCCAGAATTTTATCCATATGATAGATGACCTATTCAAAAAATTAAAGATGCATGGCATGCAGCTAGAAAATGCAGATTCCAGGGAGGAATGTTTGCCCTCTGCCAGATAAGTTAGTCCCTTGCAGTCCCTTGCAATTCAGTTATTCCAAGTGTCGAGCCTATTAGGCTAAAAATTTGTTGGCTTCTCACTGAGCCAAGGTTATTTCAAAATGCTACTTAAGAAGATCCACCGTTGAGAGTTTTTGTTCATTGCTGAAACAAGCACCTGAAACTATAAGTCCAAAAAGAAACAGTAAACAAGCTGTTCTGAGACTATGAGCAAATAAATCTCAATTTTCTAATTTAAGATACCCCAACACCTGCTGCTCAGCTTCTATTTCAGTGTGTTTACCATCACCCACTGGCCTGGATTTGAAGACTTCTCTCCACCAAATTAGGGATTTGTGGGGAAAGTTGAACTTCTGGAGTTCACCGTCTCAGGAGAAGTACAGACTAAGTGCTCCTAAGGCTTTAGCAGGGGCTGAGCTTTTACTGTCCATCTGAATTGTAGCTAATACCCACCCTGGGCTCTTCAGGCAAGCACAGGAGAAGGGTATTCAGAATATCCACAAGGCTTTGATTTACATGCTCTGACACTCAAAACCAGAAAACGTAGAAAGGCAACTTTTTTTTCACAGCTAGCCAAACTTACTGCCTTAAGCACAGAGGGGCAAGACTGTTTACCTCCTTTGCTGTAAGTTTCAGGTCTTGTTGATTTGACTTCTGGATCCTGAGCACCTGAAGGCATGTGTTAAACACTGCAGAGTCAAAAGATAAAAAACCCACAGGACTCAGCCAAGAAGTTACATAGTTTCCTAAAAACATACCTGCCCACAAGCCATGGGAATGAATCCACATTTGGTCTCAACTAAACCAAAAAACCACCCTGATTAGAGCTGGACCTAAAAGAAAAGAGATTTCAGATCATTAATGTCCCAAGAACCTTTTAGCATAAGCTAATGTCTCAGGTTTCTCAGTTGTGGTATTAGAAGAGGTAAGAAAAAAACACTGTCATCAGAGCTAGGTTCAAATTCTGATGTGGTGACTTTTTTTTTTTGGCTGCCCCACATGGCTTATGGGATCTTAGTTCCCTGACCAGGGATTGAACCAGTGCCCTCAGCAGTGAGAGCGCAGAGTCCTAACCACTGGACCGCCAGGGAATTCCCTATGGTGACTTTTTAACTGTGAGATTTTCGACAAGTTCTTTAACTTCTCAGAGATCAAGTTCCCCATCTGTGATGTGAGGCAATATCTATTTCAGAATGCTGGAGGTAACCATAAAGCACCTGGCACAATACCTGGTCACAGTATGTGGCAAATATGTAGTTAAATTTACTGGTAAATTAGCAGCCAAGGTAGACAGGTACAACATCTTTGAAGGTGCTCCTTTCTCTCATGAAGAATGTACTAGACCAGGCCTGGACACCCATTCATGCTGCACCGAAGTGAATTAGGAACTGGCCAGGACAAATGTAAACAAAAGCATTTTTTAAAACCTAATTTTATTCCTAAAGTTCAGACTAGCTCGTGGGTAGCACTGAAAATACACTTTCAATATATAAAACAGTGTAAACTGATTACACGTTAATAAAGAATTTAACGCACACACTTCTCTAATGAAGGAAGCTAGATGCAGCCCTCGCTATAAAAAGCTGTACCTGAACAAAAATGGACATGTTTAGTCTCAGGTCCTGGCAGTTGATTATAGAATGTCAGTTGTTCCCAATTACGTTTAAATGCAGAAATAGCAACAATGTGGAAAATTACATTCATCAAATAGTAGCATTTAAAATATACATGACTAATAAAATGAACATTCAGAGGTGCCCCTGTTCAGCGTATACCATGTCGGCCATTTGCAGACAGTGACCTCATCCAAAGAGAGCAGAAGTTTCAAACATCTGAGTAGTTTAAGTTAAAAATAGGATGAAGGAGAAATAAGAGAACAAGATAAATGTCCTCCAAAGAGAACAGTAGCTGATGCCATAAGCAGTCTGACTTCGGCGATTAGTAATCAGAGATGTGTGAAGAAGCCCAGCAGAAACTGGGAAGCTGAGCCAGTCCTCCAGCTGACAGGCACACAGCATGGACCAGCGTTGCTGCAACTTAGGATGAATCTCTCCTGTCCCCGGTTAGTCGTGAAAATAATTTTTAAAAATAGCTTCAGATTTTGAACAGGAAGTTTCCAGTCCCTTCTGTGCACTGAAACGTCTGGGATCGAGCCTGGGGGGTCCTCGGCTTCAGGACTTGAACACGTGCACGGCGCGCACCACGTACTGCCGGCAGATGGGACACTCGCTCATGCGCTTGCCGCACTTGGTGCAGGTGACCATGTGCCCGCACTCGAGCAGGACACAGTCGATGATGGCGTCCATGCAGATCCGGCACAGGCTGTCGTCCTCCTCGTCCTGCAGCTGCAGCCGCTCGCCATCTGAAAGGCAACAGAGAGCTGGGGCTGCGGGCACGGCCTCTGAGTGACCCAGAGTGACCCCACTGTAAGAGAAATAGTCCCTGCTTCTTGGCACATCGGTTCCTTCCACTAGAAATGGCAATAATTACACCTCATAGGGTTTTGTGAAGAATAAGTGAGAAATACTTACTTAGCTTAGGACCAGGGATGAAGTGCCTAACACATGTTAGCTATTTATTCTTTTTTTCCCACCCCCGCCCCCATTTAATTCTATTTTACATCTGTATATAATACAAGGTTTTTGTGATAGCTTGCTTCTATAAATAAAAATGAAGAAGCCGTAGGCTGTCCTACACGGGCCTCAGAGTCAGAACACGATTCGAATTTCCAGCCCAACTGTGTGGCCTTGGGAAAGTCACAGGCTCCAGAGCCTCATCCTAGTAGGAGGAGGAGCTTTATTTCTACACCGACGGGAAAGCCATAGAGTCATACATCAAGTAGCCTGTAGTTGAGGGACGGCACCCCCTGAGCCTTGGAAGCATCTCAAAATTCATCTGTGTTTCTGGCTACGATGGTACTGCTGGGAGTCTGTTTAACTCAAAAGGCATGGGACATTCTGATTCTGAATAAGAAAGGTTCAGAATGAATTTACAAAGTTCATTGCAGCCTGAGATTTGGCCATAGAGCTATGGACAGTGAGGCTTCCCTTTGTATACGTCACAGAAGGGATTAATGTGAATCATGAAGAAGGTTAGAAAGAACCAAACAGGAATTCAAGCTTGAAAAGCGAATAGTCCCTGAATTTAAGGAAATAAACACTGTTGTGTCAAGAGAATCTTGTCATCTGGGGTCCTAGTTCATGGTCCATACCATTACTGGAAAGTGGGGAGAAAGGATCCATGAATAAGATAACAGATGAGCCTCTGTAGGCTCCAATGATTAAGATGCCTGTATCTGCTAACTGTTGCATCATCTTTGAAGTAGGCGTGGGACTTCCCTGGTGGCACAGTGGTTAAGAATCCGCCTGCCAATGCAGGGGACACGGGTTTGAGCCCTGGTCCAGGAAGATCCCACATGCCTCGGAGCAACTAAGCCCATGTGCCACAACTACTGAGCCTGTGCTCTAGAGCCCACGAGCCACAACTACTGAAGCCCACGTACCTACAGCCCGTGCTCCACAACAAGAGAAGCCACCACGGTGAGAAGCCGGCACACCGCAACGAAGAGTAGCCCCCGCTCTCCACAACTAGAGAAAGCCCGTGCACAGCAACAAAGACCCAACGCAGCCAAAAATAAATAAATATATTGAAGAAAAAAAAAAGAAAAGAAATAGGTGTGCCAAAATACTATCTGCATATTCTGGGCATAAACCTGTTTATCAACAAATGCTGTATTATAACCAGGTTTTAAAGAAAAAAACTCAAGATGACACACGTTAATGATGGGAGGACTGTTTTCTAGATAAGAACATAATATTTGTCAGTCTGAACACACCACTGAATTCTTTTTTCTTGCCTATAAATGCTCTGTGGCTTGGCCCTGTTACCAGCTGAAGATTTCTGCTCCATGCTCCATCAATAAATAGTTCAGAAGTTCTTAACCTTAGCTTTTCGTGACTTACAAAGAAACCTACTGATACTTGATGTTAAGAACTACTTAACATCCTGGCTCTAGGGAATTTTTTCCCCCCACTGTTTGATTATCTCAATTGTAGCTTTTAAATCCTAAGTACTGGCCTGCCAGACAGGTTAGTGAGAAAACAAGCCTTTCTTAGATACAAGGAATTTCATTAGAGTTCTAACAAATTATGACCAGAAAAACCAGACTGAACAAAAGATTATCTAACTCATTGGCAATGGTGATCTCAAAGCCAACATCACATAATGAACTTACTGCTTAACAGATCTAGAAACAGGTTTATATAACTAATTCACACTCAATAAAAGGATACATAGGTTTCTCAAAAATAAAGTGGACTTAACTGACAGAAACAGGCCAGTTTTTAAAGGCCTAAAGAAAGCTACTATACTACAGGGAAACAAAGGAAAAATAAACCTACATGACTTTTGATTTTCTTCATTCTCTTTGTATAACCGGTTTACTTTCTCTACTAGCTCCCATTTTTCACAACAGCCAGAATAGTTGACAAAATTCCGAGCCAGGATTTCCTTGAGCTGGCGCACGCTCATCCCTTCCACGTCTTCAAGGCTTGACAGGTCAGACAGAGAAGCTCTCACTCTCTTCTTAGCGAGGCCAGATGTCTGAAATCACAGAGTGTGTCCATTACCTCTGTTCCTGCAAATCCAGCAAGGAAAACAGCATGCTGCCTTCATCCTACAGTCATCACTGGCCCTGGAGATTCTCCCCAGACTTCTCACCAGTTCTTGAAGTGTTGTATGTATTGTGCTGCATTCAAACCAAAAGAAACATCCTGTGCTAATCTAGCGACAGTCTACATGGGCATTTTCCCTGCCTACCAAGGTGACATGTCAGGGAAACCAAATATTGTAGGCAGTCTCACCCGCTCCTCCAAGTTTTCTTCATCCTCGTCATCGTCGTCATCGTCGTCATCATCGTCATCTTCTTCATCATCTTCTGTGTTTGCTGAGGCTATTTCACTTCGCACCTACACACATGATACATATTAGGTCAGGAATCATTTTCCTAATGGTACCAACCCATATTTATCACTGGAGAAAACCCTTCCAATAGATCCTCCCCAAGAATGACTCTAATACCTGGCATACTCCACACCTTCCTAGGATCCTGAGTGCTGCTGCCCCTCCCAAAGAGTTGGGCACCACATGATTCGATAAACAATTTACCTTCCATAGTTATCTCAAAAGTCAAATTCCTATGTGTGTGTGAATTTTTAAAATCTAACCATAGTGTTAACTCCCCAGAAGTTAAGAAGGTCCCATCACAGAATGTCAAAGCCAAAAGCGTATGGAATTGCACTGTGTCCTTAGCAAAGGACCTGGGCCTGGCTGGTTTAACTGGAGCCTCTAAGATACAGGTAGAAACTAAAGCTCTAAGATCAGCCCTAGTGTCAAGGGTATTTGATTTCAAAGATCTCAATCCTACTACCTCATGCTTAGACATTCTTATTCCAAACAATGCTTTCTAGACTAATTCACTGATGGTTGATGCTATTTCTAGTTTTCAGAAATTCCTCAACAATCAGACACTCTTTTCTTTAAGGAGAACAGAAAGCCTAGGACAATGCCCAATTTCAAGTATTCTACCCCACCAGTTCACAAACACTATATTGTATCATCCAAAGACCCACATCTCCCAAGTGGTGTCATATACCCAAAAGTGACACAAAAGTCAGATGTGTCTTACCTTTGCATCATAATTATGCCAGCTGCCATTTGGGAAAATAATAAAACTCCTAGCTTGGGCTTATCTAATTGATGACTCTTTAGAAAGCAGCTAGACCACATTTCCCTCTGCTGCTAACCTCTTTCCTCAGAGGAGAAAATTAAATGTGGAAATGAATGTTCAAAACAATTCTTTCAGCATTTTAGAATCATTCATATATACAAATTGAGTATTAATTACAAGACTTCGCATGTTATTCAATTAGTATGCCCAAGGACCTCACTGGGACAACATTCTGCACTGGCGTTTCTTTGAAATGAGTAAATAACCATATCCTGTCACTAATTCAGATGGCTGTTTCCCAATATCTAAATTAGAACAATTTTACGGTAGCAAGGCAACTGGGCATTAGGTTAACTTATAGTTTCCATGGTCACTGACATACAAATAGTCCTGCAAATGTTTATATGCTACATGTGACAGTCATTATTTCGACAGCTAGTATTTAACTATATAAGATAGGGAAACTGAGGTAACTAAGGTTAAGAGACTGATGAGCTCTTTTTGGGCCCTTCAGGCAGCATCTGAGCTTGGAGCCTCACATCAGGAGAGCCTGCAAGTGCAGAGTTCAGCAGCACATGGAACCCCGGCTCAGCAAGGAGTCTTCAGCCCTAAAGCCCCCTCCATATTGGCCAAAAGCAGACGACATGCCAGGCCCTCAGGGTAATTACACCCTCGTACCTGTGCCAGTACTCCAGATCCTAAGGTCCGGTCTCCACCCATAAGCTCTCCCTGAAAGGAAGACATGGTAGCAGGTGGGGCTGTATAGTTTGAAAAAAATGAATGTGTAAAAAAGCTAGAAGTCTGGGACCTTGAGGAATTCAGACTGCTCGTGTCCAGGTTGTCCTCAGAGCCCAGCCCACGGTGACACAGTACCAGATCTACCAAGTCTTCTTTCTCTCGACAGGTATCGATCGGTATGTTTCTAAGAATGAGATACTGCCGTAGATCCTTCACTTTCAGTCTCATTAACTGAGGGCGCTGAAAGGCTGTCTCTTGTAATAAGTGACAAGTGGAACATCTACGGAGATTTTCTTGTAAGATCGAACAAACGGAGCAAAAGTCTTTCTTGCAGTCACAACATACATGCTGAAGAAACAGATAGGAAAGAAGCATTTAATGAGAGCCAGATACAAGCCATTGTGAAAGGACTAGTTTTCCTTTTGCCTTCTATTAAAATTAAATTTTAGTTCTTAGGAAGTCCCCCATGGCACCAGACCCATGGGCGTTTTCGTGTTCTAAAAGTGGTGAAAATCAAAACAGTCACTGCTGAGGCAGTTTAGATTCACAGAAGTTCAAATACAGACCTTTAAGAAAAACATACTCTTGTGTTAATGAATTAAAACCTTTCCACCCCTTCAGGCAAACGTAATTAGCAAAACAGAGCTGACTTGAACCACATGGAGCAGAAAGCATGACCACAAACTCTCTTCCTGCTCTTTGCCTATGTGAAAATTTCCCCATTTAAAGAGAAGGGGGACTGCAGGCTTCCCTGGTGGCGCAGTGGCTAAGAATCGGCCTGCCAGTGCAGGGGACATGGGTTCGAGCCCGGGTCCGGGAGGATCCCACATGACATGAAGCAACTAAGCCCGTGTGCCACAACTACTGAGCCTGCGCTCTAGAGCCCACGAGCCACAGCTACTGAAGCCTGCACACCTAGAACCTGTGCTCTGCAATGAGAAGCCCACGCACCACAACAGAGCGGCCTCCACTCGCCACAAGTAGAGAAAGCCCACGCGCAGCAATGAAGACCCAATGCCACCAAAAATTAAAAAAAAAAAAAAAGAGAAGGGGGAAAAGCCTAACACAGAGAGGGAAAGAGAAAGGCAGCTGATCTCTCAAGGTCAATCCAAGCAAACAGAGGACCCCACTTATACAGTAATCTGTACCCTAGAGCCTTAATCACAATCAAAGCCATTCCACAAGCAAAACTTAAAAGAAGACATGAAGATGTGGTCATTTCTGCTTGGGGCATTGTTCCCACAAGCTAACACCTTGTTTGTTAAGTATTTCAAAGGACTGGATTGACAAGCCTGAGAGATGGCCCAGCAATATGATGGTTCTCAGAAAGAACAACTTTCTGTCCTAAAGAAAACAACGGTTTTAGCTGTTACTTTGCATGTTGAATCTTTAAACAGTAGCTAATGTTAATATACTCATTTCTTCACTTGAGTTAATGTGGGTGGGGATACATTTTTTGAAACTTGAGATCAAAGTTATAGTAAATCTTCTCTGAACAAAACTGCAGACTAATTAAATCTCTTGCTTCAGAACATAAGAATCAAAGTGTATGAACAGGTCAGAGTCCAGGAGAAAGAATGGCTGAGCAACATGAGAAGTAACAATGTCTAGTCAGAAAACCTGAGCAGTGGTACAGTCTCTGCAACTCAGTACTTTTCTAAATGGGAAATGGTTATTAGGACTTTTTGATATTTGTATAAGAAGAAATGAATATTCATTAGTATTCAAAATAACATACAATCAAGAATTCTGATACATGTGTTTTTTTGTGTGTAACATTTCATCCAACTCACCTTCTTTCTAAAGACTGAAAATGAAAGTCCACAGGCTTTGCAAACTATATTAGGCCCTTCTGTAGGTGCTGGTGGGTAAGTGGTAAAATCAGAGCTCGGTGTAAATCTGAATGGACCAGTGCCTCCTGCAAATCCTGACTGTTGGCCCCTGACAGCTCCAGTACCCATGACTTCATTCAGCAGCCCACAGCACGAAGCCCACATAGACGTGGCACCCGCCTGGAAAGGAACGAAAATAGGCACCAGTTTAAAGCTGATTGGAACCTGGGCTCTCTGGGATTCTCGGGGAATGCCATTCTGGAGAGGCACGTTTGCCCTAAATAATTTCGAAATTATTCTTTTAAGCATCAAAATTTTAAGCTATTGGGAAGTGGATAATATTCTGGTATTTACAAAGAATATTTGGCTTTGGGGATACTCATGATATATTGTTAACAAAGGAGAAGATACAATATGAACCCAATTTCGTAAAACAACAACAAAAAACATATGCTTAGAGATACACGTGCATGCACACAGAAGAAAAATGACTAGATGTAAGTAAGTGCTGTGCAATATTTGGGATATGCTTACACCAAAAAAAGCTGTTCACTGTTTATCTGAAATTCAAATTTAACTGAGTGTCTTGTATTCTATCTGGCAACCTTAGACTGGTGACTACAGCACCGTTCTATAGGCTGAGGCAGATTTTCCCAGCTATCATTTAGCAGAAAGAATATAAATTCTAATTACTTAATTTCATTAAACTTCTGTCCTCTCATTTGTATCTAGGCATAATAAACTATGGCATGTGAAAACTTTTTTGATTTTTTAAAAATGACTAGGAAAACATCAAAATGCCAATTGAAGTGCTCTCTAGGTTTTCATGTATATCTCGTATAATTTGTTTTCCCCTGCTTTCCAAACCTTTACAAGGAATATATTAACATTAAGGAAAATATTTTTAAAAAGCAAACTGAGAATACTGAACACAATTTCTGATGACTTGATAATCATAATGACGTTTTGAGGTGTAAGGGCTATTTGCCACTCCACTAAGTGGCTTGAAACTAATATGCTGCCTTTTATATTTTTTCCTCTCATCTCTTCCCTTTCTGTGAATCACCACTGCTATCACTATATCAACCTCTAGCAACCTGTCTCTCCTTTTTTACTGCATTCAGAAACCTGATAACCAAGCTTGTTAAAAGTGTATATAAAAATACATTTTCAGTGAGGGCTCAAGGCATTTTCCCATGCTTAAAATATAAAGCTACACTGTTTGGAACCAATGAGCTTTTGCCCCTTGTCCTACTACTTATGCATATTCTAGACTCTAGATAATGTGATAAGTAATGGAAGTCCAGGTAGGTGAGGTCTTATTAGTTAAAAGGGCATAACAAAGGCACTGTTCCATTTATTTTATTATCTAATTCTGTCAAACATTTACTGCTTGTCCAATGAGCTCTTAAAAAAAACTTTTTTTTAAACAACCTTAAAAGGCTATTTGGAGGGACTTCCCTGGCGGTCCAGTGGTTGAGACTTCGCCTTCCAGTGTGGGGGGTGCAGGTTAGATTCATGGCTGGGGAACTGGGATCCCACATGCTTTGTGGCCAAGGGACCAAGGCATGAAGCAGGGGCAATGTTGTAGCAAATTCAGTAAAGACTTTGGAGATGGTCCACATCAAAAAATAGTAATAATGGGACTTCCCTGGCGGCGCAGTGGCTAAGAATCCGCCTGCCAATGCAGGGGACACGGGTTCGAGCCGTGGTTCAGGAAGATCCCACATTCCGCGGAGCAACTAAGCCTGTGTGCCACAACTACTGAGCCTGCGCTCTAGAGCCCGTGCGCCACAACTACTGAGCCTGCGCTCTAGAGCTGGCGCACCACAACTACTGAAGCCCGCGCGCCTAGAGCCCATGCTCCACAACAAGAGAAGCCACGGCAATGAGAAGCCCACGCACCGCAACAGAGTAGCCCCCGCTCGCCGCAACTAGAGAGAGCCCGCGCACAGAAATGAAGACCCAACGCAGCCATAAATAAATAAATAAATAAAAGAAAAAGAAAAAAAAGAATCTGCCTGCCAATGCAGGGGACACGGGTTCGAGCCCTGGTCCGGGAAGATCTCACATGCCGCGGAGCAACTAAGCCCGTGCGCCACAACTACTGAGCCTGCACTCTAGAGCCTGCGAGCCACAACTACTGAAGCCTGTGCACCTACAGCCCGTGCTCTGCAACAAGAGAAGCCACCACAATGAGAAGGCTGTGCACCTCAATGAAGAGTAGCCCCTGCTCACCACAACTAGAGAAAGCCCACGCGCAGCAACGGAGACGCAACGCACCCGGAAAAAAAAGAAAGAAAGACAGTGGTTGGACTCACCAGGAGAGCCTTAAAAAATACTGGTGCCTGAGTCGCAGCCCCAAGATTCTGATTTAACAGGTCTGGGGTACAACCTGGGCCTCAGAATTTTTTTTAATTCCCTATGTGATGTGAATGTACAGTCAAGGTTAAAAGGTTAACACCTGCTCGGTCTAGGGGATTTCTCCTTTCTGCCTACATCATTTCAGCTGGAGAGTCACTCAGATTCCCAAATGGAAGGGGCTGTGGTTACTTCTGAAGCCTGTGCCTCTAGAGTTCTAGGACCAACATCTCTGCCACGTGCTCCTCACTACCTGTGTAGGTACCGCCCCTTCACACCCCCATCCCCAAGTAGTGGGATTTGCCTCTAGTGTTTCCTTTTCCCCTCTGGTTTCCCCTAATCCTTTCAGAAAGGATTAGCTCAGAAGGCCTCAGCTGAGTTTTTAACAATTTAATCTGATTCTTAAATCAGTTCCTTTCCTTTTTAAAAAAAAACTTTTTTTTTTTTTAATGTTTTTGGCTGCACCACACGCGCATGTTTTAGTTCCCCGACCAGGGATCGAACCTTCCTGCAGTGGAAGCTCGGAATCTTAACCACTAGACCGCCAGGGAAGTCCCCAATCAGTTCCTTTCCTTTACCACATATCAGCCTGGAAGTTAAGCTGAAATTTGGTGCCCTCCTTCATTTTACTTGCTCTTTGCTTTTTGGCCCAGATTTCTTACTTCCTAACTTATTCCTCTACATATTTTCTTGGGTGAACTCTCCAATACTGGGAGAAAGACAGTGATTCCTGGGTCTGTCAAAAAGCCATTTGGCAAACTATTTTTGTCCTTCTTCACCTCCAAGTTGAAGAATCCACCCAGAAGATGAATCTTCCAAACTTAGGGTCCATCTCCCTGCCTCCCGTTAGTATGTTTCATCTTCTTGTACTTTCCCTTAAAGTCCTAATTGCCTGAATTTCTTCTGCGTGTCCCCTCAGGGCACAGGGATCCCTATCTAAGGACTATTACCTTGCCCTAATAATGCTTGAAGTGTCCTATCCTGACCTTTCTCCTCTCAAATCTGTCCAAATTTCTGTTAATACTTGATATAACAGTCCCATTTTTCAAGTGACAGAATCTACAAAAGCAATTAGGGAACAATTTAAGAGAGCGTTTTCCCAACAGTTTATTGAACGTGTGCTCTTGGGAAAGGGGCGGGGAGGTGAACATGAATTTATTCTCTGAGCTCTTGACTCTCTGTCTTTGTTATATTTCCTTAGAGCCCAGTTACCGTACCTGGTAGGGTCATAACCAAAAAGCTTCCCCTTTTTGAACCCTCCCCTTAAAAGCTTTAGAGACCCAAGTTCATGTTCTCTCTACTTCCGTCGTCCCTATCCTTTAAGATCTTCTGCTAGTTTAATCAGCCTGCATTCCGTTATTTTTCTTTTATTCACACTCTGCTCACCTTTTGATAGTAAGATCGAAGCATATTTTCCGAACTACTACCTTTCCACGAATAAAGCCAAAGTCTGGATCTCTGCTATGATCTGGGCTTATGTGACTAACAATTCTAAACCCTACTTGGGACCATGGTTGACAGCAGGACTCTACAGACTAAACCACATGAATCCAAGAGGTGAGAAGGATGGTTACATTTCCTCTCTTGACCATGAATATGGACCATCAAAAACAACATAGAGAATAACCGAATAAGGCAACCATCTACTTACGTCTGATACAAAACTCCTAGTTCAGAGAATTTAGCTGTGTTTCTAGTTGACTTTCTAGCCATCAATGACTACTGAAAATAAATGACTTTTTCTTGGTAAACCTAATCCCTTTCCTAAACATCCTGTTAGACTAAAATTGCTCCTGAGTAGATTAGCCATGGAACCATGGCCTGCCTGGCATCAATTAAGAACCAGATCTCATATTAAAAACTTATATGGCCCACAGTAAGAAATTAAATTGTAAAGCCTCCTGTTTGGACTGCCCCAGACACCTAGATCTCTTCATGTTATTCTAGTGTCCAATGCCAGTTCTCATGTTTTTTTCAAAGACAGTGCACCAAGATTTTAGGGAGCCAATAACACTACATTTTTTTCTCACTCCCATTTTAAAACTGAGTAAAGAAATAAGACAAACAGAAATTTAAATATTTGCTTTTTTACTGGTAACACCAATTGGAGAACATGACTTTAGCTCTGCAGCCAACTGGTCTGGATAACATGCCACCCAGCCACCAGCACAGCTGACCAACAGCAGCTTACCATCTAGTTGACCAGAGTCCCTTCCCTACCCACAGGAAGATAAATCTGAGAAGGTGTCAGGAAAGTACTGAGGCAAGTATGTTCAGCTCCTTTGCTAAAATCACCAACATAAAAGTTCCTCTTGTTCCTTCCTAAAGAATGAATTAGAAATTCCCTCCCCTCTGTAGGAGTACAGAGGAGGGGAGGGGACTGTGATCCACAACTGTAAACACTTTGCAGGAGAGTGGGACTGACAGTTTCCAGTGCTGTGACACTTGTTTCCACAATAGCAGACCACCAATTTTTTAAGCACTCTCTTGGGTTCCTCAGTCAGATTCACACAATACAGGCCCATTCTGAATCATCATTTCAGTCAACAAAAGCAAGAGGGAATGTGTTCTTTCTTTGCAAGAGTAGCCCAGCCTTCTTTTTGGCAAAGTGCCAGTTTTCAAATGGCTCAAGGTTCAGCTGTCTTTGATTGTGCGTGTACGTGTCTGTGTGAGATCTAATGTGCTTTCTAGAATATCTGGGGCTTGGGGCAGGGAGACGTCCAAAATGCTCAACTTACAGAATTAACAAAAAGTTTACTACAAACTTTGAATCCTATTCTAAACTACATCAGGATGTGATCCCTTTTAATTATTCCACCAAATGTAATAGTAGCCAGGCAAACTAGAATGAAGACCAAGAAAAGCTGTAGTGATTTCCATGAAGATTAAATGACAGCCAGAGAGGGAGGGAGGGAGGGAGGGAGGGAGGGAGGGGGAGGAGAGAGAGAGACAGAGACAGAGAGAGAGAGAGAGAGAGAGAGAGAGAGAGAGAGAGAGAGAGAGAGAAGGGGGAGTGGGGAAGTTGATGGGTTTGAAAACAGCAAAAAACTAAATGGTCATAGTCTAAATCATTTGCTTTTGATTAAACTAGGTAAACAGCAGTAATCATAATGCCACCTTCTAAGAGTTGCTTGCCTCAACTCTAAATTAAATATGGTAATATTTTACACAGTTATTTTAAGGATAAACCTAGAAGTTTCAATTTCAAGAACATTAATTTTCTTGGATGCTGTAAGAAGCTACAAGGACCAGGCAGGGATTCAGTTCTTCCACCAGTGGAAGCTTCTTCAGAGAACTCAATCACCACAAGCTTTGTCTTTAAACTCTGAACAACCTTCAGTTTGCTAAAACTCAATGTCCTTATGTTAAACAATATGAAAAGATGTTTCAAATCTCAGTACCAGTGATATAAGAGAGTAAGTTTTACAGTTTAAATTTCAATTAGGTTAAACTTCCCTACAGAAATTAAAGCAAACCAGAAGAAACCATTAAGATAATAAGCAAAAATCTTTACCCTATTTAGAGCCACTGGAGGGACAGTTCCTTAAAAAGGGAAAGAATTTCTTACTGAAACTGTTGCTTCAACTGAAATACAATACACCAGGAACTCTGCGATCTTAATGATTAAATATCAGGCTATATACCACAAAGGAGGAAATTCTACATCCTAAGTTCTTTCTCTCATACCATTTGGACATTAAGCAGGATGCAAAAACAAATGCTGATCTTAACAATGTCATATTTTTAGGTAAGACATTTGGCCAAATTGATTTTTACAAATAACGTGTTCTGGAGATCATAAATGTTATCTTCTTCATGTTTGGGTTTTGTTTTCTTTTCTTAACACAGTATACTTGGGACTTCCCTGGTGTCGCAGTGGTTAAGAATCCGCCTGCCAATGCAAGGGACACGGGTTCGATCCACGGTCTGGGAAGATCCCACATACCGCGGAACAACTAAGCCCGCGAGTCACAACTACTGAGCCCATGTGCCACAACTACTGAAGCCCACGTGCCGCAGCAAAGAAGAGCCCCTGCTCGCCGCAACTAGAGAAAGCCTGAGCACAGCAACAAAGACCCAACGCAGCCAAAAATAAGTAAATAAAATTGAAAAACAAAACTGTATACTTGACCCTTAGCACCACTCCCCCACCTTTCAGAGAAAAGAGAAAAAAAAAAAAAGGAAAAGGAAATTACGTTAAACAGATTACTTTCGTCTTGATGTCTTGTTTTGAGCTTGGAAGAACGAACATGATTAGTACAATTAAGGGTGAGCTCAATATAAACATGGGAAAACAGGAAGGAGATTAAATCAAATTAACATAAGACACTAATTTGGATTTTTTTTAATCCCTTATAGGAAGTTAATTAGATGCTACTCTAAGGTAAAATGGTTACTTGAATCTTTGAGACAAACCTATTTCAAAACAACAGTTTCTAAACAATAACAAAAAAAGACAAAAAAATTAAAGGAAGAAAGTAAATACCCATTCTACACATTTACTAAAATCAGCTCCTGGTCCTGGGTTTGTGTGAAGATGTACTTATCTGATTGCTTGGCTTTTAAATTAATTTTAATTCCACTGAAATTTTAATTTAATACTTGCTTAGATGAACATTCACATGTTAGAATTCCATGACATCCATCAGGAATTAATGCCCCTGCCCAGAATCTATAGATACCACAAAATTAGACAATTTCAATATGAAACAAAGTTAATAAATAGCCCCAATCCTAAATTTTGTGAATCCAGTTTTCACGAAAACTTAAATGAAAAGCAGTATCTTCATAACTGTCATCTTGTTCAGACTGATGTCTATTTAGGTCTGCATTTTGTTTCATAAAATATACCTTTTTGTATTTTCAAATCCCATCCAACTTTGTTTCTAAAATTTCAACTCAGAAAGCAGTATCCTCCACCTAAATTCAAAAACACTTCTGAAAAAATTTCAACACTGTACTTGCCCTTAATTCTCTCCTTCTACACCTTGTTTCTTGATAGGTCACAAATTTAATATTTACTAGTAAAGGTACTGACATTCTTTGAGGCATTATGTATAAAGATCCCTTACTTGTTTTTGGATCTTAACACACAGCGGGATGATTGATGGTTTTCAGGAAAGAAAGCTAGTTTTAGATAATAGGTATTCTAAGTTGAAATATTTTATAGCTGAACTGGGAAGTTAAAAAATAAGCTCTTTGAATATCCTCATACTTTAACACCCAGTTCGGAAGTTACCTATTCCAAAAATCTTCCTTGCTTCCTAGAGCCAGAAAAAATCCTTTCTTGCTCCTGAGGGTTTTGCATTTTTTTGATACCTTACATCAAATTCTGCCTCATGATGTGGTTTCTTGAGAATGTCTCTTCTCTTTTGGTTGGCAAACTCCTAAAGGGTGGGATTGTATTTTGAATTACTTCTACGCATGATATATCCCTCTTAGCTAACACATAGGAAATGCTCAACAAAATATCTTCCTGGGGCTTTGTGAGGGTAGAGGTTTAGCTAGCAGTTCACTCTTATTTTTCTTACCCACGCCAATCACACCTCTTCACTGAGATTAATGAAATCAACGATGCCTGAAAGAGTATCACCTTATGACTCATCCCACTTGGTTTGAATCAATACGTCAATTGATTGTTGTACCCAGAGCTCTTTAGAACTCTCAGCGATCAAGTTGAGAGAATCAGCTCCCAAAAGTAGGCCAGAACCTCCCCCCTCCCCCCTCTTGCTTAAACTTCTCACTCAGTGATGCTCCCACGCTCTCACACCCACCGTGAAGACTCAAGCTGTCAAATTACTTGCTGCGTACCTAGCGGCGATGGAGACACAACGGGTTTGCTAAGAGCTCTAGGTCACGGCCCCTGTGTTAAGCCTGCAAACAGATCCTTCAGGGTGGGATCCCCGCCCCGAGACATTTCTAACCAGTTAGCCGGGCCCCAGCCTCACGACTCCCCGCACAACCCCTTTTCCCTTCGTCCTGCAGTTTCCGTCCTGCGACAGTCCCGTGGTGCTCCCAACATTTGGGTTAGTTCAAGGACTCGGGGCGGGAGAGGGCACGCTGTGGGCAAAGGCACGGAGGGTGAGGCGAGCACCAGGGGGTCTGCCTCCGGCCCCCGAGGACGCGGACAGGGCCCAGCGCGGAGAGGGGCCCACCAGGCGTGAGTGCAGGGCGGGCCCGGGCTCTCCCCCGGCCTCGGGCTCGCTGACGGAGGCGCTGTGGGAGTTGGAAACGTCCGGGAGCCCACGACATCCGCCCTGCGGGTCAGGGCCCCAGAACCCGGCGGGGGACCCCCCTCCGCGGAGCTCTCCGAGGTGCCGGGAGGGTAACCGCTGAGGCGTAAGGAAGGCACTTCGGGCGCACTGGCCGGATAGGAGAGGAGAGGAGGGACTGCCCGGCTCCACCGGCCCCTCACCTTCATGGCCGCGACCGCCGCTTCTGGGTCGGCTCTGCCGAGAAATTCAGCACCATAGCAGCACCTACCACAACCACCTTCCTTCCTTCTGGGCGGCGATACTGAGGCTCCCGAGGCGACCCAGCGTCCAGACGTAAGGGGCGTGGTCACGCCCGCCGCGCGCCCCTGGGAAGAGCGCCGAGCGGCGGCCGACTCGGCCAATCCGGAGCTGACACTCGGGGGGCCGGTCACCAAAGCCAATGAAGTGGCGGGAATGGGGCGGGGCCTCCGTCGCAGCCTGGAAGGCCGAGAAAGAATCCATTCCGCCCCAAGCAGAGATGGGCGGGTCTGGGCGTGGCGGGAGTCTCCGGGCGGTTTTCTCCGTGGTTTTCTCCGCTGGATCGCTGAACTTGGAGTCAGCGTACCCTGCAGGAAACTGCAGCAGGGATCTGGTTTAGGGCTGGGTTTAGGGCGGGAAGGGGCGTGGTAAATTTGAAAACGCCGGTTGGTTGGAACTTTTTTGTTATAGCGGTCAAAGCAGGGCCTCGGATTTCCTCCCCAGACGTTCACGCCTCTCACAGTCGATAATGACCTCAGGTCTCCTCTCTGGAGGGTCCAGTAAGCAGTGGCAGCTGCGCACGCAAGGACGCGGCTTTAAAAAACGTTTTATTGAAAACACTTGAAGAACCAACGGTTCTCAAATCCCAGCTGCTCTTTTAGAGCGACATAACAAAATAACCAAATCCTAGCACGGTGAGAGAATTAGGGTGAGCCCTTGGAGTTGACTTTATTTGGACAGAGAAAATTAGTTTGTAAATTAAAGTATCGATTTCTTCAGGCTGACCTGATGACACTCCGTTGGTTTTCCGATACTTCTTCCTCTCCTCTCTTAACTCAACCAGTACTTAAATATTTAAGTAGAGAAAGAGATATGAAGATGTCAATTCACGTCTCATGAGGACCTGACTGTTCTATTCCTTTTGAATAGATTTGCTTATATGTACTATGTCAGTTTAAAACACAAAGCCACCCCACTTCCTTAGACTGCAATAATACTTGGGGGTTTTTTGTTTATTTATTTTTTCTGCTGCGTTGGGTCTTTGTTGCTGTGCACGGGCTTTCTCTAGTTGCGGTGAGCGGGGGCTACTCTTCCTCGCGGTGCGTGGGCTTCCCATTGCGGTGGCTTCTCTTGTTTCGGAGCACGGGCTCTAGGTGCACGGCCTTCAGTAGTTGGAGCACGCGGGCTTGGTAGTTGCAGTGTGCTGGCTTAGTTGCTCCAGAGCATGTGGGATCTTCCTGGACCAGGGCTCGAACCTGTGTCCCCTGTACTGGCAGGCAGATTCTTACCCACCGCACCACCAGGGAAGCCCAATACTTGTTCTTTAGCTTACTTATTTTTCTTGCTTCAAGCATTGCTCAGATAATATAATTTAACATCTATAGTCCTGGATTTTCTTCTTTGGAAAAATGCAAAGAAAGCCTTTCATTCACCATGTGGGAGCAGCAGCTGAGCCTCAATGGAAGAAAAAGTACTAATTCTTCTAATGATCCAGGCACAAAGAAACTCAATAAACACTTGGTGGTGGTACAAAGTCATATTTCTCCCTCATTAGAAAGGAAGCTGGCAGGTCTACCTGAAGAGTTAACGATTAAGGACATGAAAAGATGCTCAACATCATTAGTCATCAGGGAAATGCAAATTAAAACCATGAGATACGACTTCACACCCACTAGGATGGCTAAAATTAAAAAAATAATAAATGCTGTTAAGGATGTGGAGAAATTGGAACCTTAATTACATTGCTAGTGGAACGCTAAAACGGTGGATGCGCTTTGGAAAGCAGTCTGGCAGTTCCTCAAAATATTAAACATAGAATTACCACATGACCCCACAATTCTACTCCTAGGTGTAAAAACCTAAGAGAAATGAAGATGTGTGTCCATCAAAAAGCCTTATACATAAACGTTCATAGTGGCATAATCACAATAGTCAAAAAGTGGAAACAACCCAAGTGTCCATTATTTGATGAATAGATAAATAAAATATGGTCTATCCATACAATGGAAAATTATTTAGCCAAAATAGTAATGAAGTACTGATTATCTGTTATAATGTGAATGAACCTTGAAAGCATGATGCTAAGTGAAAGAAGCCAGTTACAAAGACCATATATTGTATGATTCCATGCATATGAAATGCCCAGAAGAGGCAAATCCAGAGAGACAGAAAGTAGAGTAGTAGTTGCTTAGGGTTGAGGGGGTTAGGGGGAAATGCTAATGGGCCCAGGGGTTTCTTTTGGGGGGCAATGAAAATGTTCTAAAACTTATTGTGGTGATGGTTGCCCAACTCTGTAAGTACACTAAAAACTATTGAATTGTACAATTTAAATGAGTGAACTGTATGTGAATTATATCTCAATAAAGCTATAATCATAATAAAGATATTGAAAATCAGCACCAAAAAAAAAAGTTAATGCAGCTGGAGAGTGACTAGAGAAAAGCAATAAAAACAAACAACAAAAAAAAACCAGGAGTAGGGAGAGATTGTATTGAAGACCATTTTAAAACTGCAATTCTTGAGGAAGACTTGTCTTATTCTGTGCCTAACTTAAAGCAAAACTCCCAATAAATGTCTGAGTGAATTCTTTCTTCTGGAAGACTGAGAAGGAATATAATATTGAAAAAAATAAGGGAGAAAAAAATTTGCAAATAAGGAGGTAAATAGGGTACACATGAGTTCACAATTGCTAAATACTTGAAATTGGAATGTCCTGAAGCTTGAGAGGCATTTTTCTGCTTAAACACCATAGTCTTTCAGTAAAAGAGACACACTATGTGATCAAAATTTTTTCTTTGTTTCAAACTTTATATAATGACACCTCTCTTTCAGCTGTGTACTAACTGTACCAATTGGGGTTCAAGAAAATGTAGTCTGTTGCTAACATAATCATCAACAGCCTAACACTTTGTATTTCAGAGTAAAAGTATTCCCAAGACATGTGGGATAATTTATTGCATCTAAACTACTTGCTTAATATGTAATGGGGCTGATCTCTGAGTTTGTCTTTTTTTAATCCCTCAAAAAAATTCTTTTATTGAATTCACAATGCACTCTTTTATTTATTTATTTTTTTAAGGTCACTGCAGTAGTGGTTGGAATAAGAGGCTGAAAGGATTTTTTTTTTTTTTTTGGCTGCATTGGGTCTCTGTGGCTGCATGCAGGCTTTCCCTAGCTGAAGCAAGCGGGGGCTACTCTTTGTTCTGGTGCATGTGCTGCTCATTGTGGTGGCTTCTTTTGTTGCAGAGCACGGGCTCTAGGAGCACAGGCTTAGTAGTTGTGGCTCACGTGCTCTAGAGCGCAGGCTCAGTAGTTGTGGTGCACAGGCTTAGTTGGTCCACGGCATGTGGGATCTTCCCGGACCAGGGCTCGAACCCGTGTCCTCTGCATTAGCAGGGGGATTCTTAACCACTGGGCCACCATGGAAGTCCCATAATGCACCCTTAAGTCAAATAATTTCAAAAACCCTTTCTCAAATTCAAGAAGCAGCAAAAGGTTTATTAAAAATTTTTAAAGTTACTGAATAAATGATTTCTTTCAACATTACGTGTACTCTTTAGACAATAGGGTAGAAGAATAGCAATTTTTATTCTAGCAAAGGATTGTCTCAAAGGTAGTAAATCATGAAGGATCATATGAGCCTTTTGCAGAGTTGGTTAGCAACTTGCTGTACTAAGCCATTTCTTATTTTGGAAAATTTCAAACATATATGAAGTAAACAGAATAGTGTAATGAACTCCCATATATCCATCACCCAGTTTTAACAATTTTCTGCATTCTGCCCTTCTTGTCTCACTTCCAGCACTTGCATCTCTCCACCACCTCCCCACCCCCACCCCTCATCTGAGTTAGCTGCATTATTAGATTAGTGCCTGACTCTGGTTGCCTAGATATGAGCCAAACAAAAGTAACTGAGCCTTGTATCTGGTTTGCTATGTTGTTTATTCTTGGTCACCTTCACAAATACAGTATAACCATTTCACCCAGTCAAGATAATCCACCTTCTTTGTGGCCACTGCTTAAATTTCACGACTTAAAAAACCAAAGGGACTCTCCATCCTCTTTTTTTTTTTGCGCAGTACGCGGGCCTCTCACTGTTGCGGCCTCTCCCGTTGCAGAGCACAGGCTCCGGACGCGCAGGCTCAGCGGCCATGGCTCACGGGCCCAGCCGATCCACGGCATGTGGGATCCTCCCAGACCGGGGCACGAACCCGTGTCCCCTGCATCGGCAGGCGAACTCTCAACCACTGCGCCACCAGGGAAGCCCTCTCCATCCTCTTTTAATCTGAGTTTGCAAATGCCAAAGTTGTAGATAGGTCATAAAATCTGCTCACCTTTAGAATGAAAAAGCATCTCTTCACTGGAATGCTTAATCCAGGTCTTGCCTGAATCCTGATTGCCTGATCGACTTCTGCTACAGTAACAATGGTTTCAACAATACTGCACCTTAGCAAACCACCTCTGCAGCTGGATAACAGATGGTTCCACAAAATCATTTTGTTCCGGACTCAGAATCTTTTTGGAATTCTCTTGGTGAATTACTTTGCTGACTTCAACATGTAACCCTCTTCTGCCTTAAATTTCTCCATCTGTAAAAAAGGAGATAATGATTACTAACTGGGCTGCTTTTGTCTTCCACTCTGCTGAATGGTTGAAGAATCCTGATATAGAAAGTGAGACAGGAACAGAACTTTAAACTGGTTTCCAGAGAGTAAAATAACGCAGGGCCATTTCATATTTCTTTTAACTAAGCCGGAGCACGTTACAGGCTCCCCACCCCCGCCCAGCCTGGCCCCCCATGATCCTCCTTAGTAGGCAGAAAGGAGACAGGATTTTCTTTTCATGGCTTGGGAAACTGAGTCACAGAAGTGAACCCTCTTGCCTGAGGCTCATGAGGCAGTGATGAAAGTTAGAATAGTTGCCAAGTCTCCTATCCCCAGCCCAGAACTATGCTCACCTGTATTGCTATTCTTCTAGTAAAGAGACAGACCTGGCAAAGCAAGTTTATTCTTTATTAATTCTTGTACATTAGATTTGCGTTCACATAGAACCTCTTTACAAACATCATACAGTATTGGGGAAACAATTCACCTACCACTGAAATGTGGAGTCGATACAATTTCCCACTGGTATTGATATCTCATATCATTTGATATATATTAAGCACCCACTATGTGCCAAGCATTGAAAAGAGGGACTCAACCCCTCTCCTCATAGAGTTTAAATGGCCATGATGAGAGAAAAATATCTGAAGTGGCATCTACGTTTCCCGGGCTTGCCATGTCAAACCCCACAAGCTTGGTAGCTTAAAACAACAGAAATGTATTCTCTCACAGTTTGGAGGCCTGAAATCCTAAATTAAGGTGATGGCAGGGCCGTGCTTCCTCCAAGGGGTGGACCCTTCCTTGCCTTTTCCAGCTTCTGGTGGCCCCAGGCATTCCCTGATGGCGGGTGCATCCCCAGTCTCTGCCTCTGTCTTCACATGGCCTTCTCTGTATTTTCTCTTCTTTTTCTTTACTGTTTTCTCAGTTTGAGATGTAGTTGACATACAACATTGTATTAGTTTCAGGTGTACAACATCTTCTCTTCTTATAAGGACACTGGTCATTGGGGTGGGTGAAATGGGTGAAAGGAGTCAAAAGGTACCAACTTCCAGTTATAAAATAAATAAGTCAGGACTTCCCTGGTGGCACAGTGGCTAAGAATCTGCCTGCCAGTGCAGGGGACACAGGTTCAAGCCCTGGTCTGGGAAGATCCCACATGCCGTGGAGCAACTAAGCCCATGCGCCACAACTACTGAGCCTGCGCTCTAGAGCCCGTGCGCCACAACTGCTGAAGCCCACACAATAAGAGAAGCCCTGCAATGAGAAGCTCGTGCACCGTAACGAAGAGTAGCCCCCGCTCGCTGCAACTAGAGAAAGCCCATGCGCAGCAGCAAAGACCCAACACAGCCAAAAATAAATAGATAAATGAATAAATTTATTTTTAAAAATACCGAATCATTGTTATACACCTGAAACTAATGTTATATTCAATTATAACTCAATTTTTTCTCAGAAAAGGACACTGGAGGGACTTCTTGGTGGCGCAGTGGTTAAGAATCCGCCTCCCAATGCAGGGAACACGGGTTCGATCCCTGATCCGGGAAGATCCCACATGCCGCAGAGCAACTAAGCCCGTGAGCCACAACTACTGAGCCTGTGCTGTAAAGCCCACGAGCCACAGCTACTGAGCCCATGTGCCAGAACTACTGAAGCCCGGGCGCCTAGAGCCTGTGCTCCGCAACAAGAGAAGCCATCACAATGAGAAGCCCACGCACCACAACAAAGAGTAGCCCCTGCTCGCGGCAACTAGAGAAAGCCCGTGCGCAGCAACGAAGACCCAACACAGCCAAAATAAATAAATAAATAAATAAATAAATAAATAAATAAATAAATAAATAAAGACACTGGTCATTGGATTTAGGGTCAACTGTATAATCCAGGATGATTTCATCTTGAGATCCTTAACTTGATTACAAAGATCCTTTTCCAAATAAGGTCACATGCACAGGTTCTGGGTGGACATACCTTTTGGAGGGCCACCATTCAACCCACTATAAAAGGCAAGCCTGCTAAAGAAAGAAAAATATATATCAGTATTCTACTGAATATTCATTCTCCAGTTTTAAGACAAAATTCTACACAACTGAAGTAATTTTATTCATCATGTCAGTGTTAAAATACTCTAGTGTATTTGTATTTTTATTGAGATATATTTGATATACAATGCTGTATAAGTTTATGGTATACAGCATATTGGTTAGATACATTTATATTGCAATATGGTTGCCATTGTAGCCTTTGCTAACACTTCTGTCAAATAATTCTCTTTTCACTAGTGTTGGGAACAATTAAAAGACTACAGTCTCTTAGCAAGTTTAATGTCTATAATACAATCGTTGTCTACAGTCACTGAATTGTGTATTAGGTCTCCAGGATTTACTAATCTACTCTTTGCAAGTATGTACCCTTAAACATCTCTCCCATTTCCCCACCCCCAATCCCTGGTAACCACCATTTTACTCTCTGCTTTCATGGTTCTGTTTTTTTTTTTTTCATTTTTTGGCCACGCCATGTAGCATGTGGGATCTTAGTTCCCCAA
This sequence comes from Monodon monoceros, assembly GCF_005190385.1. Lineage (NCBI taxonomy): Eukaryota > Metazoa > Chordata > Mammalia > Artiodactyla > Monodontidae > Monodon > Monodon monoceros. Next base: position 79,179,569 of record NW_021703765.1, on the reverse strand, counting down.
CCAGGGACCAAACCTGTGCCCCTTGCATTGGAAGTGCTGAATCTTAACCACTGGAGTACCAGGGAAGTCCCCATGATTTTTGTTTTTTTAGATTCCACATATAAGCGATACCATACAGTATTTGTCTTTCTCTGTCTGATTTATCTCACTTAGCATAGTATCCTCAAGGTCCAGCCATGTTGTTGCAAATATCTTTCCTAGTAAAAAAAACCCAGAAGTCTCTCCATCTCTGTACTTTGAAATGAGCCTCCTCAAACATCCTGTAATTCTCCTTACCATCATGGTGCCCTAGAGAACAAGGTTTCTTTGACTAGTAAAGCAATTTCCTCCCCCACCAGGTGTGACTGATAGAGTACAGGAGTTACTCTTCAGAACAGAAAATATCTCTCTGTTTTTGTTCTTTGGAAATCAGAACCAATGCTTTCAGCTGAGACCCAGTGGACAACGGGCCCAAGAACACTTGCAGAAGGGGAACAGAGAGGGGTAAACAGATTGGATTTGGATAGAAACAATGCTTGGTGGTGATTCAGCTAAATATGGTCATGTCATCAGGTGATGGCAGTTACTTTTAAGGCCTTCAGCAATGAAGGTATGTGAAATGGTAGCACTGAGCATGAAAACAGGCACAATCATTCACCAAGTGAAGATGAGCCATATCCAGATCAGAGTGTAAGGGCACGACTTTCCCATACACTGTGAAACTTGTCTCATTCCGTGTGCTCTTTCTGGTTGTCTACTTCTTGGCCTTTCTAAGTTTTAAGAGAACTCTTTTGGTTTGCTTACTTGTAGCAAGCTCTGTACTAAGTGCCCGAAATAGGAACACCCACCAAGAGAAAATAACATGCTAAGCAGAGTTAAAAAAAATTATTTTTAAGTTAGCCATTTTCCCATTTCTTTTTCTTTCTTTCTTTCTTTCTTTTTTTTTTTTGGCCGTGCCTGGGGGCTTGCAGGATCTTAATTCCCCAACCACGGATCGAACCTGCGCCCCCTGCAGTAGAAGCTCGGAGTCCTCACCACTGGACTGCCAGAGAATTCCCTCCCATTTCTAATTTTATGCTTTCCAGTTTTGAGATATTGGCATGTAATATTGTATTAGTTTAAGGTGTACAACATAATGACTTGATACATATATATATTGTGAAATGATTATCACAATAAGTTATCACTCACATAGTTCCATTTTGTTCTTGTGATGAGAACTTTTAAGATCTACTCTCTTAGCAACTTTCAAAGATACAATACAGTATTGTTAACTATAGTCACCACGCTGTACATTACATCCCTAGAACTTATCTTTTTTTTTTTTGCGGTACGCGGGCCTCTCACTGTTGTGGCCTCTCCCGTTGCGGAGCACAGGCTCCGGACGCGCAGGCTCAGCGGCCATGGCTCACGGGCCCAGCCGCTCCGCGGCACGTGGGATCTTCCCGGACCGGTGCCCGAACCCGTGTCCCCTGCATCGGCAGGCGGACTCTCAACCACTGCGCCACCAGGGAAGCCCTATTTTTTAAAAAATATTTATTTATTTATTTTACTTTTGGCTGCATTGGGTCTTAGCTGCGGCAAGCAGAATTTTTCGTTGTAGCGTGCAAGCTTCTCTCTAGTTGTGGTGCTCGGGCTCAGTAGTTGCCCCGAGGCATGTGGCAATCTTAGTTCCCCAATCGAACCTGCGTCCCCTGCATTGGAAGGTTAATTCTTAACCACTGGACTGCCATGGAAGTCCCCATCAGAACTTATAACTAGAAGTGTGTACCTTTTGACTACTATCAAATGACAAAACTAAAACAATTTAGTAACAAGTTCAATGTCCCTAATTCAAGAGAAAACAATCTATGGATTGGGGGAGTACAGGACCTCACAAGCAGTGGAGCACCCTTCCCAAAGGATTTTGAGTGACAGTGAATTTTATAGAGCTGTTACACGCAGCAACACGGAAACAGGGCGTGACTGGCTAGGAGGTGGGAATTTCCTTGTAAGGCTAGCAGGTCCTATTTTCTAGGGTGAGGTAAAGTAGCTAAAGCTGAGTTAGAGGATTGTGATTGGTGTATTGTAGGCTTTCTGGACAGGTATTTCCCATAAATGCAGGCTGACTTAGGTTTAGATTTGTGACTTGGGCTGGGCCCCTGGGGTGGCCTCCATTTTGTGGGTCTCAATATATGAATTAACTTTATCACCACCCTTAGCCATCCCATTTATTTAACAGTTATCTCATGGAATGGTATAGCTTGAACAGGGTCTTACTATGGCCTAGAGATTCAGGACTTAATAATGAGAACTTCAAGGTTCGCTACAGAATTTTTGAGCCACAAGGACCCTTCAAGGTGACCTTATACCCCCTTCTCTTTTTATAGTTGAAGAAGCTGTGTCTCAGAGAGTCAAATGTGCTCATCTACCTGCAGGCAAAGCTGGGACCAGAAGCCAAGTCTCTAGTTTCCAAGTTCATGCTTTTTACTGGCAACTTAGGAAAAACCTGATCAATCTATGCTCTAAGTTTGCAGACAATCCAGGCCTCAGAATCTGGAGCTGTCTGATGACTTTGCTTGAGGTGGATTTTGGGAATTGTGCCTGAACAAATCTTATACTCCAATCTACAATAAAGCCTACATCAGACAAAGAACTAAACATATATATTTTTTAAACTAAGAGAAAGCATTATTTTATTTACCCCAGATGTAACATGAAATAGGTTTAGGATTATGAGCAATGTGGAAGCTATCAGAGGCAAGATCTATGGATATTTATATATCTATGGATCTATGGATATATAAACACTTAAGACTTTTAAACCAAAATATGTTAGTAAAATAATCAAAAAATGAAGTGGGAGCATAGAGAAATATATAAGATGAGCACTAAAACAGCTATCAAAATATTATAAACAGAGCTTCCGGTTTCCAGTTCTGCACGTAAGGAGTTTAGAAGTTGCCACTCTGTCCTACCTAACAAGTAAAAAGCAGAACAGACTGACAGATCAACAACTCCTTCTGAATCCACAAGAGAGGAGAGGGCACAAAGCAAACCACTGCCCCCAAGTTTGACAGACAAGGGAATACAAGGAGGCTTCCCAGAGCAGAGACTCAGGAGATGAGGGGGCCAGTGGGCAACAGTGCCTGAGCAGGGAAACCTGAACTATAATTGACTCTGAGCATTTAAGACTCCAGGGAAACCCAGTCATGGGGGGGAGGCCCATAATATCGTGAGATTCACCTCCAGGAGTTAGACAAGGTTCCCACAGTAAATATCAAAGAAAAATCTCCTCAGACTTCTGGCAAGGAGAAGGAACCACTTTGAAATAGCCAGAGCACTCTTTTTAACAAGGCCTGTCCTCAGGACAAACTAGTTAACCAGAGCCTAACCCACTGGTGTATCATCAGAGCCTAACTGACTTGGGGCAGGGAAACACACAAGTCCAACCCACTCTAGCCGTCCTGCGGGAGGTGGGAGAAAAAAACTGAGAAACACTTGTGAAGTTCACAGCCCAGAGGCATAGCCTCCTTAAAAGCCTGAGACCCGATCACAGGGCTATAGACGGCTTCCCCTCTCCCCACACCTCACCACCACTTCACTAAAGGCCTATTTACAGTAGTTCCTTTTACCAGGTACATCCTGACTGGCTATCAAGAAAAAATTACAAGGCATACCAAAAGGCAAAAAACACAGTTTGAAGACACAAAACAAGCATCAGAGCCAGGCATGACAGGGATGTTGAATTATCAGACTGGGAGTTTAAAACAACTATGATTAACATGGTAAGGGCTCTAATGGATAAAGTAGACAGCATGCAGAAACAGATGGGCAGTGTAAGCAGAGAGACAGAAATCCTAAGAAAAAAACTCCCAAAATGCTAGAGATAAAGAACACTGTAGCAGGGACTTCCCTGGCGGTCCAGTGGTTGAGACTTTGCCTTCTACAGAGGGTGCAGGTTCAATCCCTGGTCAGGGAGCTAGGATCCCATATGTTTCACGGCCAAAAGGCCAAGGCATGGAGCAGAAGCAATATTGCGGCAAATTCAATAACAACTTTAAAGGTGGTCCACATGAAAAAAAATCTTGGGACTTCCCTGGTGACGCAGTGGTTAAGAATCCGCCTGCCAATGCAGGGGACACGGGTTCGAGCCCTGGTTTGGGAAGATCCCATATGCCGCGGAGCAACAAAGCCCGTGCACCACAACTACTGAGACTGTGCTCTAGAGCCTGCGAGCCACAACTACTGAAGCCCGCGCACCTAGAGCCCGTGCTCTGCAACAGGAGAATCCACCGCAATGAGAAGCCCGCGCACCACAACGAAGAGGAGCCCTCGCTCGCTGCAACTAGAGAAAGCCCGCGCGCAGCAACGAAGACCCAACACAACCAAAAATAAATAAATTTTGAAAAAAAAAAAAGTAAATGGATGGAGAAAATATACCATGCTAACACTAATCGGAAGAAAGCAGGAGAAGCTCTATTAATTTCAGACAGAGCAGACTTCAAAGTAAGGAAAGTTATCTGGGCTAAAGAAGGGCATTACATAATGATAAAAGGGCCAGTTCTCCTAGAAGACATAACAATTATTAACATGCATGCGCCTAACAAAACACTGACAAACTACATGAAGCAAAAACTGATAGAACTGCAAGGAGAAAGAGACTAACCCACTATCATGGTTGGAGCTTTCAACATCCCTCTTTAAGAAATGGACATATCCAGCAGGCAGAAAATCAGTAGGGAAATAGTTGAGCTCAATGACACCATAAATCAACTGGATATGATTGACATCTATATACTACTTCAGCCAACAACAGCAGAATACACATTTTTCTCAAGTTCACATAGAATATTCACCGAGACAGACCACATTCTGGGCCATAAAACACACCTTAACAAATGTGAACAGTAGAAATCTTACAATGTCCATCCTCAGAAAACAGTGGAATTAAACTAGAAATCAGTAAGAGAAAGATAATTGGAAAATCCCCAAATATAAATATATAAGGTGAATACTCATATATCACTCAATAATTGATTAAAAGAGATGAACTGATAGTTAAGACAGAAGGAAATACAGACTGCATAAATGAGAGGAAATACAGGTCATGGTTAAGAGTCCAGAATCTGAAACCAGAAAACTCAGATCTGAATTATAGATTTCCCACTTCTGAGGTGTGTGACCTTTGGTAAGTCACTCAAACTCTGTTTTCTCATCTGAAAAATAGCCATAATAATAGTACTCATCTCATAAGGTTGTGAAGGTTAATTATATGTGTGTTTGTTTTTAAAAATGCTTTAAACAGTACCTAGCACAATATACATTGGTAGCTACATGGAAATACGGTTCTGAGTTAATGCTATGGGTAGCATTGTAATAAATAGAGAATAATGTGAACATCTTAACAAGGGTTTTTCAACTTCAGCACCAGTGACATTTTTGACTTGAAAACTCTTTGTTGGGGGTAATTTCCTGCTCATTGTAGTATATTTAGCAGCATCCCTGGCCTTTAACGACTAATGCCAGTGGCAACACCTCCCCCAGGCTGTGACAATCAAAAATTATTGAGAAGTACCGAAGTAAAAGTCACAGATGTGAACCTCCACTCTCTTCCCTTGGATATTTTGTCCCCCCCTCCTGTGGTTTCCCTTCCATCTCTCTGAGCTGTTTATTCTCAGTCTCCTTTGCCCACCCTCAAACTCCGGTGTTCCTAAAAGTCTTGTGAGTCTCTTCGCTTCTCACTCTACAGATTCTCCCCGAATGGCCCCAGCCAGCCCTGTGACTCCAGCCACCATGGTCATTCTGAGGAACTCCACATATAGATCTGCAAACCATTCTCCTGAGACCATGCACATCTGCACCATGTCCCTCAAATCTGCCTACTCACTGCCCACTCCCCTCCCACCTCTGCTCCTTTTCCTGGGTCCCTGTCTTGGCATATGGCACCACATCAGAGACCTGGGAGTCATCCTTGACTTTGACTTCTCCATAAATCCCATATCCAGCCAATTCTGTGCCCTACTTTCCACTCAACTCCATCCACTTCTCTCACCCCTCAGCCATGACCCATGCTCAGGCCACTGCTCTTACTTTATCACAGCTGCCTCCCTGCTGTTAGTCTTGCCTACTTCCAATCCATTCTCTGCCCCGAAGAGAAACTGTCTTTCTATACTGTAAGTTGGACCTTGTCTTTTCCTGTTGAAAATCCTTTGGGGCTTCCCCATGGCTTCATGGTAACATCCAAACTTGTTAAAATAGCTTTACAGGGCCTTTCCTGTTCTGTGCTCTGCTCATCTCTCCAGCCTCACCTCCCACCAACCTCACCTGACAACCTCCACTCTAACCATAATGAACTGCTTGCACAGTTCAGTATGGGTCACATTCTCTCCTGCCTCTGGGGCTTGGCACATGCAATTTCTCTATTTGAAGGAACTCCTCACTTGGCTGTCTTTAATCAACCTTTAGATACCAGCTCTGCATAATTTTTCAGGAAAGCTTTCTCTGAACCCCTAACACCGGGCCAGGTACCCTAATGTACGTGCACATAACACTCTACATTCACTCTGTCAAAGCATTTGTCACATTGTATTGTAACTGCTTTTTTGGGGGGTGGCTGCTTCTGCTTCAAAATTGAGGTACAATTAAGATATAGTAAAATGCATGGCTCTTAAGTGTTTCATCCAGCGTGTTGGTGACTGCATACACCCATGTAATCACCAACCACAATATATAGAACATTTCCATCACCCCAGAAAGTTCCCCTGTGTTCCTCTCTAGTCAACACCCTCTCCCACCGGCAAGGCAACCCACTGTGTAACTTTCTTGTCTGGATAGACTGTAAGCTCCATGGGGGCCATGACTGTGTCTACCTTCTTTAAACATTTCAAAATCTAGCACATAATAAGCCCTCATTAAATAAGGGTCCACAAATGGAACATTGATAGAATGGATAGAAAACAGAAGTGATTGTTGATTGATTTGGATATTCTGAGGGTTAACATTGCTAACTTTAATAACAACAGTACCTGCGACAATGTTTACAAATTTTGGGGAATAATATTTCCTTTCTGTTCCATAGCTAACTTCAGCTGTTCTCTTGATCTCACCATCTACTTTTCACTCCTGCTAACCCCCCAACGCTTAGTGAGAACATTAATTCCGATTTAGCGGGACTCAAAATCAAGGGTCTCTGACTGCTTTCTTAGATTTTTTTTTCGTGCTCCTGACCCCTGCTTTCTTAGATTTCTTTTTTAACTTTTTTTTTTTTAGATGTTGGGGGTAGGAGTTTATTAATTTATTTTTATTTATTTTTGCTGTGTTGGGTCTTCGTTTCTATGCAAGGGCTTTCCCCAGTTGCGGGGAGCGGGGGCCACTCTTCATCGTGGTGCGCAGTCCTCTCACTATCGCGGCCTCTCTTGTTGCGGAGCACAGGCTCCAGACGCGCAGGCTCAGTAGTTGTGGCTCACGGGCCTAATTGCTCCGCGGCATGTGGGATCCTCCCAGACCAGGGCTCAAACCCGTGTCCCCTGCATTAGCAGGCAGACTCTCAACCACTGCGCCACCAGGGAAGCCCTCTTAGATTTTTTTTAAAAACTTTTTTATTGGGACTTCCCTGGCAGTCCAGTGGTTACAACTTCGCCTTCCAGTGCAGGGGGTGTGGGTTCCATCCCTCGTTGGGGAGCTAAGATCCCATATGCCTCGTGGCCAAAAAACCAAAATATAGAACAGAAGCAATATCGTAACAAATTCAATAAAGACTTTAAAAATGGTCCACATCAAAAAAAATCTAAAAAAGAAAAACTATTTTATTATTAAATGCTTTTGTAGATGTTTGTTAAACCTCATACAGTACTTATTAGCATATAGGATGAGGTAAAATAAAGGGAAACTAAATGTTATTGTACCGAGTCAGTAACAAATGGAGAAAATAGAAGTGCCTTGTCTTCCTGGGCCTTTGTGCAGGTTTTACACCTGTGCTGGTAAGGAGAGCCTTCTCTTGTTTAAGTTAAAATTCAAGGGTTAAGCATTCCATCCCCAATAACAGTTGCTAAAGTCAAAATAAAGTTTTGTAATTCTCCATTTATTTTAGAGAACTTTGAATTCCACAAGATTTGAATTTCACACTAAAGTGAATCAAATTTTAAAACATACTTCAGTCAACTTGCCAAATATGTATAATAGTATCACATCAAACAACTACAAAAATGTGAAAACATAACATTTCAGACTGGAGTGTTTTCTAACACCGTCAAGCAACACTCCAATTTTCAGTAGACCCTGACTGGAGGTCCCACAGATTTAACATAATTCTGACACTGTCTACCTGGAAATAACATCAGATGCCACAGGTTAAGGGCTCAGTCCCACAAGACTGCCTCCACTTCAGATGCCCATTGCAAGTCCAGGTGGTCACTTGTACTTCTGTACTGGTTATAAATTGGGGTTCCCATGATCCTCTCCTCTGGACAGATAATTTGCTAGAATGGCTCACAAACCTAAAGGAAACATTTATTTACCAGTTTATTATAAAGGATATTGTAAAGGAATGCAGATGTGCAGCTAGATGTAGAGGTACAGAGAGCAAGGTCTAGAAGGGTCCTAAGCACAGGAGCTTCTGTCCCCATGGAAGCAGGGGTACCTTCCCAACCTTCCCAAAGGTTGGTAGATGGGGCTGAAAATCCCTACCTGCTAATCAGTTGATCTCTCTGGTGACCAGCCCCATCTAGGGACCCCCACCCCAAGTCCTCTCATTAGCATAAACTCAGGTGTGCTCAAAAGGGGCTCCTACGAATACAAAAGACACCCCTATCAATCATGAAATCCCAAGGGTTTTAAGGGCTCTGTGCCAGGAACCTGGGGATAAAGACCAAATATATTTATTACACCACACAGACATTCACCCACAGATATCACCGATAGGCCTCAGTCACCACATTCAGCAGAAGCTTCCAGGCTGACAGTGTAAATCAAGTCGACTTTCCCCACAGTCTTAAGAAGTGCCAGCAGGATCAAGAAAGCAATAAATGGGACTAAACCTCCTTCCAAAGGCCTTAAGAGACACAGTTATTAAATCTCTAATTGCGTGTGGTGCTCTGCCGTGCTAAATGATTCACAGAGAGAAGTAGCTAAGCCTTGCCTCTTCTCCCTAACAATTTACAATCCAAGGCAGACAGGCTGACGCTCATCCACATTACAGGCTGGACAGACACAATGGAATACAAACATCCTCAACTCATAAATGAACAAGATCAACATTCAGAGACGGAGATACTCAGATGCTGAGATAAGGAGAGTCGTCTTGAAAAATTCCAAGTTCAGGCTTAGCACTTTTTTCTCTTCACCACTACCTTCATTGATAATCATATAAGAATATATAAGTGCCTCATAATTGTTCCCTGAAATGTCAGTTTTTGTCCACCCTTACACTTCCTAGGGTCATGATGCTTGTAGTAATTTTGTATAGATCATGATTTCGAATGATATTCCTTAACACACATCTGTATTTTTTTTAAAGCTCTTTTTTTAAAAAATATTTATTTATTTATTTATCTGGTTGCACCGAGTCTTAGTTGTGGCATGCGAACTCTTAGTTGTGGCATGAATGTGGGATCTAGTTCCCCAACCAGGGATCGAACCCAGGCCCCCTGCATTGGGAGTGCAGAGTCTTATCCACTGTGCCACCAGGGAAGTCCCCACATCTGTCTCATTTTATTTTATTTTATTTTTTTATTTATTTAATTTTTTTTGGCTGCGTTTGATCTTCGTTGCTGCGTGCGGGCTTTCTCTAGTCGCAGCGAGCAAGGGCTACTCTTTGTTGCCGTGCACGGGCTTCTCATTGCGGTGGTTTCTCTTGTTGTGGAGCGCAGGCTCTAGGCGTGTGGGCTTCAGTAGTTGTGGCACACGGGCTCACTAGTTGTGGCTCATGGCCTCTAGAGCGCAGGCTCAGTAGTTGTGACTCGTGGGCTTAGTTGCTCTGCAGCATGTGGGATCTTTCCCGGACCAGGACTCCAACCCATGTCCCCTGCATTGGCAGGCAGATTCTTAACCACTGCCCCCCACATCTGTCTTTAAACAGCCTTTTCTTTTGAGCACTATTGGAAAGATTTCCCAAACAGCTCTTTTGACCTTGAATTGAAGATTTTTTTGTTTCAACTAACTCAATTCTACTTGATTCTTATCTCTTCTAGTTCCAGGTAACTCTTCATTTAGAATGGCCTCTTTTATTTAAATAGTTATTTCATCATGTGACACTTGAAAAAAAATACTTCCTTGTGAAGCAGGATGAATCCTAGGTTAAGTTACAAACAAGGCAAAAGGGTAGATTTAAGAAAGGAATATTATATTATTTGAGATACAGCATCTTGTCTAACGGGCCACAATTGAAGACATATGTGCATGACTAAAGTACTAAAGAGTCGCATTTGATATTAAATTACTTATAATCTACTGTATTTTTAATTATGATTAAGACCTTGGCTTTGACTTTTTGATCTTTTTAAGATCTTGTTTGACTTTTATATTCTTTCCTCCTGAATCAGGATTGTTTAGTTTCAGGTAACTGACCCCAATATGCCACCCAAAAAATGCTGTAAGATAGTAACTCGACTAAACAGGCTAATCTAGCAAGAGGCTGAGCTTAATCTAGTGCTCTCACACTGGCACCAGAGCATGATTTATTTCTCATCATTTCTCACCTCCACATTCTTCATGTGGGCTTCATTTCCAAGCTGGTTTTCCCACTTAAATCTCTAGATGGCATCCTCCAGCTCCCAGACCTCACCCTTTTCTCTTTTCTGCTTGGTGGGAAACAATTTAAACAAATATCCGGGAACTGAATCTGATTGGTCTAACTTGGGTCATGTGCCCATCACTAAACCAATCACTATGGCTGAGGAGTAGGAGACATCCATTGGCTGAGAGTGGGACCAATCCCACCCAACCCCATGGCAGGGAATTTCCCACCATATCTAAGGATTGTTACGTAGAAGAATCCTTCTCTGAAAGCTTCTCAAGTTTTCTTTTTAACTATATATGTGGTAGTGATGCCCAAAGAACAGCTCTTGGAATTTTATCTTGACACTTTTATCTCTGGGTGTGAACTTAAAGTCCCAAAGTAGAAAGCTGGAAACTCCAAAACTTAGATTAAGAAAAAAAAAAAAAAGTTTTAATTCACTCTGAAAATTATCTTTGAAATGGCTTCAAATGCCTGGCTGAGTAATGTGTAGTTTCTAAGTTAGGCAAAGGATTGCTATAAAAAATGCTAGCAGGGGCTTCCCTGGTGGTGCAGTGGTTGAGAGTCCACCTGCCGATGCAGGGGACACGGGTTCGTGCCCCGGTCCAGGAGGATCCCACAAGCCACGGAGCGGCTGGGCCTGTGAGCCATGGCCTCTGAGCCTGCGCGTCCGGAGCCTGTGCTCCGCAACGGGAGAGGCCACGACAGTGGGAGGCCCGCGTAACGCAAAAAAAAAAAAAAAGAAAAAAATGCTAGCAGGTGAATGACATAATCCAAGTTTGATTGTCTGATTGATTTTAAATGAGTGACCTCTGTTGTAATCCCTGGCTTTTTAAAATTCTTGCCCAACCTCTAAAGCACTGCTCTCCAAATTTTATTTCATATCTAAGAATAGAAATAGCCTGGAGAGCTGGCCTGATAGAAAGCTTTTTATTTATTTATTTTTAGTTGTCTGATACCACTGTTCATCTCTACTCTTATTAAAAGAGAAGGCAGCAAAGATTAGGATACCTTTCCGAAAATATCAAAATCTTTATCCGCTATCAAATCACTCTGGCAGGGAAGTAAGAATTATCTTAAGCAGACTTATCTTGCTTGGAGAGAGTCAATGTTTTTTCTTTTAATGTTTTCTTTCTTTCCCCTGCATACAAAAAAAACCCACATTAATTGTGGAAAATATGGAAAAGCATATTTAACGAAATTAAAATCACTCATAATTCTACTACCCAAAGATAACTAAGACTAGCATTTTGATGTATAGCCGTTGACAACTACAATAGCAATAATTAACATTTACTGAATCCTTTAAATATGCTAGACACTATGCTGAGCATTGGAATATGAATGTTCTCATTAAATTTCATGTTTATAACCATTCCATGAGGTGCATGCTTAATTAGTATCCTCATTTTATAGAGGAGGGAAACTGACTATTTTCTATGCATGTATATCCATTTTTAGAAATTTGGTATTGTATACACGTATTATTTTCTATTTAAAAATATATCATGGACATTATTCCAAGTCATTAAATATTTTCTACAAAATAATTTGGATGCATGTGTATTCTTCCTATGTGTGAACCATAACTTATGTCTAATTTCTATTGATGAACTTTAGGTAGCTCTCAATTTTTCATTATAATAACACTACAATGAACAGTACATTAATAAATCATCATGAGCATTCATGGTTATTCTCTAAGGTTAAATACCCAGAAAGAGAAAAATAGAATAAAGAATATAAACATTTTTTAAGGCATTGATATGCGTTCCTATATATGTCCACTGACATACTGTATTAATTTGCATTCTTACCAGTCTTGTAAAGAAAGGCCCTGATTCCCTGCACCTTAATTAGCACTTATTTATCAATTTATTTAAATCTTGGCTAATATTGTACCTAAATTATGGCATCTTTCTTGTTTCGACTGCATTTCTGTTACTTTTGGTAGAGTTTAACATTTTTTCATCAAACCAAATATTGCAGTGTCTATATGCTTCAGGGACAGATGAATCTTGTAATAGATAAATAGGCCTTCAGCATTAACTGGCTTGGAACTGACTCTTGAATATGAAAAGGTAGATCCTATAACTGTCAAATCTTAGATAGCCATATTTTCAAATACCTTCTAAAACATATTGTATATACATCTCTTAAGATTTTTTTTAAACTGCTTTTATTTATTTATTTATTTTTGGCTGCGCCATGTGGCTTGCAGGATCCTAGTTCCCTGACCAGGGATCAAACCCGGCCCAGCAGTGAAAGTGCCGATCCCAACCACTGGACCACCAGGGAACTCCCCATTAAGATCTTTTTATTTTTACTGTGTGACGAATATATCAGACTCCAGTTCTTAATAAGTAGAGTTCTTTTACCCTGCTAATGGCTTTGTTTCTCCCCCAAAACAGGCACCCTCAGTAAGCACCTCAGGGTTGGGCTACGCTGGATTCTATGAGCAGTGAGAAAAGTTTAAAGAATTAGCAATTTCACTCCTAGGGATATACCCAAAAGAATTGAAAAGGTACTCAAATAAATGTTTATACATGAGCATTCATAACAGCTCTATTCATAATAGCCAAAAGTTATGTATAACCCAAATGTCCATCAATTGATGATTGGATAAACAGTGAGATGTATGTGTATATACATATATATATATATATATTTTTAATTCAGGCATAAAAAGAAATGAAGTACTAATGCATGTTATAACGCAGTTGAACGTCAAAAGCATGCTAACTGAAAGAAGCCAGACACAAAAGATCACTTATTAAATGAGTCCATTTACATGAAGTGTCCAGAATAGATAAATCTACAGAGGTAGAACCACAGATTTGTGGTTTCCAGGGACTGAGAGGAGGGAGGATTGGGCAGAAATTGCTTAATGGGTATGAGATTTCCTTTAGGGATGATGAAGGTGTTTTGGAACTAGGTAGAGCGGGGGATTGCACAACATTATAAATGTACTACCTGTCACTGAATTGTTCACTTTAAGGTGGTTAACTTCATCTCAATTTTTTTAAGCAAAAAATTAGTTTTTCCTTTCATTTTGGCCTTGTCACAGGTTTTATAAGCACTTTAATATATTGGGGGCATAAATAATATTCAAATTATTTCTTTCCCCTAACATATTTCTACTCTCAATGCTTATTTAATAACTAATATTTATGTGTAGAAAATTACTAGCATGATGTTTTCCCTCTTAATTTCCTCCTTAAAGGCTTTCTCTGGGAAAAAAAAAAAGTAAATCATGTAATTTATGTTCTCAGGATAATTTGTACCTGGAAAGGAAGAATCAAATCTGAAACTTACCATTTTCCTCCCTATTACTCTAGAGTGGCTGTAGAGGAGTTAAGAGATTAGTTGAAATTTACATTTCAAAATGGGTTCATTATCAACAGGGGAAAAAACGAAATATTCAATCATCTCTCCAAGACTTGCACTTGGCACCTGTTTGCCAAATGTATTTTTCCTGTTTTAATATTATACTGAGATTGTGTGTGTATGTGTGTGTGTGTGTGTGTGTGTGTGTGTGTAGCATGAAGCAGAATACTTATCATTTGTGCAAGAGATATCAGGAATCAGGTGTATAGTTTTGAAGGTATCCCAAAGTCTTTGGGGATAAGTCCCTTGGTTTCGTGTGAGTCTCCACTCTCTCCTCATCTGCACATCCTCTCTACTCCCTGCCCGTTCCTCAGACATGGTTCACTCCCACCTCGCTCTGAGTGAGACTGAACAAAGGGTGTTCATAAAATATTTTGGAATGAATAAATAAATGAACACACTTGTGCCAAATGAGTGTCGAAGACTTGCTCCAAGAAATCATTTCAGCTGGGGTGGTCAGGCAAGTTTTCTTTTTTTTTTTTTAATATTTATTTATTTATTTGGCTGCATTGGGTCTTGGTTGTGGCACTGGGATCTTTAGTTTCAGCGTGCGGGATCTAGTTCCCTGACCAGGGATCGAATCTTGGCCCTCTGCGTTGGGAGCGCAGAGCCTTAACCACTGGACCACCAGGGAAGTCCCCAGGCAAGTTTTCTATTACAGTATGTCTAGGTTTCTGGGGGAGATCCTCATACAACCTGACCCATCTGGTGTCTCCAGGCTTGTTTATACAGCTGTCCTCGTGGCTTCTCCTGCAGACACTGAGACCAAATGACACTTCAGGTAAAACCAAAGAAATTCACCACCTTATCCTTCAAACTGGCACCGTTCCTAACTTGCATATCACAGCTGATGAAAGGGCTCTCTAACACCAAGGCTTAAGTTTGGGGAGTAATTTAACATTCTTTTTGATCATCACTAACTCCTCTGTAATACAGGCATACCTTGGAGATATTGCAGATTCCATTCCAGACCATCACAATAAAACTGAGTCACGTGAGTTTTTAAAAAAATACTTATTTATTTGGCTGCGCCGGGTCTTTAGTTTCGGCATGCAGGATCTTCGTTGCAGCGTGAGGGATCTTTAGTTGTGGAGCGAGGGATCTTTAGTTGCAGCATGCGGATCTAGTTCCCTGAGCAGGGATTTAACCCGGTCCCCCTGCACTGGGAGCTCAGAATCTTAACTGCTGGACCACCAGGGAAGTCCCAGTCATGTGAATTTTTTTGGTTTCCCAGTGCACGTAAAACGTATGTTAGGGAATTCCCTGGCGGTCTAGTGGTTAGGATTCGGCGATTTCACTGCTGTGGCCTGGGTTCAATCCCTGGTCAGGAAACTGAGATCCTGCAAGCTGCTCAGCTCAGCCAAAAACAAAACAAAACAACCTTATATTGACACTATCCTGTAGTCTATCAGGTGTGCGTTAGCCTTATGTCTAAAAAATGCACATACCTTAATTTTAAAATACCTTACTGCTAAAAAATGCTAACCATCACCTTATGCTTCAGTGAGCTGTAATTTTTTGCTAGTGGCTCTGCTGACTGATCAGGGTGGTTAGGGGGCTGTGGTAATCTCCTAAAATAAGACAACAGTGATGTTTGCCCCGTTGGTTGACTTTTCCTTTCACGGACGACTTCTCTGTAGCATGCAGTGCTGTTCGATAGCATTTTACCCACAGTAGAACTTCTTTCAAAATTGGAGTCAATCCTCTCAAACCCTGCCACAGCTTTATTAACTAAGTTTATGTAATATTCTAAATCCTTTGTCATCATTTCAACAATCTTCACATCATCTTCATCAGGAGTAGACTGCATCTCAAGAAACTATGAGGGACTTCCCTAGTGGTCCAGTGGTAAAGAATCCGCCTTGCAATGCAGGGGATGTGGGTTGGATACTTGGTCAGGGAACTAAGGTCCCACATACTGCGGGGCAACTAAGCCTGCGTGCCACAACTACTGAGCAAGCGTGCCTCAACTAGAGCCCGCGTGCCAAAAACCACAGAGCCCACGCACCCTGGAACATACATGCCACAACTAGAGAAGAGAAAACCTGCATGCCACAACTAGTGAGAAGCTGGTGTGCCACAATGAAAGATCCCGTGTGCCTCAACGAAGATCCTGTGTGCCGCAACTAAGACTCAACACAGCCAAAAATAAATTAAATAAATAAATAGTATGGAGACACAAAAGACCCCGAATAGCCAAAGCAGTCTTGAGGGAAAAAAGCGGAACTGGAGGAATCAGACTCCCTGAATTCAGACTATAGTACAAAGCTACAGTAATCAAGACAATATGGTACTGGCACAAAAACAGAAATATAGACCAATGGAAAAGGATAGAAAGCCCAGAGGTAAACCCACGCACCTATGGTCAACTAATCTATGACAAAGGAGGCAAGAATATACAATGGAGAAAAGACAGTCTCTTCAATAAATGGTGCTGGGAAAACTGGACAGCTACAGGTAGAAGAATGAAATTAGAACACTCCCTAACACCATACACAAAAATTAACTCAAAATGGATTAGAGACCTAAATGTAAGACTGGACACTATAAAACTCTTAGAGGAAAACATAGGAAGAACACTCTTTGACATAAATCACAGCAAGATCTTTTTTGATCCACCTTCTAGAGTAATGGAAATAAAAACAAAAATAAACAAATGGGACCTAATGAAACTTAAAAGCTTTTGCAAAGCAAAGGAAACTACAAACAAGACGAAAAGACAACCCTCAGAATGAGAGAAAGTATTTGCAAATGAATTAACGGACAAAGGATTAATCTCCAAAATATATAAACAGGTCATGCAGCTCAATATTAAAAAAACAAACAACCCAATCAAAAAATGGGCAGAAGACCTAAATAGACATTTCTCCAAAGACATACAGATGGCCAAGAAGCACATGAAAAGCTGCTCAACATCACTAACTATTAGAGAAATGCAAATCAAAACTACAATGAGGTATCACCTCACACCAGTTAGAATGGGCATCATCAGAAAATCTACAAACAACAAATGCTGGAGAGGGTGTGGAGAAAAAGGAACCCTCTTGCACTGCTGGTGGGAATGTAAATTGATACAGCCACTATGGAGAACAGTATGGAGGTTCCTTAAAAAACTAAAAATAGAATTACCATATGACCCAGCAATCCCACTACTGGGCATATACCCAGAGAAAACCATAATTCAAAAAGACACATGCACCCCAATGTTCACTGCAGCACTATTTACAATAGCCAGGTCATGGAAGCAGCCTAAATGCCCATGGACAGACGAGTGGATAAAGAAGTTGTGGTACATATATACAATGGAATATTACTCAGCCATAAAAAGGAATGAAATTGGGTCATTTGTAGAGACGTGGATGGATCTAGAGACTGTCATACAGAGTGAAGTCAGAAAGAGAAAAACAAATATCGTATATTAATGTATATATGTGAAACCTAGAAAAATGGTACAGATGAACTGGTTTGCAGGGCAGAAATAGAGACACAGACGTAGAGAACAAACGTATGGACACCAAGGGGGGAAAGCTGCGGGGGGATGGTGGTGGTGTGATGAATTGGGAGATTGGGATTGATATATATACTAATATGTATAAAATGGATGACTAATAAGAACCTGCTGTATAAAAAAATAAATAAAATTCTAAAAAAAATAATAAATAAATCTTAAAAAATAAATAAACCAAACGATCTCAGGTCCAGGTGACGTGGCCTCACCTAAAAAAAAAAAGAAACTATGAGAAGAAACTCCTCAGCCGTTCAAGTTTTATCATGAGACTGCAGTAACTCAATCGCATCTTTAGTCTCCACCTCTATTTCTAGTTTTCTTGCTATTTCTACCACATCTGCAGTGACGTCCTTTACTAAAGTCTTGAACCTCTCAAAGTCACCTGTGAGGGCTGGAATAAACTTCTTCTGTACTCCTATTCCTGTTTATATTTTGACCTCTTACCATGAATCAGGAATATTCTTATTGGCATCTAGACTGTTGAATCTTTTCCACCAGTCTTTCATTAGCATTCTCCCCTAAGGCACTGGAAAATTTATCCACCATCAAAAGACTTCTCCATTACTTTTGATGAGCTCAGCTTTGGGGAAGAATAAGTCTTGACAATCCAAACCATGTACCAGAGGCTAGTAAAAGTTAATGTAGCTTTCAAATCAGCAAAGGAGATCGCCTTCCTATGTGAGATGTGGCTGAGTATATTCAAGTAATAAAATGTTTCAGTGAATGAAGTGAATTCTTATTGGATGGTTTTAAAGAGACTGTTTCTTGGCCTAGAGTATCCACCTCTGTTCTGTGATTTGGATCTGTCTGTAGTACTTTCCTCAGTATTGCAAACTTGAAAATTAAAAGATATCAAGCCAACAAAATTATACACATACTTTAATTAATTTCATGGTAAAATTTGCTTGGTTTAACTTTCAACAAAGATCCAATCATTAATATATTTAACAAATATTTATCGTATGGCTATTATATGCCAGATGCTGCTGTATGTATGGAGATTCAGCAATGACCAAAGATAAGGAAAATATACTGAGGTGACATCAAAATTATCACTCAGTTGTGATATGATAGGTAATTTTGCTTTTTCTGCTTTTTCCTTTCCTATATTTTCCAAGTTTTCTACAATAAGCATGAATTACTTTATAATCTGAAAAATATATGGTTATGTAAACATTTTAAAATAGATTCAGTGTCATATTATTGTTCAATATCAGTTTAATTTGAAGGTAGGATAGTGATTTTTTTTTTTTAAGTTATTTTGACACTTTTTTTTTGGCCACACAGTGCAGCATGCGGGATCTTAGTTCCCAGACCAGGGATCAAACCTGTGCCTCCTGCAGTGGAAGCGCCAAGTCCTAACCACTGGGCTACCAGGGAATTCCCAGGATAGTGATTTTTAAAGCTGTTAAACTATTATGCTTTTATTACAGTTTTTCTACTGAAAAACTACTTACGTTCTATATATCCTGATCAGGATAACAAGGGTAAGTATTAATATGTACATGATAAACCAATTAAAAAGTGGAAATTGACCGTATGGCTCTATCTTGTACGTGCAAGAAGGAACTAAAGAGACAGATTTTTCCATGTGTTCCTTAACCCAGCCAGGTTCATTTGCAATAACACTCTACACGTATAAACACATAGATATGCAGTCATAATGATTGCAAAATGAGATAAATCAACTCAATTAATTTTTTTAATTGAGGTAAAATACAAATAACAAAAGTCATCATTTTAAAATGTACAATTCAGGAATTCCCTGGCAGTCCAGTGGTCAGGACTCAGCGTTTTCACTGCCGGGACCTGGGTTCAATCCCTGGTCGGGGAATTAAGATCTCACAAGCCACACGGCACAGCCAGAAACAAATAAATAAATAAAATAAAATGTACAATGCAGTGGCATTTAGCACATTCACAATGTTGTGCAACTATCACCTCTATCTAACTCCCAAAACAATTTCATCACCCTAAAAAGAAGCTCCATACCCATTAAGCAGTACGGCATTTTCTCCCCCACCCCCTAACCCCTGAAACCACTACTCTGCTTTCATCTCTGTGGACCTACCTATTCTGGACATTTCATATAAATGGAATCATACAATGTGTGGTCTTTTGCATTGCCTTCTTTCACTTAGCAAAATGTTTTCCAGGTTCATACATGTTATAACATGTATCAGTGCTTTATTGCTTTTCATGGATGAAAAATATTCCATTATATGGATATACCACATTTTGTTCATTCGTTCATCAGCTGATGTACATTTGGGTTGCATCCATCTTTTGACTATTGTGAATGCTGCTACTGTGAACATTTGTGTACAGATTTTGCGTGTATATATATTTGTATTCTCTTGGGTATGTACATAGGAGTGGAACTGCTGTGTCGTATGGCAAATCTAAGTTTAGCTTTTTGAGGCACCGTCAAACTTTTCCATTCCCATCCGTAATGAATACGTGTTTCAATTTCTCCACATCCTTTCCAAAAATTTTTTTTTTTTTTTTCCGGTACGCAGGCCTCTCACTGTTGCGGCCTCTTCCGTTGCGGAGCACAGGCTCCGGACGCGCAGGCTCAGCGGCCATGGCTCACGGGCCCAGCCGCTCTGCGGCATGTGGGGTCTTCCTGGACCCGGGCACGAAGCCGCGTCCCCTGCATCGGCAGGCGGACTCTCAACCACTGCGCCACCAGGGAAGCCCCCAGCATTTGTTATTGTCCATCTTTTTTATTACAGATATCCTAGTGGGTGTGGAGTCTTACTGTGGTTGTCCCTGTTTATGGCTTGTCTGTCTGAACTAGTGTCTCATTCATCACTATTTTACCAGCATCTAGTTAAGTACCTAGCACGTACTAGATGATAACAAAATATCTGGTGAATAAGAGAATTGATAACCACTGTTATTTTTGTGTTATCCTCCTACCTATTTCCTCTGGCATATACAAGTTTTGTCAGGGCGCATTAAAAAAAGAGCTAAATGAAACTTCCAAACTTTGAATTTAAAAATTAGCATAATGAATAAAATACAAATTTTAAAGGTGCAAGTTTAACTTCGTTGCTTTTTTTGTTGTTCTCAATGGCAGACTTGCCATTACATTTATTTATTTATTTACTTACGGCCGTGCCACGCGGCATGCGGGATCTTAGTTCCCCGACCAGGAATGGAACCCGAGCCTCTGCAGTGGAAGCGCAGAGTCCTAACCATTGGACCACCAAAGAATTCCCTAACTTCTTTGCTTTTAAACGCAATCATTTTTGAATTTAATTTTAATTATTTTCAAATTAAACGAACAAACTGGGCAGCCCTCCTGGCTGTTCAGACCCTGCCCGAAAGCTTCGACTCACTTTCACTCGGTGCCAGTCCACGTGGACCGGGAACCTGCTCTCCTTCTGCAAGAGTTTCTGTAGGGACTCAGTCTTTAGGTGCACCGCCTTTGCCCCACCCTTCACAGTACTTCTAGGCATTTTGATTGGCTGTAGCTCTCCCTCGTGCTCTGGTCTGGTTTCTCTGATTGGCCGACGGCGTGCCATCGGGAGGATGCCAGTTTCCTGGGATACGGCGCCGGCGGGCGGAGGCCTAGGGCGGTTGGTGGCGTGCTCGGAGCGGGAACCTGGGCGCGGTGCGCACCAAGGCTCCTGGACGCAGTCCTGGGGCGCCATGGCCAGCGTCCACGAGAGCCTCTACTTCAACCCCATGATGACCAATGGGGTGGTGCACGCCAACGTGTTCGGTATCAAGGACTGGGTGACGCCGTATAAAATCGCGGTGCTGGTGCTGCTGAACGAGATGGGCCGCACTGGCGAGGGCGCCGTTAGCCTCATGGAGCGGCGGAGGCTCAACCAGCTGCTCCTGCCGCTGCTGCAGGTGAGGGGCTCCTGCTCATTCAGCAAACCCTTACTAAGCACCTGCTCTGTGCCGGACAGCTCCTTGGTTGGGGGCACGGGGGTTCATCGGACACTCTCTCTGCCGTGTAGGATCGCGAAAAATATAGTTAATACCACCAGCTAACACTTAGTGAGTACTTAACAGTGGACCAGTCACTTTACATTCATTTTTGGGGAGCAGGTTTATATCTGGCTCCAGCATTTATTAGCTGAGTGACTGGGAGAAGAGTTATTTTCTCAGATCCTCCGTCTTCTGTAGAATGAGGCTACATGTAGCCCTGATCTTTGGAGACACAGCTACAGGCTCTGTACCCCAGAAGACGGTAATAAGTGGTAACAATGACATAAAAGTAACAGCCAACATTGATTGAACACTTACTGTGTACTAAGCACGTTACATGTTTTATTTCATTTTGCAGACTGAGGTTGTAGCTCCACCACTTACCCGCTGTGCGACTTGGGCAAGTTCCATAACTTATTTGGGTCTTTGCTTTCTCTCTGTAAAATGAAAGCAATAATAGAAACTGTCATGTGATGGCCGTATTAAGTTAGAAGATCCATGGGAACACTTTACAGTGTATGGCACAGGGTAAATGCTCAGTCAATTTTAGCTATTTTCATTTTAATCTCATAGGGATAGGGCATGCACTTTCCCTTATATCAGTTGTGGCTTTTCCATTTATTTGTGTGATTATATGAGTGATGTCTCTCTCCCCTACTAGACTGTAACCTACATGAGGGCATTACTTTGTCCTATTTTTGTTCACTCTTGTATCCCCAAAGCCTAGTACTGTATAGTTTATAAAGGGCTTTTATTAATCCATCACCTTTTTTGGGGCAGGGGGAGAAGGGGTACTGAGGACACAGGTTAAGTGGCTTGCCCAGTTAGTTAAATAAAAGTAGTGGGTTCCCCATAACTTGCAGCTCCCAGTCCTATCTATATTACTATTATAAGTGCATTTCCCCATTATTCAAATAAAAGTCATAATACTAAAAAATTTGATAGAGAAAAGAAACAAAACAATAATTCTGGTGTCTTAGCTCATGTGTTTTTCTGCCTTTGTTCTTGCTGTTTTTTGTGTCTTGGATTCTCCTTCTGTTTTTTTGCCTGGCTAACTATCGTGTAGTTTATTTTGTTTTGTTTTGTTTTGGCGGCGGGGGACGGGAGGCGGAGCTGCACTGCCTGGCTTGCAGGATCTCAGCTCCCTGACCAGGGATTGAAGCCGACCACAGCAGTGAACACCCGGAATCCTAACCACTAGGCCACCAGGGGACTCCCCCGACTGTAGTTTTAATCAATGTGTATATAGAATTCGTCTAGCAAAATTCCAGCCTTTACTTATTTGCTTATTGTTCGGCTTTAAAAATTAACTAATTTTTAACTGCTCAACTAATACATGAACATTCATTGTAAAAACTTTAAATGATGCTAAAATTGATGGAGTGAAAGGTTATGGTTCTTCTGCAGGCCCTCTAATCCTGTTCCTTCTCAGAGATTATCACAGTTAATGTTCCTTCATTCAACTATTTATTTATTTATAAAATTTATTTATTAATTTATTTTTGGCTGCATTGGGTCTTCATTGCTGCCCATGGGCTTTCTCTGGTTGTGGCGAGCAGGGGCTACTCTTTGTTGCAGTGCGCGGGCTTCTCATTGCAGTGGCTTCTCTTGTTGCGGAGCATGGGCTCTAGGAGCACGGGCTTCAGTAGTTATGGCGTGCGGGCTCAGTAGTTGTGGCACATGGGCTTAGTTGCTCTGTGGCATGTGGTATCTTCCCGGACCAGGGCTCGAACCCGTGTCTCCCGCCTTGGCAGGCGGATTCTTAACCACTGCTCCACCAGGGAAGCCCCATTCAACTATTTATTGAGTAACAGTTCAGAATGGATCTTTCTAGACCTTTTGTTGTGTGTATCTGTATATGATTATAAGTATATATACATATATCCTTTTAATTTAATTTCCCCCTTTTTTTTTTTTTTACATGAATGCTACTTCTGTTCTACAGCTTATTCCTTTCACTTAACAAGTCTTGGAGATCTTTTCTTGTCAGCACATTTGAGTAGATCTACTTCATTCTTTTTAACGACTGCATTGTTTTCCACAGTAAGAAAAGAAACATAATTTAACTCATGCTTTTAATTAATATTAAAATTTGTAAATTAAAAATGAACTCTTTATTCATGGACTTATAGGTTCTTTTTAGTTTTTCTTCATTTCAAACAACGCACGTGGAAGATACTTGCCTCAGAAGTGGGATTGCTGTGTTATCCACATCTAAAATTGACCTACTGAACTTACTGTTCCCCAAATATTCAGTGTTTAGTTTTAAACCTCAGCTAGGTTGTAACCTTCTTGATAGCTGAGGTTGCATACTCTCTGTCTCTAATGGTACCTTTTATGGACTTGGACACATAGTATGACTGCCTACCTTACAGTGTTTTGGGGAGGATCAAATGAGATTATGTTTATGGAAAATAGGACCCCTGTGTTTGTATAATGTTCTCCAGGTTACGAAACAATTTGAATTATTTTACTTAATCTTTGCCACAAACAAGGGAGGTTATTATTATCTCCATCTCACTGATGAAGGAAACTAGGGCTCAGGGAGGCTACAACTTTGCCATGATTGCAACGCTGAGAAGGAAGGAACCTCAGACTACAGATTCTACGCTTTTTTTGCATTTAAGTCATTCCTCCAACTAAAAGAGAATGCTATGCAAATATGAAGTATTACTTTAGCGTTTTATGCAGATAGGTTCTTTTCTCTTCCTGATTTGAGATTTCATATTTGGAATGATTGTAAAGCAGAGAGGTTGATAAATGAATTCATGTTTGCAGATGTTTATCAATCTCCAGCTCTTTAAAATTTTTCTGTAACCTTTCTATCTCTCCTTTACCCAGGGCCCAGATATTACGCTGTCTAAACTTTACAAGTTAATTGAAGAATCTTGTCCTCAGCTGGCAAATTCAGTACAGATCAGGTAAGCTTCATTTTCTTCTGTATATATGAAAAGATGTCAAAGTAGATAAAAATTAGAAGAGGGCACATGGTGATTAATTCCTTAAAAAAAAAACTTTATTATTCTAGGTTGTTTTCTTAAGTACATGTATTTAATTTTTTTTGAAAAATGGACAGCATTAAACATACTGCTTAAAAATTTATTATTCTGTACAGATCTACATTGCTCCTTTTAGCTGTTGCAGAGAATTTCATTTTTACTAGCTGATATATAACTTTGAGAAGTTTTATAATCAAGAAAACATCAGCAATGATGCTTTTCAGAATATGGGAGTGACATTTTGGATTATCAAATTTGTTTTGTGTTCCACCATTTTATATGAATCTCTGAATTGTTTTTAAAATAGATTTAGGTGATTGTGGAATATGAAATGTGGGAAGATGTTCGAAGGGCCTTCCTAAAATACACACCTCATTTTTCTTGTTCAGAATCAAACTGATGGCTGAAGGCGAATTGAAGGATATGGAACAATTTTTTGATGACCTTTCAGATTCTTTTTCTGGAACTGAACCAGAGGTTCACAAAACGAGTGTAGTAGGTATGAAGTTCTTCTAAGGAGAGCAGAGAATATTTTCACTGAAGTGAACTGCTCTCTAAATCACATCTGTCGTTACTCTGCTGTATCTGAGCACACACAGTGGGGATGTTGGACATGTTATTGTTTGTATTCATCGCCTTGCCATTTTGACCTGTGTTTAAATAATTGTCTTGTGGAAAAGCATCTTCTGTTTTGTCTACTGTCGTCAGAGTATTAGCCTGGTCGTGGAGCCTTTTAGGGTTCCTCAGCTCTTTCTCACAGTCCTCTGCTCACTTGTCCACATTGTACAACTGAGTCAGGGCCACCAACTAAACTTTTATGAAGAGAGGTAAGTAAGAGTAGATTACTGATATAGTTTATAAGGCAAGGGTATATATGAAGTTTCTTGACGCTTTGCTGTTAGCAGTATAGTCATACTCCATCCATCTGGCATTTTTTTCCTGGTAGTTTTTATGTTATTTACCATCAGTTATTTATTGATCTTCCATGTGCCAGGCTCTGGACTTTAAGAGAGACTGGAAACTTCCTCTTATGGAGATTGCTTTCTTGTGGTTGTGGGCAGAGGAGCAGGCAGACAGTAGAAAGTAAACAAATAGGATCACTTCAGATGTTGTAACAGTCACGGAAGGATACATTGGCTGGATAAAGAGTGGAGTGCGGGTGGGAGGACTGAGCCTTTAATATAAAGAGAAAGTCAGCTTCGTAAAAGGTGGTGAAAGAAGATTCTATGCGGAGGGGAACAGCAACTGCAAGTGTCTTTTTTTTTTTCATTATTTTGGAGGAAGAACTGCAACAAATAGTCATCAGCTTTTTGTAGCCTGGATTTCAAGTTAATGCCTTCACCTCCTCTCTGTCTTGTTTCATAGGTTTATTTCTGCGTCACATGATCTTGGCCTACAGTAAACTTTCTTTCAGTCAAGTGTTTAAACTGTACACTGCCCTTCAGCAGTACTTCCAGAATGGTGAGAAAAAGACGGTGGAGGATGCTGATATGGAACTGGCCAGCAGAGAGGAGAGCGAAAGAAAAATGGAAAAAGAAGAACTTGATGTATCTATAAGGTAAGTTGGGTTTTTCTGGCGGGAATCCCTTTCCTGTGAAATAGCATCATTATGGGGCAGTAAATCCTCATTCATCCTCATTCTGGATGAACTCATTCATCCAGAGTTCATGTGCTGGCTGTCATCTTTTTGTCCCTCCAGATCCAGGAAGTTCACCCTTACGGGCTGCATCAGTAAGCTCCTTGCCCTCTAACTTCTGATTGAGAGGCACTGGTGGGAAATCCAGAGGGTCAAGGAGAGTGAGGTCAAGGTGTTGATTCACTGGCTCCCTTCCTTCGGGGTCACGGTGGGCTGGCAGTAGGGTCACAGCCTCTGTCAGGTGGCCTGCTCTGCATACCTCAGGGGTCTAGTAACTGGGGAGGTTTCCCAGGCCCGGTGCAGAAGGTGCCCCACTATTACCAGCCCTGGGAGCTTTATTACCTGCTATGGCTTATCCATCCCCTGCCCCTATTTTTGTAACTGGCCCTTTATTAAACTCTTCTCAAATTACCCCATTTGAATATGCCATTTGTTTTCTGCTGGGACCCTGAGCGGTAGTGTTCATTATATCACAGTGAATTAACAATTGATTAATTTAGTGAAAATTTATTCAATGCCTCCTAAAGTTTAAGCCTGGGGATGTAGTGCCACTGCTCACCTAGTTGTTTAAGCTCAAAGCCTAGGCATGTCCCTGTGTCCTCCCCCTCCTTCACCCCTGCAGCCAGTCCTTCTTCCTCAGTATGTTTGGAATTAGTTCACTTCTGTCCATCGCCACTGCTTCCCCTGTGGTCTAAGCACCGAATCTCTTTCCTGGATGACTGCTCTAGCCTCCCGACTGCTTTCCTTGCCTCCACTCTTGTCTCCTTACTATCAGTTTTTCCTGTAGCATCCAAGAGAACCATTATGATGTAAATCACACCACGTGTTCTTATGCCCCAAACCCTCCTTGACTATACATGGAATTTAGACAAATCTGAGCTACTGTGGCCTCATTACTTGCATGATCTGGCCCCTGTCATCTTCCCTACCTCTTTCTCCTTACTTTCCATTCACTGTCAGAGTGTGTCTGCTCTGGCTTGCTTTCAGTTTCTTCAATACCAAGCCGAGGTCTGCCTCAGGGTGCCTCGCAGGCTCTCCCTGGCTTCTCACCTCGCTCGCTCCCTTTCGCCGTTCACTCCCTTTCACGGTTCAGAGCTCCCGTGTCCTCACACAGGCCTTCCCTGACCACATGTCTGAAGTAACCTTCATCCTAAATACTTCCAACTTCTTTATTTCTTCCATAGCTCTCCTCACTAAGTAACTTTTTACATTTATTTACTTAGACTCATTTGTATTTGTCTTTGCACCCCTTCAAGAGCTAAGACCCTTCTCTGTTGTATTTCACCTCATTTTCCTCAGTGCTTGGCTTGTAATGTCTGTGAATATGTGTTGGATGAATGAATGCAGAGAATCAGAACACATCATTCATCGCCCACACTGGTAACTGGCCCCATAAAACACTTTGTATTGACTTCCCTTCACTGTCTCACGTCCCCTCTTCCCAGCTGTTACCTGGGATCACCTCCCAAATAGACTACTTATATTTGGAGGGAAAAGCACATAAAGTGTGTGTGTGTGTGTGTGTGTGTGTGTGTGTGTGTGTGTGTGTGTTTTGTATTTCCTGATCTCAGGGAGCCCACAGTTTGGTGAGGAAGACTGGCACCCAAACAGATCACTACAAGTAACAATGTGTTCAGAGCTCTGAGAGAAGTAAGCCCCACCTGCCCTATGTAGGCTGGCTAACCCCCTTGGGGGCTGGGGGAGGTCTATGTGTGTAGCCAGAGAATATTTCCCTGCAGTTCCTATGAGTGGCCTTTGTACAATTATGTGATTTGTTCAGCACACTCTGGGAGCAAGAAGATTGTAGTACCAGTAAGTACTTCCAAAAACTCAGAGTTGCTCAAAGAGGCTTCTCATCTAGTGGAAAGGCAGAACCTTGTAGGGTTGAGTCTGGCCCTGGAGTCAGACCCCTGGATTTGAATTCTGGCTCCTCCACTTATTCCCTTAAGACCTTGGGCAAGTCACCCTCTCTGTACCTCAGTTTTCTCATCTGCAAAATGGGGCTCATGTCACCTCCTCAGAAGGTTATTTTGAGAATTAAATGATAAATCTATATGAAGTGTTCACAACTGTGCCTTTAAATATTTGACA
Organism: Monodon monoceros; assembly: GCF_005190385.1. Lineage (NCBI taxonomy): Eukaryota > Metazoa > Chordata > Mammalia > Artiodactyla > Monodontidae > Monodon > Monodon monoceros. The sequence continues at coordinate 79,151,310 of NW_021703765.1, read as the reverse complement.
AATATTCACTATTCTTCTTCTCTAATTTCTCTTTTAATTCCCCTGAGGAAGGGTTCCAGGAAACAATGTAATCTTTGTCCTAGCTGCTTTATATGCTTAAAGTAGCAGAATGTCAGTTCTTCAGAAATGTTAAAATTCAAACTTTTCTTATTTAGGTTTGACTTTCTCCTAAATTAATCTGATTTAATTAGGTCTAACTGCATCGTTTTGTTTTTATTATAATCTAAGAATTCATTTGTGTGTAATAATAGTGTGTATACTGTTAAGGTGTATGGTTTCAGAAAATAGTGTGCATTTAGTAAACTGAATTTCATCACTGAAATAGAAGAAATGTATTATTTAAATATTATTCTACTTAAGTATTATAATTCTTTGTCCAAAAAGAAATGATTTTGACTTGTTATAGGATTTTTAAAATTTCATAATGTATATTTACATACATTTCTTGATTCTTTTAAAAAGGAAAATTTCATTTTTTTCTTTTTGTGCTCTTTTCTAGTGTTTTATTGCATTATGAGAGGCTTCTCACTTTAGCCCTTTCATTTTCCTCCTTCCTTTCTTTCTGCCTTCCCTCCCTCCCTCCCTTCCTTTCTTAGTTATTGGAATGTTTTTAGGTCTTGCTTTCTTCAGGGAAATTATTTTTCTTGCCCTAGAAATTTGTATTAAAATTAGAAAGCCCAGAGTAACATTGACTAGCTTGCAAATCTCCCATCCTACAATGAAATAACCACTGTTTGAAAAAGGGGGACCCACCTGTTAATTTAGAAGGGAGGGAATATTCAGTGAACGAATGTTTATCAGGTATTTTTAAAAAATCCAATTACAGAAGAAAGTACAGACTGACACTTAGCTTCAGCTTTTCATTTACTCGTTGTTGCTACAGGGCAGCATTTGTTTCCTGCAACAAGAGAGGGGGGCTTACAGGGTCACACCTTGTGAGTTTGTAGCGGAGGCTACTAGTCTGCAAGCTGCTGGAGCTACATCTTCTCTGTGCTTCTAAAAAGACCTAACAAAAGTAGAAGTTCTCTGGCATTTCTTCACTTGCCAGTGATTTAATATAAATCTCCCAAATTCATTAATTTATTCAGCACATACTTATTCAGTGGTTCTGGTGTGCCAAGCACTATGCTAGCTGCTATGCTGTCAGCGCAGAGGAGAAAGTCCCCGTCCTCATGGAGTTAGGTGGGAGGGTCAGGTAATCGAGAGGTAACTAAATTAACAACTAATGTAATTTCAGAGAGTGTCAGTGCAGGAAAGGAATGACTGGGACACAGGGATACAGAAGAACTGTGGGGTGCTATCAGGGAAGGGCCCTTTAAGACTGGGAGCTAGGTGACGAAGGAGCCAGCCCTGAGAAGACTTGCCAGAGCACATGCAGACTCACAGCCCAAGACAGGACAAGCTGACATATTGGAGGGACAGACGGAGGACAGTGTGGCCTGAGCACACAAGTCGGGAGGAGGGGTTGGATGACCTCTCCGGTCACACACCTCAGAAGGGTTCAGGTCCTCATGGCCTCCTGGGTGTTTAGTAACTGTTCCCAATGTCAGTCCTTCCCCTCCCCCGCTTTTGTCTTGTCATCACCCTGCTCAGAAGTCTCCAGAGATTCACAAAGTCTCCCAGCCTGGTATTTGAGGCCTTCCACAGTTGACCTTTCTGACCTTTAATTTCTGTTCCTCAACTTGGATCCTTTACCCCAGCCAGCCAGGTGTGCTTGTATCCCTCTGACAGGCCAGACATTTTCCCATTCTGCATCTTTTGGTTTCCTTTCCTGGAATGCCTTCTTCCTTCCTTGTCATTTCTTCACTCCTTGCCAACTTTCAGGGTCCTCACCACTTCAGCTGGAGTGATTTCTCCCTCTTCTAAGTGCAGAGATCATATTAATTCTTGGTATTTATTGTTTATTGCCATCTTTTCACATGCGCTGGTCTTAACCTTCACCAAGACTGTAAGCCCATTAAGACATTTTCTTGGGGGACCTAGACTTGTGTTTTATGCATTGCAAGTACATAAACGCCCCAGTTTGTTGATTGTTTAATCCTATGTTATATTTTTAAAATTTCAGTTATAGTGGGTGATTTGAGCCCTTTAAAGGAGTTTCCAGAGTCCTTTTGAGAATCTGATGAATGCCATGTACTATCCCCACATTAAAAATGCATATTTTGCAGTTTTACAAGGTTCATGGGCTCCTAAAGCCCATCCGTGGACCCAGGTTAAATGCCTTTGATGTATAGCACTTGTAAGTTTAAAGTTCTGTCTCAACTGGTAATGGGATTCATAAACAAGGTATACTTGAGTCCTTTTCCTAAAGGAGTAACCCCCTTCCTAAATTGAATACATTTGTGGCTTTTTTTTTTTTTAATTTATTTATTTGGCTGTGTTGGGTCTTAGTTGTGGCCCTCAGGATCTTTGTTGCCACGTGCAGGACCTTTAGTTGTGGCATGCGAGGCTTTTAGTTGCGGCATGCGGGGTTTAGCTCCCTGACCAGGGATCGAACCTGGGCCCCCTGCGTTGGGAGCATGGAATCTTAGCCACTGGACCACCAGGGAAGTCCCCCTTTGTGGCTTTTTAAGAGTTACTTTCTCGGCATGTGTTTGAGGTCCTGAGGAGGCAAAGAAGGAATCAGTAAAAGGATGGTTTGGGCCATGGTATTTTTACTTGCTGTTTCCAAGCTTGTTCACGTTGGCCACTGTTGCCACCATAGAAGCCAGAGCCAAGCTTGATCTTCATTTATAGCAAATGTGTTTGCCTTAATTTGTAGCAATTTCGTTTTATGTGATTCTGGTTTTCTCTTTCTGTCTTATTAACCTTATTGTTCTTGTGTCCTGTGTTATAAGCTACCTCAAGTCTTTTTTGGGGGAAGGGTTTAAGTAAATAAAGCATTTGGTAACAGTGAGCATCATGGACCTTAGAGGAGGGTGGGACCGGGAGTGGTGTGTCCCATTTCTTTCAGATCCTTGTCTGTCTCTAGCCTTTTTGTGTACAGTCATATTTATTTCAAGCCTTGGGCTTACTTTCTTTGAAGGGTATGTTAAGAGAAAAGGGCTTCTTATTGCCCAGACATTTAGCTGTTTTCCATTTGAGAACTTGGCCTGTGAATTTTCTTTCCATTTCCCTCCAGGTCACTGTTGTTTCGCTGATCTTTGTTATGCTGGTCAGGGCTGGTCCTTGGCAGCTCCGATACCTGTAGAATCTGATATGCTTGCTGCTTTGTATCAGAAACGTAACCAAGAGAATATCAGAGCAGCTCTTCCCAAAGTGTTTTCTGTGGAACACCAGTGCTTCTTGAGAGATGTGAGGAAAGGATTCTTCATTCAAATGAGTTTGGTAAATGGTACATTAAACAAAAGTGAATAAAGTGTCTCTCTGTTGGATTTCTCTAATGTGTATCATGAATCTCCCAGGGAAGAGAGGGTGTACAGCTTTCCCCAAGTGATTTAACCTCAGCAGCATTTTGTTTTCTTTTGGAATACCTGTTTACATATTGTTTGCATGAAACAGTTTGAGAACTGCTGTATTAGACACAGAGTGCTTATAAAAATATTATTGATGAGTAAATATTGATTTTTCTACTTATTGTAATCCTGTATAGAGAAGCCATTTATTCAGAGTCATGTGGCAAAAGGGTATTATTCATACTTTGCTCTCAAAAATAAGACTGTTTGTGCATGTATAGATTTCTCAAGTCTAGATTTTTATCAGTATATTTCTTATTTGTTGGTTCTGTGTGATCTAAACTTCCAGGCAAATGGTTATTTCTTAGATAACACCTCTTTTTCTTGTTGTGGAATACAGCACCATCTTATATGTGTAGCGAGGAGTTAGAGACTTTTTATTCATTCATTTCTCAAACTCTGAGTGCCCATTGTGTGCCTGCGGGACTGGGTGTTCATATACAAATATAAGTAAGAACAGCCAGTGTGGCAGTGCTAGATGCAGTGATCCCTATCTCTGGGAGACAGTGGGAGCTCAAATGAGAGATGTCAGCAGAGATTCTTGGAGGATATGACACTTGAGGTATTCTTGAATGACGGATGGTACAACAGTGCAACAGTGGATGGAAAATGGGCCCTGCAGGTTGAGGAAGCAGGGGGACATCTTGGCATGATAGGAAATTGTAAGGAGTTCATCAGGGCTGGGGTGTGGGTGAGAAAGAGAAGGCAGAGGAGAGAGGTAGGAGCACTCAGGAAGCATTGCACCTGCCCTGCTAAGCAGGGCAGACTTTATTCTGGAAGGTGATGAGATACCACAGGAGCGCTTTAAATCAGGGACGATAGACTTGCATTTTAGAAAGATCATGCTGGAGGCTATCTACAGTTGAGGTCTACATCTGTCCATAATTATATCATGTGAACTTCGGCAGGTCATTCAACATCACTTTTTAAGCATGTCTTTTCTATTCCTGAGAAGAGAGAATTAATTTTAAAAGTTTTTAAACTTTTCTGATGAAGAATCTATTTGACTTTGTAAAGCATTATCATTTTCAGTATTGTGTAATTCATTATTATTTTTGTTTTGTTTTTTTCCAGAGAAGAGGAGGTATCTTGCAGTGGGCCTCTGTCCCAAAAACAAGCAGAATTTTTTCTTTCTCAACAGGTATGTTCTGTAATTGGTCATGAATTTTTTTTTAATCCTGTGACATTATATGTCATGACATATGTTTGTTATGTGAGTAGGTTTATTAGTGAAGCAGCATTATTCTTATTCTTGGTCATTTTTTCTTCACTAACAATGCAGTTGTAGCTATGTGTCCCTTCCTATTTTCTGTGTGATTTTATTTCTCTGTTAGGGTCATAATGCATGTTCATTTATTAATGAACTGTGACTAACACAGCCCAAAAATGTGATTTAGAAGACCTACTTCCCTTTTCCCCAACACTTTATCATGGACATTTTCAAACAGAAATACAAATTGAAAAGCATTATATAGTGAATACCCATATACCCATCGTCTAGATCCTGCAATTAATATTTTGCTCCGTTTATCATATATCTACCCATATAGCCACCATTTCATCTTATTTTTTGATACATTTCAAGTTGCAAGCATTGGTACACTTTTACCCCAGACATTTCTTACTGGTGTTTTTGAGCCATACTTTTTCCTTTTTTTTGGTAATATAAGCTGGATGTTTTTCTCCCATGTTATTTTCAGCATAGAATTTTGATTTTTGCTCTACTTTTCTAGTTTTCCCTATTTTTGTTATTAATTTTCTTTCTGCAGAAAGATGTAATGTTTAGATCTAGATGCAGGTGATAGAATCACCCCTACAGATGAATATTAAACAGATTGAAAAACTCATCTAGACATTTGGTTAACTGTAGAGGAGAAAATAGACCTGGATCTTCACCTCATCTTTGCACCTCAGTACTTTACAGGTGGATTAAAGGCTTAACTATAAACATTTAAGGTTATAATTAGACCAGGAGGAACTACATATTAACTTTCTTTTTGAATTTCATTTATTTTTTTATATAGCAGGTTCTTATTAGTCATCCATTTTATACACATAAGTGTATACATGTCAATCCCAATCTCCCAATTCATCACACCACCCCTCCCACTCCGCCGCTTTCCCCCCTTGGTGTCCATACATTTGTTCTCTACATCTGTGTCTCAATTTCTGCCCTGCAAACTGGTTCATCTGTACCATTTTTCTAGGTTCCACATATATGTGTTAATATGCGATATTTGTTTTTCTCTTTCTGACTTACTTCACTCTGTATGACAGTCTCTAGAATAATCCATGTCTCTACAAATGACCCAGTTTCGTTCCGTTTTATGGCTGAGTAATATTCCATTGTATATATGTACCACATCTTCTTTATCCACTCGTCTGTCCATGGGCATTTAGGTTGCTTCCATGACCTGGCTATTGTAAATAGTGCTGCAATGAACATTGGGGTGCATGTGTCTTTTTGAATTATGGTTTTCTCTGGGTATATGCCCAGTAGTGGGATTGCTGGATCATATGGTAATTCTATTTTTAGTTTTTTAAAGAACCTCCATACTGTTCTCCATAGTGGCTGTATCAATTTACATTCCCACCAACAGTGCAAGAGGGTTCCCTTTTCTCCACACCCTCTGCAGCATTTGTTGTCTGTAGATTTTCTGATGATGCCCATTCTAACTGGTGTGAGGTGATACCTCATTGTAGTTTTGATTTGCATTTCTCTAATAATTAGTAATGTTGAGAAACTTTTCATGTGCTTCTTAGCCATCTATATGTCTTCTTTGGAGAAATGTCTATTTAGGTCTTCTGCCCATTTTTTGATTGGGTTGTTTGCTTTTTTAATGTTGAGCTGCATGAGCTGTTTATATATTTTGGAGATTAATCCTTTGTCTGTTGATTCGTTCACAAATATTTTCTCCCATTCTGAGGGTTGTCTTTTTGTCTTGTTTGTAGTTTCCTTTGCTTTGCAAAAGCTTTTAAGTTTCATTAGGTCCATTTGTTTATTTTTGTTTTTATTTCCATCTAGGAGGTGGATCAAAAAGATCTTGCTGTGATTTATGTCAAAGAGTGTTCTTCCTATGTTTTCCTCTAAGAGTTTAATAGTGTCCAGTCTTACATTTAGGTCTCTAATCCATTTTGAGTTTATTTTTCTGTATGGCGTTAGGAAGTGTTCTAATTTCATTCTTGTACATGTAGCTGTCCAGTTTTCCCAGCACCACTTATTGAAGAGACTGTCTTTTCTGCATTGTATATCCTTGCCTCCTTTGTCTTAGATTAGTTGACCACAGGTGCGTGGGTTTATCTCTGGGCTTTCTATCCTGTTCCATTGATCTATATTTCTGTTTTTGGGCTAGTACCATATTTTCTTGATTACTGTAGCTTTGTAGTATAGTCTGAAGTCAGGGAGTCTGATTCCTCCAGCTCTGTTTTTTTCCCTCAAGACTGCTTTGGCTATTCGGGGTCTTTTGTGTCTCCATACAAATTTTAAGATTATTTGTTCTAGTTCCGTAAAAAATGCCATTGGTAATTTGATAGGGATTGCATTGAATCTGTAGATTGCTTTGGGTAGTATAGTCATTTTCACAATATTGATTCTTCTAATCCAAGAACATGGTATATCTCTCCATCTGTTGGTATCGTCTTTAATTTCTTTCATCAGTGTCTTACAGTTTTCTGCATAGAGGTCTTTTGTCTCCCTAGGTAGGTTTATTCCTAGGTATTTTATTCTTTTTGTTGCAGTGGTAAATGGGAGTGTTTCCTTAATTTCTCTTTCAGATTTTTCATCATTAGTGTATAGGAATGCAAGAGATTTTTGTGCATTAATTTTGTATCCTGCAACTTTACCAAATTCATTGATTAGCTCTAGTAGTTTTATGGTGGCATCTTTAGGATTTTCTATGTATAGTATCATGTCATCTGCAAACAGTGACAGTTTTACTTCTTCTTTTCCAATTTGTATTCCTTTTTTTTCTTTTTCTTCTCTGATTGCCGTGGCTAGGACTTCCAAATCTATGTTGAATAATAGTGGTGAGAGTGGACATCCTTGTCTTGTTCCTGATCTTAGAGGAAATGCTTTCAGTTTTTCACAATTGAGAATGATGTTCTCTGTGGGTTTGTCATGTATGGCCTTTATTATGTTGAAGTAGGTTCTCTCTATGCCCACTTTCTGGAGAGTTTTTATCATAAATGGGTGTTGAATTTTGTCAAAAGTTTTTTCTGCATCTATTGAGATGATCATATGGTTTTTATTCTTCAGTTTGTTAATATGGTGTATCACATTGATTGATTTGTGTATATTGAAGAATCCTTGCATCTCTGGGATAAATCCCACTTGATCATGGTGTATGATCTTTTTAGTGTGTTGTTGGATTCTGTTTGCTAGTATTTTGTTGAGGATTTTTGCATCTATATTCATCAGTGATATTGGTCTGTAATTTTCTTTTTCTGTAGTACCTTTGTCTGGTTTTGGTATCAGGGTGATGGTGGCCTCATAGAATGTGTTTGGGAGTGTTCCTTCCTCCGCAGATTTTTGGAAGAGTTTGAGAAGGATGGGTGTTAGCTCTTCTCTAAATGTTTGGTAGAATTCACCTGTGAAGCCATCTGGTCCTGGACTTTTGTTTGTTGGAAGATTTTTAATCACAGTTTCAATTTCATTACTTGTGATTGGTCTGTTCATATTTTCTATTTCTTCCTGGTTCCATCTTGGAAGGTTATACTTTTTAAGAATTTGTCCATTTCTTCCAGGTTGTCCATTTTATTGGCATAGAGTTGCTTGTAGTAGTCTCTTAGGATGCTTTGTATTTCTGTGGCGTCTGTTGTAACTTCTCCTTTTTCATTTCTAATTTTATTGATTTGAGTCCTCTCCCTCTTTTTCTTGATGAGTCTGGCTAATGGTTTATCAGTTTTGTTTATTTTCTCAAAGAACCAGCTTTTAGTTTTATTGATCTTTGCTATTGTTTTCTTTGTTTCTATTTCATTTATTTCTGCTCTGATCTTTATGATTTCTTTCCTTCTGCTAACTTCGGGTTTTGTTTCTTTCTCTAGTTCATTTAGGTGTAAGGTTAGGTTGCTTATTTGAGATTTTTCTTGTTTCTTGAGGTAAGCTTGTATTAATATAAACTTCCATCTTAGAACTGCTTTTGCTGCATCCCATAGGTTTTGGATTGTCGTGTCTTCGTTATCATTTGTCTCTAGGTGTTTTTTGATTTCTTTAGTGATCTCTTGGTTATTTAGTAATGTATTGTTTAGCCTCCATGTGTTAGTGTGTTTTACGTTTTTTTCCCTGTAATTCATTTCTAATCTCATAGCGTTGTGGTCAGAAAAGATGCTTGATATGATTTCAATTTTCTTAAGTTTACCGAGGCTTGATTTGTGACCCAAGATGTGATCCATCCTGGAGAATGTTCCGTGCGTACTTGAGAAGAAAGTGTAATCTGCTGTTTTTGGATGGAATGTCCTATAAATATCAATTAAATCTATCTGGTCTATTGTGTCATTTAAAGCTTGTGTTTCCTTATTAATTTTCTGTTTGGATGATCTGTCCATTGGTGTAAGTGAGGTGTTAAAATCCCCCACTATTATTGTGCTACTGTCGATTTCCTCTTTTATAGCTGTTAGCAGTTTCCTTATGTATTGAGGTGCTTTTATGTTGGGTGCATATATATTTATAATTGTTATATCTTCTTCTTGGATTGATCCCTTGATCATTATGTAGTGTCTCCTTCCTTGTCTCTTGTAACATTCTTTATTTTAAAGTCTATTTTATCTGATATGAGGATTGCTACTCCAGCTTTCTTTTGATTTCCATTTGCATGGAATATCTTTTTCCATCCCCTCACTTTCAGTCTGTATGTGTCCCTAGGTCTGAAGTGGGTCTCTTGTAGACAGCATATATATGGGTCTTGTTTTTGTATCCATTCAGCAAGCCTGTGTCTTTTAGTTGGAGCATTTAATCCATTCACATTTAAGGTAGTTATTAATATGTATGTTCCTATTACCATTTTTTAAATTGTTTTGGGTTTGTTTTTGTAGGTCCTTTTCTTCTCTTGTGTTTCCCACTTAGAGAAGTTCCTTTAGCATTTGTTGTAGAGCTGGTTTGGTGGTGCTGAATTCTCTTAGCTTTTCCTTATCTGTAAAGCTTCTGATTTCTGCATCGAATCTGAATGAGATCCTTGCTGGGTAGAGTAATCTTGGTTGTAGGTTCTTCCCTTTCATCACTTTAAGTATGTCATGCTACTCCCTTCTGGCTTGTAGAGTTTCTGCTGAGAAATCAGCTGTTAACCTTATGGGAGTTCCCTTGTATGTTATTTGTTGTTTTTCCCTTGCTGCTTTCAATAATTTTTCTTTGTCTTTAATTTTTGCCAATTTGATTAATACGTGTCTTGGTGTGTTTCTCCTTGGGTTTATGCTGTGTGGAACTTTCTGCACTTCCTGGACTTGGGTGGCTATTTCCTTTCCCATGTTAGGGAAATTTTCAACTATAATCTCTTCACATATTTTCTTGGGTCCTTTCTCTCTCTCTTCTCCTTCTGGGACCCCTATAATGAGAATGTTGTTGTGTTTAATGTTGTCCCAGAGGTCCCTTAGGCTGTCTTCATTTCTTCTCATTTTTTCTTTCTTTATTCTGTTCCACAGCAGTGAATTCCACCATTCTGTCTTCCAGGTCACTTATCCGTTTTTCTGCCTCAGTTATTCTGCTATTGATTCCTTCTAGTGTCTTTTTCATTTCAGTTATTGTGTGTTCATCTCTGTTTGTTTGTTCTTTAATTCTTCTAGATCTTTGTTAAACACTTCCTGCATCTTCTCGATCTTTGCCTCCATTCCTTTTCCGAGGTCCTGGATCTTCTTCACTATCATTATTCTGAATTCTTTTTCTGGAAGGTTGCCTATCTCTACTTCAGTTAGTTGTTTTCCTGGGGTTTTATCTTGTTCCTTCATCTGGTACATAGCCCTCTGCCTTTTCATCCTGTCCATCCCTCTGTGAATGTTACATATTAACTTTTAACTGATCTGTGGGTGGGGAAGGACTTTCTAAACAGAAAAGCTGTGGAAGAAAACACGTAGGAGATCATTTGATTTTTCAGCATAAAAATGAAAAACATCTACATGTCAGTACATGTTCTAACAAAATTAAAACTCAAACAACAAAACGGGAAAAAAAGTTGCAATACGTATGACAAAGGGTTAATACTTTTGCTTAAAAAATTGTAGTTTCAAAGCCCATTTGATGATGAGACAAATTTATAATATATTATTACATGAAAAAAGCAGGTAATAAAATGATGTATTCTAACTTTGTTAAAAAAGTATGCATATATATATGTATAAACACATACATACACACACACACACACACACACACACACACACACACACAGGAAAAAGACTGGAATGAGATACACTGACAAAAAAATAGTGTTATTTCTGGGTGGAAGGATTACAGATGATTTTTGTTTTCTTCTGTATGCTTTTCCATATTTTTGGAATCTTCTATAATGATATAATGAATTCAAATATGATTAGAAATTATTATTCATAAAGAAAAATTTGTCTAGCTAAAATTGAAGAGTCCATAACCCAGTTAAGTACTAATCATTAATTTAGAAGTCATTTTCTACATATTTTATGTAATCATTGCTGGTACCATCCATATGAAACAGATAACCAGGAGTAGGGCAAGTGTGCATCTCCCTTTGCCAGGCTGGAGATACATACTTCCTGCCTTAAAGGCACTTACAGTCTGGGGGTGGGGTCAGCTGGTACTTTTAGTATAATTTGATAAGTACTGCAGGAAGGGTTAGTGCAGGGCGCTTGTGGGAGCATGTCGGTACTTACAGGACTTTATCTAGTTTAGAAGGTGATAGAAGCAGGTGGCTGAAATCTAAACTGGGCCCTGAAGACTGAGCAGGAGTTTGCATGGAAGACTATGTGGATGGGTTGTTGGGAAGCTTAGAATTCCAGGAAGAGGAAACAGTGTTCTGCATGGTCAAGAGGAGAGTGTAGGTGCAGAAAAAAAAGTAACTAGATGATGCTATTTAGTATACATGTCCATATGTTTATTGGCCATTTCTTTCTACTGAGTTGTCATTTTTAAATTTCAGGCTTCTTTGTTAAAGAATGATGAGACTAAAGCCCTCACTCCAGCTTCCTTGCAGAAAGAGTTGAACAACTTGTTGAAATTTAATCCTGATTTTGCTGAAGCGGTGAGTCTTTTCCAGAATTTGTTGCTAAGTTGGAAAGCAGGGACAAGACTGTTCTTCCTATTGAGTAGTCGTGCAAATGAGGATTGGCTGAATGACACAAGTTCTTGGAAAGAAATCATGTTGTTGGCACGTAAAGGACTCAGCCTAGGTTGCAAAGCTTTCCCTCCCACCTCTACCCCTACTGGCCCGGGGGGATTTCTTTCTCTAGTTGCTGCGAGCGGGGGCTACTCTTTGTTGTGGTGCGTGGACTTCTCATTGTGGTGGCTTCTCTTGTTGCAGAGCACGGGCTCTAGATGCGTGGGCTTCATTAGTTGCGGCATGCAGGCTCAGTAGTTGTGGCTCGTGGGCTCTAGAGCGCAGGCTCAGTAGTTGTGGTGCATGGGCTTAGTTGCTCTGTGGCATGTGGGATCCTCCCGGGCCAGGGCTTGAACCCGTGTCCCCTGCATTGGGAGGCGGATTCTTAACCACTGCGCCACCAGGGAAGCTCTGAATTCAAGTTTTAAGATCTTTAGTTTTGTACTCACACTGTTCCTTAATGCCTGAGCTAGGTGATTCCCCCTCCATCCTCACGTATCACCCATGGATCCTAATATAACCAGTGGCATAGTGGATGAATATTTAGGATAAAACTCTGACACAAATTCTAATGGAATTCCCTTTTTTCGTTTGGGTACACCTTCTGGGGGGAAAGTGTACCCAAACCAGCTAATGTACCTTAAGCCTATTTAATCCTGCCTGTGGAGAAAAGATTAAGCTAAACTGTGACCATCTTGTTAAAATGGTAGGGGATACACAGGTGTTTGCAGCCAGTGGACCTCTCTGAATTAATATTACACAAGAGGAAGCAGAGCATTTAAAATATGTTGATTGTTTCTTGTTTTAGCACTACCTCAGCTACTTAAACAACCTCCGGGTCCAAGATGTTTTCAGTTCAACACACAGCCTCCTTCATTATTTTGACCGCCTGATTCTTACTGGAGCCGAAAGCAAAAGTAATGGGGAAGAGGGCTATGGCCGGAGCTTGAGATACGCTGCTCTGAACCTGGCTGCCCTGCACTGCCGCTTTGGTCACTAGTAAGTTTGTAGACTTTTGTTCATGCGGAAATTGAAGAAATTATCTCTCAAATGTTAATTGAGATGTATTTTCTTTTTAATATGCTGTATTAAAAAAAAGAAGAAGAAGGAAAAGGAGAAAAGAAAGAGCCTGTTCAACCTGGAATTGTCAATAACTTCTAAAGAAGGAAGGTTTTTGCAGTGAACAGAAGTTAACGAAAACCTTCTGCCTAAAGAGTCTGCCCCCTGGTGTCACTATTTAGCATTACCATCCAAGTACACGGCCTCTTTCTTTCTTTACTTCTAAGAATAACGGCCACTGAATTAAAAGGAAATTAGGTCATTAGGCCAGAGATTCCCAACAGGATTTTTCAGAGGTAATAATGGGGATGTAAAAGTTATTTTCAGTATTTCAAAAAGCCAAAAGGAAGTTGTATCTTTACTGCATAAAAGACTGCGTGGCTTACCGAACGTCACGTTTGTGCTTTTGGTTGGAATTCAGGCAGCTCAGTGTGTGACAATGACTTATGCCATTGCTAAGATATGCCTGTGATTTTAATAAATGAAAATAGGAAATTGATCAGTTATTATTTAGTAAAGAGTTAAGATAAAAACTTTCAAAATATGGAGGCTATTTTGGAAATAATGAAATAATGTGAATAATGGTGAAAAGGTAGGAAATTACTAATTGAAAGAGTCTCTCTGCCTCCCCTGTGGCTTTTTCCCATTTAAGAAAAATATGGTTTCTGCCACAGGCATCTTTGAATAGAGACTAGAGTGTGTTAATGGAAGTATAGTGTTCCAAGTTCAAGAATTGAGACTTCTACCCCTTGCTCTATGGCCCAGGCAACAACCAGGAAATTCTATTAACTTCTGGTTGTCACATTTTAAAAGGGACATAGACAAGCTGGAGCTTGTGGGGGGGACAGTCTCACTGGAGGCATTCAAAGCCATGTCGTATAAATAGTGTGGGAAGGATGTGAGAATGTTTAGCCTGGAAAAGAAATGATTTAGCCAAGCATGTGTTTGACATCTTCCTGTAGTGAAGGTCATGTGAAAAGGGCTTAGATTGATCGAGGGTGTGACTACTAGAGAAGATAGGGAGCTGGTAAGTGCAAGTTAAAGGGCAAAACATTTTTGCTCCTTATAAGGAGGAGGTTTCCTTGTATGGAACCCTCTGAGAAAGGTGTCAGCAGAGTGCTCATGTGTGCAGCAAGGGTGACATTAAGGCAATCCAAGTGTCAGATTGATACTTGAACCAAAAAATGTTTAAGGCTACTCTGAACTTCATGATTTTGTGAGATTCCATATTATCTTTTAAGAGTCAACTTCTTTTTTTCTGCCCAGCTTTAATAACCTCTTTGATCAGGGTCTTTCATGTTTTATGTACTCATAATAAATAGCAGCACCATTTGTAATATTTGCCAGTAACCTATCTCTGTGTTACACACAACTTGCCCTGGGGTTTGGAAATTTGTATGCAGTCTGCTAGATACAAGTAATTAATCTGTTGATGAATTTCTCTATATTTACATATTATCAGTGGATAGGCAGCTAACTGTATGGAATTAATTACTAATTAATATCTGATTTACTCAACTCCAGGCTTCTTTATTTTTAGTCCTGGAGCTATGGGCTTGTATAAATCTTTCTCACTTAGCTAATAGGATTGTGGAGATTTCTTGAAAATCTTTGTAGTTGCTTATTGAGCATCTACTATGTACTAGGCACTGTTCTAGGTGCTGGGGATCAGGAGTGAAAAAAAAGAGGAAAAAAAATACCCCTGTTCTCATGGAGCTTACAGTGGGGGAGATAAATAATAAAGAGCACTAAACATAATTATAATGAATCAGGTAGTGATAGGTCAGGATAAGAGATCAGAGAGTGATGATGGGGAGTACTGTTGTTTTCATAAGTAGCACTCTTCTTCCAGATATACACACAAATCACTTATTTGTCAATTTGTCAATTTCTGTTTAAATAGTAAGGTAGCAACTCGGCCCTCCCTTACCTCTATTAACTTAATATTTGAATAGAGATTTAAAGGAATTGAGGGAGTGAGTAATCTGTGCATTATCTGAAGAAAGAGTGTCCTTATTAGCTAGAACAGCAAGTTCAAAGGCCCTGAGGCATGTTACTTGGCATGTTTGAGGAGGAGCAAGTAGTGTGGTTAGAGTGCTGTAGTAAGGGGGGATAGAGGAGGACGAGGTTGTAGAGGTGGCAGGGGTCAGAGAGTGTAGGGTCCTGTAGGCCCAAGTAAGGACTTTGGCTTTTACACTGAATGACATAGGAAGCTGTTGTTTAGAGGCTACAGATCTTTCTGCTCTGGCATTTTGCGAACGGTAGACAGCCAGTGCATTTCAGACCTTACAACCAGTTTGCCTCTTGCTCTTTTACTGAAAATTTTTATCAGAGGCTTTTCTGATTAGCAGCAATGGAAAACCATAGGTTCTTTAAGGATTTGCCAGAAACTTTGAAGTTTCTGTGTTGGTAATCTACCTTTTCTTCCTACCTGAGAAAAATAGTCTTTCTTTAGTCCTGTTTTAGCATACTATCTATACAGTTCTCCCAAAAGCCTTTTTTCTAAATGTAACATTATTTGTTTGGTCATCAGATGTTCAACAAAATTAAATAAACTGATATTTATTGAGGGCCTGTGTGTAAAGATATGCTTCCTGCTTTCAAATAGCTTATATTCTGGTGCCTCTCAGCGTTAAAAGGGATTTAAAAGAAATGTAAAATAGGTAAAAATGTATCTGGTTTCTTTATTCAAACAGGTAATTATTGAGGAAGAATTCAGCTGTTAATTGATTGTGTGAGGCTATTGCTCGTGTTGATAGAAAATTTGACATAAATTTTTCCCTATGTAAGTGCTACCCATAGAATTCCTCATTCTTTTTTGAGATCCTCAGTGATCCAGTATTTATAGAACTTCTGTGCCCTCTGCAGGTTGAAGAAATAAAACTAACACAGATTAAATAAATAGAGGGTGGTGCACAGTAGTATTTAATTAAGCACCGCAAGCAGGTAGCATTTCTGTGGGCTTTTTCAGAAGCGAAGGCCCAGTGGGGCCAGGAACAGTTGGCTGAGTTTCCACAGAAGTTGCGAGGTTGGGGGACACGTCCCGGAGGGAGGGGAACCACATGAGCAGAAAGAAGACATCTCAGAAGGGAAAATCCTCAAAATACTTTTAAAAACTAGTATTGAAAAAATTATAGAAGTATCAGATCCCATAGTTAAAAAAAATTTTCAAATGATGCAGAAGCGAAGGCAGTGGAAAGTAAAATCTTACATCCTCTCCTTGTCCCTCCACTCAGCAGTAGACAACTAAAAAAAAAATCTTAGGAGCTGGGATGAAGAAAAGCCATTCTTTCATGTCCGTTTTAGTAGAAGTCCACCTTAGAAGGGACGTGTTCTGTATCTCCACTGTTACTGTTTCTTACTGCTGGGGGAGGGGAGTGCCTCTGGGGGAATAAGCCCATGGTTTCAACTTCCAACCCAGAGGCCTGCACGCTGGTGAATTACCGTACAGATGACTTCCTGTTACTGTTGCTTGTACATGTTTGTGGTTGTTAATGAGTTATTAATGTTCAGTCTGTCATTAGTCAACAGGCAGAGCTTGCCCTGCAGGAGGCGATTAGGATTGCCCAGGAGTCCAACGATCATGTGTGTCTCCAGCATTGCTTGGTGAGGCCACCTTCCTGTCTTGGAAGTTCTGCCCTTGGGTTGAGTTGGCCTTCGAAAGGTCCCGTTTGAATTGGGAGGTCCTCAGCAGTGATGGGAAACTAGTTAGGTGGTCAGGGAAATTCAGGAAAGGCAACCCATGTTTATTAATATTTCTTAATTCTTGATGTCCATTTTACTTTGGAGGCATTTCTTGTCTACAAGTTTTAATGCAGCTTGCCATGCAAAACTGCTGCATCAAGTGTTGGCATTAACAAAGGTGTTTGCAATACTGGTAACTGGGTAAGACCTGGTCCTGTCAAAGCATCATCACCAAGCACAAGTAGAACACAGACTTCAGCAACCACCTGAGAATTTCACTTTCTCAGTTACAGGCCATATGGGGGCTTCATGCTTTTTTTCCTGGAACATTTGCCACTCACTGCTCTCAGAGGTGAAGAAGATAAATGGCTTGATTATTTCAGTCTGATGGTTTTAATGTGTTTGATGGGTTTCATTTAGGTTTATAATTTGTGAAAGTGTATTTTAGAGGGTTTATCTTGTCTGTTGTTAATTTGTTCTTACAACCATGCTGATGCTTTCAACAGAACATTAGCCATTATTATTGTTATGATACATTTTGATGACTTCTCTTGCCAGAGCTGGCTTTATGTGCTGGGACAGAAGAGATCTGATAGCTATGTTCTTCTAGAACATTCTGTGAAGAAAGCTGTACATTTTGGGTTACCGGTAAGGCTCATCTTTCTGTGAGATTGTTTAAACAAATGGTATGGTTTTATTCTTGGTAGTTTCATGTGACCTTAATTATTAAACCACTAAATTCTCTTGATGGGTTTCTCTCTGCTCCCTTTATCCTAATAACATCTGTGAAAGTTCCATTTATCAACTTGATGGGATCTTTGTTTAGTTTATTATCAACACTAACTTACACATATTTATTTAGAAAATTTTTAGGGAGGGCTTATTTTTAAACCAGGGATTGGCAAACTCTACAGCCCATGGGCCAGATCTGGCTCACTGCCTGCTTATGTATGGCCCTCAAGCTAAGAATGGGTTTTACATTTTTAAATAGTTGGGGAAAAAAAACAAAGAAGAATATGCGACATAGACCAACTGTGGCCTGCAAAACCTAAATTATTTACTATCTGGCCCTTTACAGAACAAGTTTGCTGATCCTTATTTGAAATAATAAACAAAGCCAGGAACCAGTAAACCTGACAAGCAGATTTGTCCTTTCTCATTTTGAGTAACAGGGAAGGACCTGAATTATATTCCTCGATGACAAATACTGAGGGGCATTGAAGGGGCATAGTCTCTACACATGAAAATAGTAATGACTGTTAGAATCTAGATTACTATTGCTCAAAGAACCTTATTCTGTCTAAAATAAATTAAAAAATAAATGATAGACTTCTTAAGCATAATTTTTGTTACCGATTTAAGTGGACTTTTTTTGGTTGAGCTTTCATCCTTGAAAATTATACCAGAAGTTAATGAAAAGATAATTATGCTCATAATAGGCAGCCTTTCTTAATCTCCTACCACATAATGTGCCCAGCACTGTTTGATATATACTATTTAATTTTAATCCTTAAAATAATTCTTTATGATGGGTGTGATGCCCATTTTACAGATGGGCTTGTCTAAGAAGCTAAGTGACTGGCCCCAGGTCACATGGTAAATGGCAGAGGCAGTGCTTAAGTCCAAATCCATTTAATTTCAAAGCCCTGGCTCTTCCCATTGTACTATTACCCTCTCTTCCATCCCCAGTTTTTCAGGAACATATCGCATACGGGTCAGGGTCAGGCTTACAGGTACTTTCTTTTTAAATAGTGCTATCATTGTGCATGTGCTGAAATGAAATATGCCAAATTTCTGAAGAGCAAAACAAAATTTTGTCACGTAATCTCTATCATGAGTCGTGCGTATGTCTGTCCCCTTAGTACCTCGCCTCTCTGGGAATACAGTCCCTAGTTCAGCAGAGAGCTTTTGCTGGGAAGACCGCAAACAAACTTATGGATGCACTAAAGGACTCCGACCTCCTGCACTGGAAACACAGCTTGTCAGAGCTCATCGACATCAGCATCGCACAGAAAACAGCCATCTGGAGACTCTACGGCCGCAGGTGGGTCTTCAAGGCTATGAGGGCACGAATCCTTTTATAGATGAGCAGAAGCCAGCAAACGGGTTCTGTGAAGGCCAAATGGATGGAGGTTGTTTGTACAGGGGATTAAAGAAAGCGCTTTAGAATTTTAAAACATTTTCTACTTTGCACAGACTTTGCAAAGATTTTTCCTATGTGCATTTTTATTTACTCCTCCCAACAGCTCTGGGAGGTAACTGGGGGGTGATCTCCATTCCAGGATGCATAGGACAAGGTTCACAAATCTGATCTGCCCCAGGTCACAAACGAATTAACAAGTGACAGAGCCCAGACTCAAGCCCAGGTCCTCTGACTCCAAGCACCATGCCCCTGCACTCTGAGATGGGAACCTCTCTTCCTGTTGGCCAGGAGGCATGGGCCACAGTCACTCAAGCCGAGCACTCCCTTAACCCAAAAGCTGCTATGTAAAGAAAGTTGCTTCCCTGTTACCCAGGATGTATTCTCTGGACTGTCTCCAGCTTTGTGTGTAATTCCCATTTAGCCTCCTGTAGCTCGGAAGTAAACTTCTGAACCAGATTTTTAATCCTGGAGCTACCTCACCTAGACAATATGCTGTTTCTAGGAATTCAGTCATGAAAGGAAGTGCCTATTTTATCAGTCTTATTTTTGTACTTGAAATAATTTTTGGCACGATGTGGCCTGAAACAGCTGCAGACACTAGCCACTGCTTCCACTGTCAGAGCAGCCGGTGCCAGGATCGCATCAGGTCTGAATTTACCCGTGAAAACTAATTAACATACTGTGACCACAGGCAAAATTAGAGGCAGTGGGGCGGTCTGGAGCTTGGAGCTCCCAATTGTGCCGTAACCACTACGTTTTCTTTGGGGCTGCACATCCAGGATGCTTTTCTGCTCTCCTCGTCCCGAGGACAGGAGAACTGGCTTTGGGAGGCAGCTGCTCCCCGGAAGCCAGAGCCTGCTTCCTCCTGTTTCCACCCAAGGTAACTGTAGGGTGTGGCTGAGGGCAGCCTGTGTCTCTTGACTGACGGGGCTTCCTGTGTCTCCTCCCCAGCACCATGGCCCTGCAGCAAGCCCAGCTGCTGCTGAGCATGAACAGCCTAGAGTCGGTGAACGCAGGCGTGCAGCAGAACAACACGGAATCGTTTGCCGTGGCGCTGGGCCACCTCGCCGAGCTGCACGCGGAGCAGGTGGGCAGGTGGCCGGGCCCTGTGCTTCTGGAGCCATGTAGGCCCCGCCATTTCTGTCCTCTAGTGCTTGAGAAAAGCACTGGACGGGTCTGGTTGGATGCAAGTGGTTGGAAGGGTGAAATCCCACCAGTAGAAATGGACTGGGTGTGGAGTCTGCAAGGTTTGTTGAACTTGGGATCTCTTTCGGCATCAGGGAAGAGAGTGAGAGGTCAGCTGTTTCTATGTACCAAATGGAATAAAAAGGAGTCTTTGAAATTTAGGGTAGTAGAGCTGTGTATGTTTGTGGGAAAGGGAAGAACATAATAAGAGTACAGCTAAGATGACAGTAGCCAAGGTTAGTTGTACATTTGTCCTGTGCCGGGCCCTATGCTTAGCGATTTACATGTATCATCTTCCTGATTCCTTACAGTAGCCTCGTAAGGTCAGCTTTATCATCACCCCTATTTCACAGAAAAGAAACTGAGCTCCAGGGAGCTAAATCCCATACCCACAGCCAGTAAATGTCAGTGTCAGATCTTCAACCCAAGTCTGATTGACTCCAAAGAAAGACAGTTGGAATAGGGCATTACCTTTACTTACAGCCCAAGTAGTTTCACACGATTCTCTTTATAGGGGATTGATTAAAGGGTCTCTCACGATGCTCTAGGCTTCCTTTCCCCTTTGCTCAAAAGTATCTTCTTCCATGGGAAAAGGTCAGGGAAAGCTCTTACCTAAAGCCCTCTAACTAACTGCTGCCTTGCTGTAAGCACATTTCCTTGATCGTGTTATTTTCTCCACCTCTTTGTGGTATAATAATGATCGTTAGGTTGCATCTGTAACACTCAGTATTCCTTAATCTGCATCCTAAAATCTTTGAGTGGTTTCCACCCCTTTCAGAAGTCTATAAATACCTCCCTCTACTAGACATACTTTAGCATTTTACAATCCTCTAAGTGGTTGTGTAAACAAAGGGCATGGATGGGCTCTGGCTGATGGCGTCTGCCTGCACCTCCATCAGCTGCTCTCCTCCTGTGTCTGGGAAGCGGCGCCCGAGCTCTCTGACATTAAAACAGCAGACCAGCTGCTCTTGCTGTTTGCTTTCCTCCAGGAATGTTGCACATTAATCACTTTCTTGGTCTTTCTTCCCCCCTCGTAATGGTTCTGGAACCTCTTTAACGTGGATTCTTTTCCTCTGCTGGTGGCTTGGTTAAGTGGAGAGTTTGTAATAAATGAGTCAGTGAACATTCAGTTAGGTATTTGGTACGAGCCTCACGTTGACTTTTTTCCCCAACAACTTTATTGAGATAGAATTCACATGCCATACAATCCACCCATTTAAAGTGTCCCCTTGTGACTTTTTCAAGTAGGATTCTCCCCACTGACCCCAAGCTTAAAGAGTGGAATAACTTCCCTTTGGTTCTCTTTGAGTGATGTAGGGTAGAAATTATTTCTTCATCTCCTGGAATGGAGAACCGCTTTACAAAAATCTGGTCTTGGCTCAATTCTTTAGCCTTAGCTTTCTCCAAGTTCAGTTGTTAATAGTTCTGTGATTTTTTCTGGGGGTAATACCATGCTCTTTGGGTCTGTATTAATCTTTCCATCTCCGGGCTTATGTGAAAGACCTGCTGACGCCATTGTTGCCTGGCTCCAGTGGATGTGCTAGGAGACCTCTAATTGTACAGCTAGAAGACAGTCAGTGGCCACTTTATTTCAATTCAGTCTCTTTCCCCACCTCTTCTCAACCTGCCTTAGAAAGACTTTTCTAGTGTCAGAACATTGACCATGTAGATAAACCCACTGAGCTGATGACTGTCGCATTTTCAATTATACAGGTTAGACTTAACACCTATGAAATTAAGCTTGGCCAACTGCGGAGAAGGCAGTTTTATCATGAATTTCTATTTGCTCTTTTATTTCCTTTGTGTTGTGCTTCCAGTTGTGTCCTGAAACTGATCTCTAGATAAACTGGATGCTGCACTTCGTTGTGGTAGTGACTGGGGCTTGGGTGAACCTAGAAGGAAGTTATGGGGTCTGAACTGCTGTTTGTGAGCTGCCTCCTGCAGCCCAGAGGAAGTGCTAAGAGATCCGGCCCCCTTTACTCTTTCTGCGTAACTCTGGTTCATCGTGTCACATTCCTCTCCCAGCCTCAGGAAATGGCAGGTCACAATAGGAATGTTTTGGGGGAGTGCTGCCGTGGGCACTGTTCTCTCTACTTGGCCTGAAGGTTTGACAGCCATCTAGATCCACACGCCCAACTCCGTATGGTAGTCATGAAAATAATTGGCAAGACTGGCCAGTTAAAATCACAAGAATAAAAAGATTAATGATCTTTTATTATAATTCAGTATACTTTCGACTTAATTCACTTCAAATAGAAGTTCACCTGTGGTCTAACTGAGCTTCTATATAGACTGAAGATATACTACCTGATCAAAGGATAGGGACAAATTGAAAAGCTTTTGGGGGCTTAATAAGATAGACATTCTAGCAATATAAGAGTGTAAAAAAGACATGAACATGTATTCACAGAAAAAACATAAATGATTATAAAACATGAAAAAATTTCAATCTAGTCATTAAAGGAATTCAAATTAACACAGTGAAATAACCCGTTTCATCAAACAAATAGGCAAAGAAGCTTAAATATCAGGGGAGGAGAAAGGTGTAGAATGCTGGTATAAGAGTACTTGGTATGGGCTTCCCTGGTGGCGCAGTGGTTGAGAGTCCGCCTGCCGATGCAGGGGACACGGCTTCGTGTCCCGGTCCGGGAAGATCCCACATGCCGCGGAGCGGCTGGGCCCGTGAGCCATGGCCGCTGAGCCTGCGCGTCCGGAGCCTGTGCTCCGCAACGGGAGAGGCCACAACAGTGAGAGGCCCGCGTACCGCAAAAAAAAAAAAAAAAAAAAAGTACTTGGTACATTTCTGTATGGTAATTTAGTAATATACCTATCAAAAAGCTTAAAAGTGTCTACCATTTAGCCCAGCAATTTTACTTCTAAGGTATTATCCTAAGGAAATAATTGGACAAGTATGCAAAGATGTATCCACCAAGATAATCATTCTAGCGTTTTTAAAATGGAAAAAATTGGAAACAATCAAAATATCCCAAACTAGGCGATTTTTTTTTTTTGGCGTACGCGGGCCTCTCGCTGTTGTGGCCTCTCCCGTTGCGGAGCACAGGCTCCGGACAGGCAGGCTCAGCGGCTATGGCTCACGGGCCCAGCCACTCTGCGGCGTGTGGGATCTTCCCGGACCGGGGCACGAGCCCGTGTCCCCTGCATCGGCAGGTGGACTCTCAACCACTGCGCCACCAGGGAAGCCCGGAGATTATTTTGATTGGACTATAATTTATTCACCTAATAAAATACTGTGATGTATAGATTTGTATTTGTTGACACTGGAAAGAGTCATTCATTCAAAAAATATTTATTGAGTACCTACCATGTGGTAAATAGGCAGTTTACAAAAATGGTATGTATACCTATTTTTGGAATACTTATATGTTTTATATTCATGTGAATATGAGAAGTTCAGAAGGATATGTGCCGAGAAATTACTGTGATTATCTTTGGTGGGATTAAAAGTAATTTGCCTTTTTCTCATTGTTCACATGTGTTTCGTAAGTTTTTTTCCTAGAGTGAACATGTATTACAGGTGTAATTAAAAAAAATTTTTTTTAATGTACAAGTGAAATACATTAGAGCCTAAAAAAAATGGCCCCTTGATATTTGACAGTCTCTGCCTAGGGTCGTCAGGCTGCTGCACCAAGAACAGGTGAGTCATACTCATGTCCTGTGAGTGGGATAGCAGGTGTGGTGTCAGCACGGGTGTGCTAAAAAAAATCGTGGCTTTCTATTTTAGGGCTGTTTCGCTGCAGCTTCGGAAGTGTTAAAGCACTTGAAGGAGCGATTCCCACCTAACAGTCAGCATGCCCAGGTAACCTGCCTTTTGTGTGTCATCGATTTATTTTTTTTACTTATTTATTTTTTTGCGGTACGCGGGCCTCCCACTGTTGTGGCCTCTCCCGTTGCGGAGCACAGGCTCCGGACGCGCAGGCTCAGCGGCCATGGCTCACGGGCCCAGCTGCTCCGCGGCACGTGGGATCTTCCTGGACCGGGGCACGAACCCGCGTCCCCTGCATCGGCAGGCGGACTCTCAACCACTGCGCCACCAGGGAAGCCCTCATCGATTTATTTTTGAAAATACCATTTTTACTGTATTATTGTCAAAATAGGGTATTTTAGAGTCTCCCCTCAGCCTCTCGTGTCTTGGTTCCTTTCTGTGACATCTGTGCTTTGAGGTCAACATAGGAAACTCTGCAAAATGCGTTCCAGAAGGCTGAGGAATAAACTCTGAGAAAAGGTCAAAGTAGGGTACTTTTTTCATTCCTGTCTTCGTGGTTTTAAATTAGTATTCCCTATACCTCTAACTGTATGGGAATAAGCAAAGAAATCGTCAGTGTCCTTTGATAGATCAAGAATTAGGTCTCCGTTTTGTTACTCTGTTTTCTCCTACTTGGCAGCTCTAACCTTTTCCTCCCGGAATTGAATAACCTTTTGGCAAGATGTATGCAGAGGGAATGAACTTTATAAAGCAGTCCTAGGCACTCTGTTCCTTGTTGCACCAATTTCCATCTCTGATGGGGCCAAGAAAACTATTACGAGGGGCCTCTTTCTCTTCCTCCCTTTACCAAGTTTAGTATTAATTAAATTAGGGAATTTGAAATCATGAGAGACCATGGCCTGGGAATCTCCTACTGTTGGTCCCTGAGCCGGGGGTGGGGGGGCTTCTGTTCACATGGGTTGCTGGCCCCACCTCATTAGATATGGTGTGAATGCCCGTCTGCTTATGAGCTGTGCTGGGATCTCACTGCTGCTGGCTGTGATCTGAATTCGGAGTACCCAGACGGAAAGGTGGTAAGCAAACAAAATAGAAGCTAGTACCCAAGGATGCTGTGGGGAAAAAGAATTAAGCGTGGTTCTGTGGTAGTGCTAATGTGATGGAGCGGTTTCGGTTACTGTTCTAGGCACTTTTTAAGAAGGTGCACAGTAAAAAGAAAAAAAGACACAATTTAACTCACATTCTAGAAGAAACATGTATGGCTGATAAAGAGATGAAAAGATGCTCAGCCTGACAATTGATCAAGGGGCATACGAATGAAAAAATAAGGAGGTATTTCATACCCATCAGACTGGCCAGAAGTAACATATCTGACACCACCAATTGTTGGTGAAGGTGTGGAGCAATGAGTCATGTCATACACCGCCGGCAGGGAGTGTAAACTGGTGTGACCCATCTGGAGAACAAATGGGCACTGTGTTAAGGAGAAGGTGCACATGTCCTACAGCCCAGCTTTCCCACGGCTTGCTGTATACCCAGGGTAACTGTTGCACAGCACAGGGGGTGATGTAGGGGAGTGTTTGCTGCAGCACTGTTCAGAAGAGTGAGAAACTGGAAGTGCCTAAATACCCATCAACATGAGAATAGATAAGTTGTTGCATATTCATACAATTGAAAACTATTCATCAGTGAAAAGGAATGAACTAGAACTACTTGTATTAACACGTGTAAGCCTCCCCAAAATAATGTTGAGCTTAAAAGCAAGTTGTCAAAGGATGCATACAGTATGATACTATTTATTTTTACAAAGTTTAAAAACATGTAAGCTCATACTATATATTGGTTTTTTTTCATACTATATATTGTTTAAGGATAAGTAAATATTTTGTAAAAGTATAAAAACATGATTGGGGGGACTTCCCCGGTGGTCCAGTGGTTAAGACTCCTCACTTCCAATGCAGGGGGTGTGGGTTCAATCCCTGGTCGGGGAACTAAGATCCCACATGCCGTGCGGTAAATAAATGAATGAATGAATAATCAATCGTCATAGATCACTCATTAAAAAAAATTCTTAAAAAAAAATGGGAATGATAAACAACAAATCACATGCTTCCTTTGAAAACAGAAAGAGGAGAATGGAATTTGCAAAGTACCTCAATAATGTGCAATAGTATCCAAAGCAAGTAAAGCAAAATGTTGTGATCTGACAAAGTTGATGGTTGCGATACATGTTTTGTTATTTTATTCTTAGTGCTTTTCCACAGACTTGAAATATTTAAAAAAAATTTTTTTAACCTCAAAAAAAAAAGTGTGTGAATTGTAAGGATATTTGTTAAGCAAGCGAAAATACTTTTATATTTCTGTTGAATAATGAGGTGAACATCTGCCATTCTGTTCTTTGTTTTTCTTTTGGCTGCGTGCGGGCTTTCTCTAGTTGCGGGGAGTGGGGACTACTCTTCGTTGTGGTGCGCGGGCTTCTCCTTGCGATGGGTGGCTTCTCTTGTTGTGGAGCACAGGCTCTAGGTGCGCGGGCTTTAGTAGTTGTGGCTCGCGGGCTCTAGAGCACAGGCTCAGTAGTTGTGGTGCATGGGCTTAGTTGCTCTGTGGCATGTGGGATCTTCCCGGACCAGGGCTCGACCCCGTGTCCCCTGCATTGGCAGGCGGATTCTTAACCACTGCGCCACCAGGGAAGCCCCTGCCATTCTGTTCTTAACTGTGTTTTTTTTCTTACTAGTTATGGATGCTGTGTGATCAAAAAATACAGTTTGACAGAGCAATGAATGATGGCAAATATCATTTGGCTGATTCAATTGTTACAGGAATCACAGCTCTTAATAGCATAGAGGGTGTATACAGGTAAGAAATTTTGAAAATTCCAACCCCAGAATGAAGTAGTTCTCAAATGGCTTTATTCTTATTTGTTTTGTGTGTGACTTAATTGATTAGCTTAGGAAAAAAACCTTTTTTTTCTATTTATTACCTATTTATTACAGACCATTAGAAAATACAAATAAACAAAATGGAGAAAGTTAAGTAGTACCCAGAGATAATCACTAACATGCTATCTATAATTCCAGACTTTTTTCTTGTGTGCATGTATGTGTGTGTGTGCACACATGTGCTCACACACACACACATACACACAATTTTTTTTTCTCTTTTAAGAAAAATTATATCAGACACAGTTATTCCCCTTGGGAGGTTACAATTACAGTCTAATTGGGGAAATAGAGATTCTAAACCTGAAAGTGACTCTACTTACAACCCTTGCAAAACATCAACATAACCATTTGTGTTTATTTTGTTTCTGTGTCAGAAAAGCAATTGTACTACAAGCTCAGAACCAAATGTCAGAGGCGCACAAGCTTTTACAAAAATTGTTGATTCATTGTCAGAAAATCAGGAATACAGAAATGGTGATCAGGTAAGGCAGGGCTTTTGTGCATCTCACCTAGGTGGTACTTTGTGCTGGTTATTGTCATCCCATGTCTTCCTCTTTGTGGGCAGTGTCCTGCTGTCTGTGGCAGAGCTGTACTGGCGATCTTCCTCCCCTACCATCGCGCTGCCTGTGCTCCTGCAGGCTCTGGCTCTCTCCAAGGAGTACCGGTTGCAGCATTTGGCCTCTGAAACAGTGCTGAACTTGGCTTTTGCCCAGGTAAGCTGATCTCTGTTTTTATAGCACATATTTGTGCTCAAGAACTGGTGAGTCTGTTACTACTCTTTGGTTTTGAAAAGGATAGTAATGAGCTTTTGCTTCTTAATATTGAAATCTGGGAAGGTAGTGTCACTGTGCAAGCCTTCCATGGAAGTCTGGAGTTGTGAACTTGGTGACAAGCTGACACCTCCCAGTGGTACTGGCTTTACCGAGCTGTGTATTTACTAAGGAGGATGTGCCTCTTCATTGAGGACTTTTGCATCATATTAATGACTTAGCTGGCCCAGAGCTGTGCTTGATTTAACAAGAGAATGAATAAGGAAATGAGGAAGTCATGTGTTCATTGAAAGGTTTTGGAAGTTAAATTGTATTTTATGTTTGTTTTCTGTCTCCCCCTGTAGAATGTAAAGACCATGAGAGAAGGGACTGTTTTTTCCCTGCTATATCCTGTGGTACCTAATAGGATCCACACATAGTAGGTTTTTAATAAATATTTATTGAATGAATGAATTTTGAACTTACTGGAGGAATTTACTAACTAAAGCAGAGGTTCCCCAAACCATGCATCAGCACTGTTGGGGAGATGTAAAAAATATCTGCATATCTGGCCTTGCCTCAAACCTACAGAGTCAGAATCTCTAGGGGAGGAGCCTAGGAGTCTATTTTCCTTACCAGCTTCCCCAGTGATTTTTTTTTCTTAATTAAGATAAAATTCACATAACATAAAATTTACCATTTAAAAGTATACAGTTCAGGGCTTCCCTGGTGGCGCAGTGGTTGAGAGTCCGCCTGCCGATGCAGGGGACACGGGTTTGTGCCCTGTCTGGGAAGATCCCACATGCCGCGGAGCGGCTGGGCCCATGAGCCATGGCCGCTGAGCCTGCGCTCCGCAGCGGGAGAGGCCACAACAGTGAGAGGCCCACATACCGCAAAACACACACACACACACACACACACACACAAAGTATACAGTTCAGTGGTTTTTAGAATATTTACATTATTTTGCAAACATCACCACTGTCTAATTCCAGAATATTTTCACCACACCAAATAGAAAGCCCAGACCCATTATTTCTAAAGCAGTCATTCCCCACTTCCCTCCCTCCAGCCCTGGCAACCGCTAGTCTATTTTCTGTCTCTATGGGTTTGCCTGTTCTGGATATTTCATATAAATGGGATCACACAGTGTGCGGCCTTTGTGTCTGGCTTCTTCGCTTAGCATCATGTTTTCAGGATTGATTCATGTTGTGGCATGTGTCAGTCAGTTCTAGATTCCTTCTAATGGAATACTGTTCCATCGGATGGATACACTACATTTTGTTTATCCATTCATAAGTTGATGGACATTTGGGTTGTTCCCACCTTTTGACTATTATAAATAGCTCTTAACATTGATGTACAAGTTTTTTTCTGGATATATGTTTTCATTTCTCTTGGGTATACTTAACAGTGGGATTGCTGGGTCATATAGTTCTTTGTTTAACTTTTTGTGGAACCACCAAACTGTTTTCCACTGCGGCTATACCATCTCATATTCTCACCAGCAATGTATGAAGGTTCCACTTTCTCTATATCTTTGCCAGCACTTGTTATTTTCCATTTTATTAGTGTGAAGTTATATCTCATTGTGTTTTTGATTTGCATTTCCCTAATAAGTAATAATATGGAGCATCTTTTCATGTGAGTACTGGCCATTTGTGTATGTTCCTGGAGAAATGTCCAAGTCCTTTACCCGTTTTTAAATTGGGTTGTCTAATTTTAGTTTTCAGTTGTAAGAGTTTTTATATATTCTGGTTGCTAGACGCTTATCACATATATGATTTGCAAATATTTTGTCCCATTCTCTGGGTTGTCTTTTCACTTTCTTTTTTTTTTTTTTTTTTGCGGTACACGGGCCCCTCACTGCTGTGGCCTCTCCCGTTGCGGAGCACAGGCTCCGGACACGCAGGCTCAGCGGCCATGGCTCACGGGCCCAGCCGCTATGTGGCATGTGGGATCTTCCCAGACCAGGGCACGAACCCGTGTCCCCTGCATCGGCAGGTGGACTCTCAACCACTGCACCACCAGGGAAGCCCCAGAGATTCTTTTATTTTTTAATGTTTGCTTTTACAGCTATAAATTTTCTTCTGAGCACCGTATCCTATAGGTTTTCACTGCATCCCATAAGTTTTGGTATGTTGTGTTTTTGTTTGTCTCAAGGTATTTTCTAATTTCCCTTGTGATTTCTTCTTTGACACTTTGACTATTTACGAGTGTGTTGTTTAATTTCCACATATTTGTGAATTTTTCAGATTCCCTTTTATTACTGTTTTCTAATTTAACTTCACGTGGTCAGAGAAGATATTTTGTATGATTTAAACCTTTTAAAATATGAGTGTTATTTTGTGGCATAACATATGGTCTATCCTGGGAGATGTTCCATGTACAGTTGAGAAGAATATGTGTTCTGCTGTTGTTGGGCTAGTTGGTTTATAGTCTTGCTCAAGTCTTCTATTTCCTTGCTGATCTTCTGTTAAGTTTCTATCCACTATTGAAAGTAGAGTATTGAACTCTGAAACTATTATTGTTGAACTATTTCTCCCTTCAGTTCTGTCAGTTTTTGCTTCATATATTTTGGGGTTCTGTTGTTTGGTGTATATATGTTTATAATTGTTGTATCTTCTTGATGAATTGGCCCTTTATCAGTATATAATGTCCTTCTTTGTCTCTTATTACAGTTTTTGACTTAAAGTCTATTTTGTCTGATATTAGTATAATCAGTCCAGCTCTCTTTTGGTTACTGTTTGCATGGAATATCTTTTTTTACTATCCTTTTACTTTCAGCCTATTTATGTCTTTTAATCTAAAGTGAGTCTCTTATAGATAACATATAGTTGTATCATGTTTGCAAAAATCTGTTCTGCCAATCTCTTCCTTTTAATTGAAGAGTTTAAGCCATTTACATTTAATTTAATTATGGATTTGAAAGGATTTACTTCTATTTTGCTATATTTTTCTATATGTCTTACATCTTTTCTTGTTCCTCCATTACTGTTTATTTTCTGTTAAATGGATGTTTCTAGTGTACCCTTGTTTATTTTACTATATATTTTTGAATTTTTTTAAAGTGGTTCCTTTTCTCCTAGTGATTCTTATACAGCTAGTTCAACCTTTTTGAATCATCAATGTAAAAGATTTTTGTAAAGACAGAAACCTTTCTATAATGTAAATAACTACTCCCTCCCTTATCTATTGTAGCCTGAAACCGATTGTCACACATTATGTTTTCTAAGAGTGTGGTGCACATTAAAGATAGTACATGTCAGGGAGAAAGTAAGCCAGACATTGCCATTCAGAAGAGAAGAGCCAGAAATGAAGCCCTTCCTGTAGTCGGCAGTGGGTGTGGGTGTGGGTGTGTATAGCACCATGATGTTTCTTTTTCAGCTCATCCTTGGAATCCCAGAACAGGCCTTAAGTCTTCTCCATATGGCCATTGAGCCCATCTTGGCTGACGGGGCTGTCCTGGACAAAGGCCGTGCCATGTTCTTGGTGGCCAAGTGCCAGGTGGCTTCAGCAGCTTCCTATGAGCCACTGAAGAAAGCAGCAGGTAGGAAACCATACAAAGATTGTTAGGTAATACTATTACAGAAAACTTGTAAAGAAGAAGAAAAGACATTAAACTTGGGACAGTATTTAAGTTTTGAGTGTTCACAAATATATGTTATAATTTCATGCAGCATTTAAAGTGCTTTCACTTGCATACTTGCATGAAGGTTGAGGGCAAGTGAATTGTTATTTTAACCCTACAGAACTAGGTGTGAGGCTGGAAATCAGTACTAAAGACTTAGTGGTGTTTTTTTGTTTGTCTGTTTGTTTCTTCTCAAAGAGTAGAATGTAAAAGTTTCTGGTATATGTTAAATCAATAAAAATAGATATTAAGCTTTGAAAACGATATGTGAAGCATTGAGTTAAATATGTGTGGTATTTTCCCCATTTTCCATCAGTTCTTGAGGCCGCCATTGAGAACCTCAGTGAAGCCAAGAACTATTTTGCAAAGGTCGACTGCAAAGAGCAGATCAGAGACGTCGTTTACTTCCAGGCCAGACTCTACCACACCCTGGGAAAGACCCAGGAGAGGAACCGGTGTGCGATGCTCTTCCGGCAGCTGCATCAGGACCTGCCCTTTCATGGGGTGCCCTTGATAAATCTTCTCTAGTGAGAACATCCCCACTGGACCACTGTGCAGAGTAGATGATTTTGGACTTGTTCATACTCCCTCCCTCCATATAAATGATGTATTTGATATCTGTCTTATCAATAAACTGCATTCTGATTAGTTTGTCTTATTTTGTTGCTAAAATATACATATTTGTTTTTTGTTTTCCCTTTTCTTTCTTTTGATAGCAAAGGATACCAACATTTTGTTAATAAGTGGCTGGTTTATTAATAACTTAGTGCAAGTGTTAAAGATTATGTTCTCTCTGGGCAAAGTTGCCAATATCTTATTAGCAATTGTGCACACTCTCCACCAGTGTGTAAATTCATTTTGCACCTATGCTCAGACAGGAGCTCTTTCGGGTATTGGTAGATCTCTCGAGGGGGTTGGTGCAGGTTTTTTGGAGGCTTGGATTTTCCTTTGGAAGCTCCCCTGTTTTGTTCTGCTGGACTGGTGCTTGGGTTGGGTCTGTGTGTACTTGCAAGCACATGTCAGTCCCTGACTGGAGATTAAGATGGGAAAGATCTTTTTATGGCTTTTGGACCAATGACAAGAAGCATGTTTCAGTCACTTTCTGGGTGTTGGCTTTCTCATATCTTCTGCGTGGCTATATTTTTTCTATACTTAATAAATCAGGGATGATGATAAGGAATTCATCATGAATGAGGTGATTATAAGTTGAGAAAGGGTCTGAAGCTCAGAGGTGTGTGGATGCTATCGCTCAAATATACACTAATTTACATATCTCAACCCTGCAGAAGCCAGTTATTGCTCTGTTTGTGTATTTATCTTACCCTTCAGTGTTCACAGAAAAATCCCCGTGTTTCAAATCCAAAACAGCAACCAGGAACCAACCAAATTTTGCAGCTTCTATCAGTGGCTCTTCCTCTGTTAAATTTAAACCTTCGGATGGGAAATAATTTATCCCCAGAGCTCTTCGAAACAGTGTAAAACAACTCCCACTCATTAGGGTGCGTTTGCTGGCCAAAGACAGCTGCTCTGAAAATAAGAGACTCAGTGTGGAGATAAAGACACTAATTAGTATGTTGATGTTTAAAAATCTTTCCTTACATTTATTTATTTGAAAGGTTATATATGTAGATGGTAAAAATTAAATATTGTTGAAGGCTGGATAGTAAGATGTAATTCTTCCTCCCAGGAAGTAACCATTATTAATCAGTTTCTTTCGATTCTTCCCATATATTCTCTAATCTGATGTCATTTTTGGTCAATGTACTTAAGCTCCTTCCAATCTAAGAAGTGATCTTACTCTGCCTCAGCGTAAGAAAGTTCAAGAGATGGGGTGACATAAAAACTAGACATCATTACACCTGACCAGGACCAGCTACATAATTTGTGGGGCCCAGTGCAAAGTAAAATTACAAGGCATATATATATATATATATATATATATATATATATATATATATATATAATTTTTTTAAAATTTATTTATTTTTGGCTGTGTCAGGTCTTTGTTGCTGCATGCGGGCTTCCTCTAGCCGCGGGCGAGTGGAGTAGCGGGGGCTACTCTTCGTTGCGGTGCGCGGGCTTCTCATTGCCGTGACTTTTGTGGCAGAGCACAGGCTCTAGGCGTGCGGGCTTCAGTAGTTGTGGCACACTGGCTCAGTAGTTGTGGCTCGCGGACTGTAGAGCGCAGGCTCAGTAGTTGTGCACGGGCTTAGTTGCTCACCAGCATGTGGGATCTTCCCGGGCCAGGGCTTGACCCCGTGTCCCCTGCATTGGCAGGCGGATTCTTAACCACTGTGCCACCAGGGAAGTCCCGAGGCCTATATTAAGTGGAGTGTTAAGCCAGGTACGGGGCCCTTCTAAACACACAGCCCTGTTTGACTGCACAGTTGGCATGCCCGTGAAGTCTCCTGCCCGACCCTGCTCTCAGCTTGCTGCACATTCACCCTGCCAGGCCTGCATCCAAAGCTAATATAAAGAGCCTGAGGCTCCCTGCCATCTGTGACTTAGATTTGTTGGCTGGAACCTGGCTTCTTCAGGAAGGAATAGTGGGTTAAATGGAAAGTTGGAAACATCAGAGTGACCCAAAAACTCATAACTGTCTGGATTACAGCTAATTATCTTTTTCCCTGGTGGAGCATTTGGTGGGAGAAGGAAGAATCAGAACAGTGTAATTATGGGTGGTTTAATGTAGGGGTATAAGAATCAATGATTTGGTTAAATGGAGAAGGGGTTTGGTGAGTAGGGAACTAAAAGTAAATAACCAATGGGCATTTGGGTCTATACCAGAGGCCCGAGGATAGATCCTCAAAGGGGAAGAGAGGAGTGGGGTCATGACCCACGCCAGTGGCTTCGCATGATGGAAACTCTCCCCAGCAGGTTTGGTGTTGAGTGTTTCCAGTCCTGGGGCAGGTGGGAACAAACAGCTTAACACTTACAGAGTGTTAAATTATTTTCATTAAATATTAACACATTTAATCTTCATAACAGTCCTAAGAGGTAGGCAATAGTAATAATCCCATTTAACAGACAGAAACTGAGGCATAAGGAGGTTAAGTCACTCACAACCCAAGCTCACACTGTTAGTAGGTTGCAGGGCTGGGAATCCAACCTTGCTGCTGCATTACCCTAGAGCTGTCTGCTCCCAGAGTTTTCAAAAGTACTTTACTGTTTGGGGGAACATTCTTTTCGTTTGTTGAAAATATAATTGATAAAATCAGTTGTCATTTATCTAGTGCCCAGGATAGGCCAGACACTGTGCCAGGTACTTTCACACATATCAATACCATTTCTAATGCTTGTAAGCCAAATACCATTTTACAGTTGAGGAAACTTAGGCCCAGAGACGTGGCCTGACCCAGCCCCCTCAGCAGGGAGGACCAGTCAGGATTCAGTGCAGGTGTGACAGCTTCCTCAACCTACATTCTTTCTCTCATCACCAGGCTGCCTTTGTGTTCACCTATGTATCTTGAACACTTCTACTTGTTTAGAGTGTTTTAAACTTTGTCGTTTTGGGGTGGTCACACTGATTTTTTTTCTTCCTCATAATACAGCGAAGGCAAATGAAGAACTTCATCTGTGCTCCTGCTGATGTCTTTTATGCTGCTGTTTATGTTTGGGACTAACAAACATATTAATCTCACTGCCTGTTGAGGAGAAACAAGAAACTTCTCAGGGTCTTCTTTCTTTCTCCCTTCCTTCCTTCCTTCCTCCCTCCCTTCTTTCTTCCTTTATTTCTTTCCTCCTTTCTTTCTTTCTTTCTTTCCTTCCTTCCTTCCTTCTTTCTTTCTTCCTTTCTCTTTCTTTCTCCCTTCCTTCCTTCCTTCCTTCCTTTCTTTCTTTCTTTCTTTCTTTCTTCCTTTTCTTTCTTTCTTTTTCTTTCTTTCTTTCTCTCTTTCTCTTTTTTTATCCCAGCAATTTTCTACTGTCCTGTTGAGTGGGAAAGAATTCAACAAATAAGTCACATTGGTGTGATTAATCCTGCTGTCTCTATCCGGGTGTTCAAGATTTGGGAGGTGGAACATTCCAGTGGACAACGTGAGTAGAACACAGAACAGTTCAGAAAGGAAAAGACAAAGTCTTGGCAGGAGTTTATGATGCTGTGCTAGTGGGCGAGATAATTTGAAAGTCTTGCTTTTCATCCTCCCCCACCCCCCCCATGCTATCCAAGTTTTCTTAAAAATAAGATTCAGATGCTTTGTTTACTTATTTTCTTGGCAATCTGTGTTGTCAAGAGAACAAGAGCTGTTTGCCTAGAATAGGTTTTTCTGGTGTTCTTGGAGGAGAAAAACTCAAAAAGCAAAGCCAATTTTTATTTTCATATCTCTAAGAAGAAAACGGTTCCCTTGAATGGGACGACTTCTATCTTAAGAGGGGCTGAATGTCAGTGAAAGGCAATTGTGGTTTCTCTGCTTTGTTCCAATTCACTTTAATAAGAAAGGCACATAATTGATGGGGTTTTTAGCTCTGTGCAAAGTATATTAATAGTTAGCACCTTTGAGTGCTTAAGTGCCAGCACTGAAGTATTATCTTTTTTTTGAGGTAAAATTGTTATGTAACATTATATGTTTCGGGTGTACAGCGTTATGATTTGACGTCCGTGTGCATCCCACGGTAATCATCACCAAAAGTCTAGTCACCGTTCATCACCATACACTTGGTCCCCTTTACTCATTTCCTCCACCGCCAGTCCCCTTCCCCTCTGGTAACCACCAGTGTGTTCTCTGTGTCTAAGAGTTTTGTTTTGTTTTTCTGTTTTTTAGATATATATGAGTGAAATCATATTGTTTCTGTCTTTCACCCTCTGATTTATTTCACTTA
The DNA here is from genome assembly GCF_005190385.1 of Monodon monoceros. Lineage (NCBI taxonomy): Eukaryota > Metazoa > Chordata > Mammalia > Artiodactyla > Monodontidae > Monodon > Monodon monoceros. The sequence continues at coordinate 79,115,647 of NW_021703765.1, read as the reverse complement.
ACATAATACCTTCATAATACCTTCCAACCACATTGTTGCAAATGCAAAATTTCATTCTTTTTATGGCCAACTAGTATTCCATTGTGTATAAATATATCTTCTTTATCCATTTATCCATCAATGGACCCTACACACAGTATTGTATTTAACCTCAAGCCGAGCCTGTGAGCTAGGTTTTTATCCTCATTTGACAGCTGATGAACCCAAAGACACTCATCCAAGGCTTACAGACCTGGTAACTAGCGAAGCTGGGATTTCAGTTAGGTCTGACTCCAAAGTCACTGCTTTCTACCGCAGTGTTGAAGGTAAACAAATGTTTCAGTGTGGTATCTATCTGTATTCCGGGAATGAATAACTCTATTGGCAAGTCAATGCAGGAGTGAAAAGTAAAGACTAAAGAAGACACGGTGGCTGAGCATCAAATAAGTGGAAGAGTCCTTGCTGTAGGAGCTCAGAGAGGGGAGAGGTCAAGGAGGGCCTAGTCACAGCATTTCAGGAAATTCTTCCAGACAGAAGTGGGTCTTGGGCTTGAGTTTGGATTTGAATGGACACTTTCTTAACCTTTCTCACATAACTGGCTTCTTTACATAGCTGTATGTATCAATATATCTAAGTGTCCGCCTGTGTTAGCTACAGTGTTCTAATAAAACAGGCAATTTAGTAACAATGTAAACATATAGAATTGCACATTTTAATAAGCAACAGGAAATGATCAGTATCTATTTTGGTTTCTTTAAAGCAGGGGTTGCCAGACTTTTGCCCAGGGGCTGAGTCTGGCATGCCACCTATTTTTATGTGGCCCACTAGCTAACAATGGTTTATACATTTTTAAATGGTTGAAGAAAAATCAAAATAATAATATTTTGTGACATGTGAGAATTACATGAAGTTCAACTTTCAGTGTCTGTAAATATTTACTGGAACACAGCCGTGCCCATTCACTTATTTTTGTCTGTGGCTGCTAGAATGGCAGAGTTGAGTAGTTGCAACAGAGACAGTATGGCTTGCAAAGCCTAAAATTTTTACTATCTGGCCCTTTACAGATAAAGTTAGCCGACCCCTGTCACAGAGTCAGACCTGTTCAAAATGCTCCCCATCAGCCACAATAAATATATTTTTTGGAGAAAATAGAAAAATATAGAAAAATACAGAACTCTGCATCTGCTAGTCAGAATTGACTGTTGTTAATTAACCTTGTGCCATTTGCTTCAAATCCATTTACCAGTAAAAGGCATAAAACTTTACAACATTCCTTATGCTCCCCATCTCTATTCTTCCTTGTCTCTGTGGCAGACTGTCATTTGCACTCATCCCCTTTGACTTTTAAAGCCCTTGTATGGAAGCTTTGGTCTGTGAACAGTATAGACTGTATTCTGCAACCTACTCTTTTACTCAGCATTTTGTTTTGGGCTCTCCCCATGTCTGTACAAACAGATATGATGCATTCACTTAAACTATTGCGTCATATCCCATCAAATGGCTATAACACGTTTCATTGATCCATTCCCCTGATGAACATTTAAGACAGTTGTTCCCAGGTTTTTACTATTACCAACACATGCTTCCATGTTGAAAAACATCGGAAGGGGCGGTCATCTTAGCGGAACACTCTGAATTGCTTGTGAGCGCCCCTGCAGCATGAAAGGGACTTTGAACCTTTAATTAATTTGGCCCTTGACTCAGGACTGAGCTTTGCAACCACCCAAGGACTGCGGCGTCAGGCAGCCCTTGTGAGGTCTTCTTTCGCCCCTCCTCCGAGTGCTGTTACCCAGCTGGGACACTAAACACACTCTAAGGGCTCCAGCAAAGTAGGGCGGCAAAGGGGTAGAATGTTTGGGAAGAATATGATGTATGTCACAAAAAGCATCTAAGTAGTCTTCAGGAAGGCCAGAACTTCATTGGGTTTCCTGTAGTTTGGTACATCCGGGTGGAGAGGGCGCTGGGAAAGGAACACAGTTCCCAGCCTTTAGGGCGAGCCCCGAACAGCGGTCTCTGGGGAGGCAGGTGCGGAAGGGGGTTTCCGCGAATGGGTGGTGACCCAAAATCCAGGCCGCATCCACCGCCAGGCGCCTGGTGCAGGGGCAGCAGCCAGGAGACAGGAGCTGAGCCTCGAGGCGGGGCCCCGGGTGACTCGCAGGCTTGGGAGGGGCAGCAGCCGGGAGACGGGAGCCGGGCCTCGAGGCGGGGCTACGGGTGACTCGCAGGCTTGGGGAACTTCCCGCAGCTCAGACGCCGCCCTGCAGTCCCTGCATTTGACTAAACAAAGCGAGCGCAGCTGGCGCGTCCGGCCTGCCCGACGGTGCCCCGGCCGCTGCGGGGAGAACCGGGGCAGGTGACGCCGCGGGCGGGGGCAAAGTTACAGCGCAGCCTCCCGCGCTCCTGCGCCCCAGCAAGGTCTCTGTCCTCCTCGCGGGTCCGCTACCTCTTCCGACCCCGCTCCCGTTCCGGCCTCACTTCCCCCCGCTCAGCCTCCTCCCCTTTCTTCTCCCTTCCCTCTGCCGCGCCGCTACTTTCGTCTCCGCCGCTCCCGCCTCCCTCCCCTCCCCGGCGCGGGGCCGAGCCCTCGGGGGCGCGCGGCGGGCGCGGGCGGCTCCGTGCCGAGGTTCCCAGCGGCAGCAGCCAATCTTTGCGCAGCCCGCGGCAGCGTCGCGCCCGAGCCCGGACCCCGCGGTTCCTCCCGCCCCCGCCCCCCGCGCGCCCGCCGGGGCCGCGGAGAGGAGCGCGCGGCCGTGCCGAGCCCAGCAGAGCTGAGCCGGGGGCGCAGAGCGCGGGAGGCGGCGGCGGCGGCGGCGTGGAGCCCAGGTGAGCTGGCGGGAGCTGGGCCGCGGGCGGGGGACGCAGCCGCTGCAGCCCCGGAGCCCTCGCCCTCTCAGGGTGCGGAACCACGGCCAGGATTGCAGACAAAGCCCTGAGGCCGGCTCCAGGTTCCCAACACCTAGGGGACCCCACGTGCGCCGCCCCACGCCCTGCCACGTGGGGACGCGGCCCCCGGCGCCCCTTCCCCCGCGTCCTCGGGGCACCGGAGTCCTGGGGGTGGCCCCCTCGACTGGGCCGCGCCCGGCCCGGGGTGGCAGGGTCGGTCCCGGAGTTTGGAACCATTGTTACCGGGGGCCGGGGCAGTCAAGGATCTTGGAGGCGGCCTAGGCCCACCCCCTCGCGTTTGACAGGTGGGGGAAGCTAGGGCGCGCAGGCGAGGAGAGGGCAAACGGACTTTGCGCACCCCCGTCCCCGCTCCCCTCTTGTCTTGGAGGCACACCTGGGCCGTGGTGGGTTGGACACCTGGCGGCAGGACCCTAGACCAGCAGCTGTGGGACCGGGGTCCCTTAGCCTCGCCTCAGTCGGCCCTCTGCCCCCGCCCCCTTCTCTCAGCCGGAACCTCACAGGCTTGGTCCTTTTGACCTAAATTCACCTCGGGGCCGCTGCCTACTGTGAACGCGGAGAGCTGCCTTCACCGGCAGCCTCCGCCTGACTCTTGGGCTCGTGGGGATGCTGGGCCCGGCCCCGCTCAGCGTTGGGTCTTGGTGCCTGGGGTGCCACACGTTCCAGCCTTGAGCTTTTCTTGGCTTCCCCACCCCCTGCACTGACCAGTTTGGGAAGCGGGGTGTTTTCACAGCTCTGCCAGCGGCCCTGCTTCTCTCACTTGGCGCTGAAGAGATTGCACCGAAGCCCCTCCTATCTCCCCGCGAAGGTTGGGGCAGAGGGATGGTGCTTGGGGGGCGGGGATCTCAGTGCCATCAGTAAGAGGGGCACGCTGGCCTGGGGTGAGGCAACTTTTACCTTCCTCAGTCTGGAAGTCCCACAGTCCTGGAGACAGAAACTTCTTGTGCCTTAGAGCTTTGCTGTCATTTACCACTCCCCCTCCCCTGGCTCTGCCCCCAGGAGAGAGAGTAAGATAGCTCTGTCCGGAAAGACTCCCTTGTTCCTAGGGGGAGGCAGGGGCAGCAACAAGGGTAGGCCTTTGGGGGAGATAGCCCTCCCCCCCCCACAAACCACCTCACAAAAGCATACACTTTAAGAATAAACAGTGTGCATGCTATGCAAAATGCAGCTTCATGGTGGGTCCTGTAACTTCTTTTCAGATTGCTGGTCTGAAACTCTTCCTGTATAGAAAGCAGCCATTTGTAGGGAAAGCACACAATGTGTTTTTGTAATAAAAAGTAATAGCCATCATTTGATGGGCCCCTAACTTGGATAATAATAATAATGTTCATAACTAACATTTATTGAGTTCTAACTGTGTTAGATATTGTGCTATGTGTTGCAGGCATTATCCCATTTACTGCCTACCAAAGTCCTGTGACGCAGAGATTTTTATCTCCATTGGAGAAATGAGGAAATTGAGGCTAAAAACAATCCTGCCGTATTGCTAGGAGTTAGCCCATTTTATAGAAGGACTCAGAGAGGTTAAATTACTTGTCCAGGATCACACAGCCAACCCAGGCATGTCAGGTCTTAAAGCCTTTGCACTTTACCACCTGTTTTAGAGCAGAGGCCTTTGCAAGGCTGCCCTCAGGTTCCTGGGGAGCCCACAAATGTCTGCTAAAACAACCTAAGGAGCCATGGTGGTGTGGCTGATCAACGTGGGCTTGTGTTTGTTTCCAGGTTGTTAGTGGGCTGGTAGACAAATATATTCACTAATAACTATGCAGTAGTTCTCATCGGGGGAGGTTCCACCTTCCTGGTGAGCGTTTGGAGAAGTGTGGGGTGAATTTCGATTGTCAAAATGATGCTGAGCACTCCTGACTTTTGCTAGGCAGGAGCTGGGGATGCCACATATCCTGCAAGCAGGCCAGATTCACAGCAGGCGTGAAGAATTGCCCTGCCCTGAATGCCAGCAGTGCTCCTGTTGAGAAATACCAGGAGGAATAAGCGCTGTGGGAGTGAGGAAGCAAAGGGCAGTGGGGGTTCTGGAGAAATCCTTTGTGGCAGGTGTGAATCCAGGAGGCTTCCTGAAGGAGGTATCGTTTGTACTGAATTTTGAAGGATGGGCTGAAAAGTGGAGATTGGATGGGAGTAGGAGGGGAAGGGACTAGGACGGGATGACCTAGCAGAGGGAACTTTCTGGAGTGACCCGGAATGCCCTCCTTGAGAACTGCATCCAAGATGGGCTGGTGGGTGGGGAAGCACCTCTCTCAGGAGGAAGGGATGGGCGGGAGGGCCAGGGCAAGCCCGTTTTCAAGGCTTTTGGGCTCAGATTTTAAAGTGGGCCGCAGAATCACCCTTACCCCATCATGAGCCCATTTTATGGAAGGGCTTGGAGAAGCTAAATAGCTCGTTCAGGATCACTTGTGACCTCCGCAACATGCCTTCTTCTGGTGGTTGTGGGAAGCATATGGTTCCCATTTCCTTTCCTGATCCCGGGGATTTCGGGCAAATGCTATTTCAGATTTTCCTTCTGGTCAGAGGGCCTTGTTTTGCTATTTTTTGCAGATGTTTTGCTTTCCCAGTAGCTCCTCCTCTTTGGACTGGGTTAGAGAGCCCAGATGTGGGGTTCACTGGCTCCATGGTGCTGCAGTGGCCTTCAGCCTCACTTCTGTGCCTTCTTTCCTGGAAGATTGAGGAAATTGCATTTCCCTTTTGGAAGTGACTTTTCTTCTTTCAGGCTGTGCTTGTTACAACTTTACTGACCTGTTAGCAATATGTGACCTTTTGTGTCTGGCTTTCATTGAGCATAATATTTTCAAGGTTCACCCATGTTGTAGAATATATCAGTGCTTCCTTTCTATGACCGAATAATATTCCCATGTATGGATATACCACATTTTGCTTATCCATTCATCTTTTGATGGACATTTGGGTTGTTTCTGCCATAAGAGCTTCTTAAGGCCACTTTGACCATTCCTTTGTCTCCACAGCCCCCAACTAATAAACCTTTGGGCACAAAACACTGTGTTGTCACTGAATTTGCAGGAAGAGGGTGATGGAAGGAAGGTTCCAAAATCAATTGGAGACGAGCTTCCTGGAACAAGGTTTTCGAGACTCCCTTAACGCTGCTCCCACCTGCTCCTCCACGAGAATCCTAGCTTCCGTCTTAGCCCATTGCCTCCCAGATCACCTCACGGGTCTTACAAGTGTGATTTTCAGGGAGAGCCTGGATTTCATTCAGTTTCATTCTTTTCTGTCATGATTTGTTAAATGTAGGTCCCATGTGATTTTATTGGTATATATTTTGTGAGACCTTTTTCCAGGTAAGTAAATCCATAAAGTAGAGAAGGCCTCACCAGACAGTTGGTGCTTGAACCCTGTGGCCAGGCATGGAGTCAACTCAGTCTCCTGATAGCTTTGCCAGGAATGCCCTCCAAGGATGTGGAAATGGAGCAGCGTGAAAACTGAACTAGGAGGAAGTCTAGAAAATTCCAGCCCCTCAACCGCTCCCATTTGATGGTTGGGAAAAGTGGAGGGCAGAGAGGAAGGGAGAACATGGTCTTTTTAAAGAGAGCATCGTCTATGAGCCATGTTGTGTGCTGGGCACTTTTTTTTTTTTTTTTTTTTTGCGGTACGCGGGCCTCTCACTGCTGTGGCCTCTCCCGCTGCGGAGCACAGGCTCCGGACGCGCAGGCTCAGCGGCCATGGCTCACGGGCCCAGCCGCTCCGCGGCATGTGGGATCTTCCCGGACCGGGGCACGAACCCGTGTCCCCTGCATCAGCAGGCGGACTCTCAACCACTGCGCCACCAGGGAAGCCCACGTGCTGGGCACTTTTATAGAAGATTGACTCTACAGCTGCCCTTTAGGTAGGTTGCTGCAGCTTCATTTTACAGCTGAGAAAATCAAGGCCCAAGTCCCCTGAGATCTGTATAGTTTCCTGACATACCTTCTAATCCTGAGCTCTCATGTCTCCCTCGGCCTCCTTATGATGCCAAACGATGCCCATTTTCTCATGGAGTGGAATCCACATTCTCCAGGAGGTTATGGTGTGGAAATAATTTCCAAATGCTTGTGCTCTCAGGAAAATAAGATTTTGAATGATTATTTTTTCTTTCTTCCCTGATTGGATCCCTTCCCCGATAAAACCAAAAAGAGGGGCATATTTAAAAGGAGGTGAGTGCTGTTAGACTTCATAGGGAAGACCTCTGGCTCTGGCATTCCCTGCTGGGGCATGCTAGTGCCCAAAATGGTGAAGGAACTATTTTAGCTGTCAGTGTTTTCAGTTTCAGTCTTGTGCGTAGTGTTGCTGCTGAATTTCCCCCCTCAGTTATGAACCATTTTAAGGGTAGAGAAAAAACCCAAAGTTTTGTTTTGTTTTTGACTGGCTCATGGTTTTGGATGGCTGGAAGGAGAACCAGGAGGTGATGGAAACGGGACAGAGCAGGCCGCTGGCTCTGGAATCCTCATGATCTTTCATTGAACCCACACTTTTGGGAGGGGCTGGTGACAAGCCCTGCCCTGGGAACCGAGGAACACTGGGACTTGGTCCTTGTCCTTTAGGAGCTCTTGGGTGAGGGGTCTGGAACTGTTGGGGATCGCTTTGGAAAAGATGAACAATTCTAGCATTTTTCCCTTTTGAAAAGGAGAGAAAGAAAATTGGAAGAGTCTGTTGTGCCCTTACCCTCACCCCATCCTGAAAGCTGCTGAGCAACTATTTTTATATTGTCCCTTTTTATCCCGTTGGCTTCTGTAAATAGTTGAGAGATGGCGGTTGCAGAGATAAAAATGCTAATTCCAACCTGGAGAGGAGCGACTGATGGCCCCCCAAGGAAATGGGGGGAGAGGCCAAGGTCTTGCCCCTCTGCTTGGGCATGAGGTAGGAAGTGAGTGGGGGTGGGTGGGGAAGGGACATTGTGGGAGGTGGCTGAGATAAGCCTCTGCTGGAGAAGTTTAAATGGGGAACCAGTGGTTTGGGTGGTGGGCAGGGTGTGGAGGAAAGGACACCTCCCTTATGGGTTTCTAAAGCTACTTTGGGATTTTGCCGTTAAGGCCTCTGGCAGAAAGAGATTTTATTTAGATTCTTCCCAGACAGTTCTCCGGCCCTCTGGGTACAGGTGTCTAGGACAGGGTTGGACCCCGAGAGCCAGCTCCCAGCCCCTCTTTGGCCCTTCCTGGGGTTGCTTTGTGCTGGAGGCTGGGGAGGGAACAGCTAGATTTAGCATCACCTCCAAACAGCAGGGAAGAAGGAGGAGAAGGGCTGTGAGTGGGCGAGGCCCGGATGCCTGTGGATTCCCAGCCAGCCCCCTCCCTCTCTGATTTGTCAAGCTACAGAATGTTGGAGTCAAAGTCTTTTTCTTTTCATTAAAAATTGAAATTTCAGTTGTTTCCCAGCCTCTTCCTTAGGTTCAGTGAAAGACTGGGATGGATTCAGTAGGAGAAGAGGAAGGAAGTATGATGGTCCCCACCTCCCTTTTCTAAATACCCCCAACACCCACACCCACACTCACCCATTCACACTTACTGGCTCTTCAAGGCAGGGGCCTCCTGTGCACACCTGGCTTTAGGTACCGGGTGTGTGATGCGGACCGCTTCTCCGTGATACTTCATGATTGACCCAACAGTAGCTGCCTAGGAACTCTTAAGGCAGTGGAGCTTCTTGCTCCGCCAGCATCCAGGGCCGAAGGGGACACTGCAGGGGTCAGGGGTCATGCCCTGGCCTAGCCTAGAACCTGCTGGGCTGCCTGGGAGAGGTCATCTCACCTCCCTGGGTCTCAGCCACTCCTTCTGGAGCCCTAGTGCGTTGATTATGAAAGCTGTGAGAGTGTGTGCAAAATTCTTGTGACACAAATAAGCAAGGATGCGAAATTATATGCACACTTTGCTTTTAATTTTGTAGAAAGTGGTGCATATGGAGAAGAATTAGAAGGGAAGACGAAAAGAGTTAAGTTGGCAGGTTGTGATTAGAAACAAAAATTTTATTTTAATATAAATTAAAGCCAATTGAGGGGCTTGAATTTGATAGCCGTTGAAGTGCTTTCTTGGCAACAGCTTCTGTTTAGGGAGCATTTGCTGTGTGCAGGGGCCTGTGTGGTAGGTGAGGTAGGTATTGTTATCCTCAAGGTCACCAGCTAAGGAGAAGGGCTGTACCCCTGATCACGATGTGCCCACCTTTCTAGGAGCCTTTGATTTCACACTTGTGCCCTCCCAAACTGCTGTGTGATTTGGGGCAAGTCACTCAGACTCTCTGTGCCTCAGTTTCCTTATTGGTGAGATCATGATAATAGTAACTAACTCATAAGTTTATTGTGATGGTTAAATGAGGTGATACATGCAAGGTGCTTAGAATAGCGCCTGGCACTTGGCCAGCAATAAAGAAGACTAGTCATCACTGTTACTGTATCTACAACTACTATGGCTGCCACTGTAGTGATGTGATTCTTGTGTTAAAAGTACTAGTCAGTTTCTTCCCTTCATTTCATCCTATTCTTAAGCCCTTTCCTTCCCTGTTTTTGATTTTTTTCCTTTAAAATTAAAAAAAAAGAAAGAAATTAAAAATGAGTTTGGAAGTTCTTGTTTCTGCCAAACCATCAAGGTGAAGGCTGTCAGGGGAGTTGCAGCTGCCTGACAGTTTGGCCTGGTTGGGAGCCTCAAGGTGTAGGCAACTTATCATCTGGCAGGGAGCTTAGTGGAAAAGCTTTTCTGTCAGTCAGCTCTGTGTCATCTGTCCATTAGGACCTTTGATTGTAAATGACAGAAAACCAACTGCAAACTAACTTAAGCAAAAATGGGAATTTATTGGCTCATGTAGTTTAAAAACTCCTGGGGTAGGTGGGCTTCAGGCATGACTGGATCCAGGTGCCCATGCAGTGTCTCCAGTTTTAGTTCTTTTCTATCTGTTGGCTCTCTTCTCTCTCTGTCAACTTCATTCTAAGGCAGGGTTCTCCCAAGCTTCTGGTAACTCTAGAAGTACATCTTCATTGCTCTGTGTGCCACAGAAAGAGACATTCTTAATACTTCCACAAAATCCTAGAATAAAACTTAGTAGACTGACTTGGGTCATACATCTACTCTTTTTTTTTTTTTAATAAATTTGTTTATTTTTGGCTGCGTTGGGTCTTTGTTGCTGCATGCGGGCTTTTCTCTGGTTGTGGCGAGGGAGGGTTGCTCTTCGTTGCCATGCGCAAGCTTCTCATTGCGGTGGCTTCTCTTATTGCAGAGCACTGGCTCTAGGCGTGTGGGCTTCAGTAGTTGTGGTACACGGGCTCAGTAGTTGTGGCTTGCAGGCTCTAAAATGTAGACTCAGTAGTTGTGGTGCACAGGCTTAGTTGCTCCGCGGCATGTAGGATCTTCCCAGGCCAGGGCTCAAACCCGTGTCCCCTGCACTGGCAGGCAGATTCTTAACCACTGCGCCACCAGGGAAGCCCCACACATCTACTCTTGAAACAATCACTTGACCAGAGCAATCAATGCCCAGTTAACCAGACTTGAGTCATAGTGGAACCCCTGAAGTTGATGGCACGGACAGCTCCATGGAGTCACCTTTCACACAGAAGGATGGGTTCCAGACATAAATCAGGCTGCTGTTATCAGACTAAAGGAACATAAGAGTCTAGGCCAGCTAAAGAAAGCATCTGACCTTCTGAGTGGCCTTGGGATGAATGAAATAAACAATGACCTCTAGCCAATATTTACTGAGTGCCGGCAGTGTTCTAGAAAGTTCTAGGTCCTGGAGTCCAGCAGTAAACAAAAAGGCAAAGGCACGGCTCTCACAAGTTAAGTCAAATCGATGTCTCTGTGCCCATGCACGTCTTTCCTGAATGCTGTAGGACACTGAGCCTTCACACTCTCCCCTCTCACACAGGTTGGAGCCAGAGGAATGGGCTAGATATTCCCCTTTGTTAGAGATTTTGGCTCAGCCTGGACTTCATTCCGGATACAACATGTGGACATTGCAAGGCTGTACCTGTAATTTTTAGCCCCTTTCTGAAAAACTCAGACCAGTTTTAGCTCTACTTGGAACCACTGCATAACTTTGGACAAATTAGTAAACCAGGGCTTCCCTGGTGGCGCAGTGGTTGAGAGTCCGCCTGCCGATACAGGGGACGCGGGCTCGTTCCCCAGTCCGGGAGGATCCCACGTGCCGCGGAGCGGCTGGGCCCGTGGGCCCGTGGGCCCGTGAGCCATGGCCACTAAGCCTGCGCGTCTGGAGCCTGTGCTCCGCAATGGGAGAGGCCACAACAGTGAGAAGCCCGCATACTGCAAAAAAAAAAAAAAAAAATTAGTAAACCTTTCTGACCCTTCATTTTCTTATTGGTGAAATGAAATTGTTGGAACAGGTGACCACTGATATTATAGCACTAATATCCAGGGCATCTCAAAGTAGGGCCTGTAGGGGTGAGATAGGTCATGAGAGGTAGAAAAGGGAAGGACATGTAATAGGACACTCAGCCTGTCCTTGGCGTTGGGGAGATGAGGGGAAGCAGTAAGGACTGTGGCGCGCCGGCGAGCATATCTCCTGTCCAAAGCTTCAGGGAGTTGTTACCAGGAGTGAATACAGGTCCAGTGCTAACAGTGTCCAGTTCTTCAAGAGACTCTGGAAATTTTGATTTTTATCTGAACTCTCCTGGCTCTGAAATGTTGGCATCTCATTCAAATAGTTTTAAATACAGTGTAGGCCAAGCAAAATACATCGGTGGCCAGATGTCACGCGATAGGGACTGTTTGCTCCAGGGACTATGATGGGATGGGGTCTGTGCACACTAAAGCCAGCACTATCAGAGTTCCCTGGTTGTCCAGTGGTTAGGACTTGGTGCTTTCACTGCCGAGGGACTGGGTTCAATCCCTGGTTGGGGAACTAAGATCCTGCAAGCCTTGCAGTGTGGCACAGACAGATAGATAAAATAAAGCCAGCACTATCCCTCGTGCCCTCTGCCAAGGAAGGGCCCTTGTCTCTGGGGAGACAATCAGTTTCAGTGCCTCTAAACTAAAGAATATGCAAGGAAAGACAGTTGTAAGAGTCTGTGTCACTGAATTTGATACGACTGCTTGTTTGGGCCAAGGCCCCGCATCTGGAATATTCCAGCTGGTGTCAAGCCTCAGCACTGCATCGGCTGTACAACTGAGCCTCCCAGGTCTCCCACTTAAGTATTGGGAAACACCCTCTGAATCCGTGGCCCCTGGGGCAGCAGGCTTCTGTGGTTGGGAGGGGAGCTGTGTTAGTTTGCTAGGATTACCTGGACAAAGTACCGCTAACTGGGCAGCTTAAACCACAGAAATGTATTATCTCACAGTTCTGGAGGCCAGAAGTCCGAGACCAAGGTGTTGGTAGGGTCGGTTCCTTCCAGAGGTCATGAAGGAGAATCTGGTCCGTGTCTGTCTCCTGGCGTCTGATGGCTGCTGGCAATCTGGCGTTCCTTGGCTTGTAGGTGCAGGACCCCAACCTCTGCCTTCACGTTCTCATGGTGTTCTCCCTGTGTGCAGGTCTGTCCAGATTTCCCCCTTTTTATAAGGACACCAGTCATATTGCATTAGGACTCCAGCATATCTTTTTTGGGGGCCACAATTCCACAACCCATAACAGGTGCCGAGTGGGGTCCCTACGGCTTTGCCTGGGACACCCCTCCTGCTCTCATCAGCTTCCTACAAAGCTCTTGTGCTCTGGCGCCTCCACCCTCACCCCCTTCCCAACCTCGTTCAATCCCAGGAGTCTTCTTTCTGTCCTCTCCGCTCTCCCACCTCTTTCCTGCTGCGAGGCCTTCTCAGAATGTGTTTCCTCCTCCTGGAGCAAGTTCCCGCCCCCTTAGCACCTACTCACCCTGTAGGTCTCAGCCTAAATATAATTTCCCCAAGTGAGGCCTTCCTTGACTCACCCCCTCCCATTCAGATCTCCCCTGGGTCCCTGTGTTGTTCTTTTTTATCTCATCCTGGTTTTCTCCTCCAGTTTGTGCTTATAGAGTCACTTGTGCCCCTACTTTTCAGAAATCACATCTGTTTTGTTTATCTGGCACATAGTAGGTCCCCAGTAATAACTTGTGGAAAGAAGAAATGGGTGAGTGGGTTTCCTTTAGCACCTCCCCGGGCCTCAGTTTCCGCAGGTGAGAGAAGATGTGGCTGGCCAAGCCTGTTATCCCAGGGAGGACATTGTCCCTGGCCTTGGCAGGATCCTCACAGCTATTTTGGGCCTCTTTGTTGTCCCGTGTTGCCCGGGACCTCAGGGGACCATGCAAAGGGTGTATCATGGGTCAGGGCATGTCACGGGCCCACTCACTGGCTACTTGCTGTGCTGCAGCTCCCGTGGTGGTGGCGGCTCGGCATCTGGTCAGCAGGCGCAGGTTGGAAAATGCCCCCAGGATACGGGAATGTGTTTCCTGGAGGCTGCTGCCACTTGGCTTCCTGGCAGAGGAATGAGCGTTCCTTCGTTCTGGCCTGGAGCCGGGTTTATCTGCTCCAGGAAGGGTCTGGTCCTCCATGGAGCTGCCTGTGAGAGGGGAGGGAGGGGAGCTCAGGGCTGCCAGCCAAGGGGAGGCTTCAGGGCCTGGGGAAGGACCCACATATTGGGGCAGGAGGCTTGGGGAGGGGGCTTTTGGAATTTCATCAAACCTCGGCCTCCCCAAAACTGAATGCTTAGCTGTCCCTCCCTCTCAGAGGACCTGTGAGGATTAAATGACCCAGGCAGAGCTGTTCCAATGTTTGGTGAAGAAATGCTCAGTTGGATGTTAGCTGTTATAATGCAAACCATTGTCTTTTTGTATGATTTCTCTTCTCCTGGGAGTGTTGGTGGCTTTCAACAGATCCTTAAAAGGTGTGTGACCTCATACGATCTGTGACCTCAGAAACGGTCAGATTCTGGCTTGGACTCTGTGGGGTCAGTGGTGCTGAATGGCCAAGTCCTTGCCTGCCAGGCCTGCTGCAGACCAGTGAGGGGCCTCCAGGTGGCCTCGAGGCACTGAGGTCTGTGTCCCTTGGGGCTCTTTCCTGAGACCTGAACACACCTATCCCTCCAGCACAGGGGCCCACACCTCTGCCTCAGAGCCAGCCAGTGCATTTTTTCTCTCCTTTTCTCCTCCAGGCCTCAAGGGCCAAGGCACGGAGCCAGACGCCAGCTCGTCAAGGAGACTGATTAAATGCAGCTTTGCCAGGGGTGGATGGCTTGGTGTCCTTGGCCTGGAGTGGCGATCGATAAGCAATTGTTTTTCTGTTGGCAAGAAGAAAAATTCTCCATTAACTGTCTCAGGTGCTGCCAGACTAGTTTTCTTTTCAGGAACTCTGCAGCCATGTCAGAGGTGGCTCTGGGAGGGAGGACGGGCCAGTGGAGGGGAGGCAGGCCCACGCTCCCAGGGCTACAGAACACACACAGGAGGAGGAACATTCTGGAGCATAGCCTGGCAGGTAGTAGGCATTCAGGAAGTATTTGTTGAAAGAAGAGCTTTTTGAGCACTTAACCATGCATCAGACATGAATACTGAGTTCTTAGTTCAGTTAGTCCTCATGACTCTTGGGTGAGTGCCCATTTTATAGAAGAGAAAACTGAGGCTGCGGCCCCAGGCAGTCGAACTTCAGGGACCCTGCTTTTCCCCTCCTGGGAAATAAGGATTATAAAAAGGATATGTAAAGGAACGGCAGCTGAGACTGTGGAGAACATTGAACTTGGGTTGTATTCTTTCACGGATGAGGAAGCCAAGACAGGGACACATTTAATGATTTCTTTCTCAGATACAGTCAGAGTGGGATAAGGGATTAGGAGATAGAGCCAACTGCTCGCTCCCTCTGCCTCGTGCCCCGGAGGTAGCACTCGGGCCTGATCATCCTAACTCCCATTGTGGTTATGGTTACTTTCCTTTAAAAATTCATTTCTGAATAGTTACTCTTTGCACACTTACTTTTACAAAAATAAGAGTAAATACAGTGAAAGTTAAGTCCCTCCCACCCTGCCTCCCCCCCACTTCTGCAAACCAGTTGTCTTCTCTTGAGGCCACTCTTATTTTCTTGTGTATCTTTCCAGGAATATGCTCTGCATGTGATTATGTACGCGCGTATGGCCCTTTTCCCCCTATGCCAACAGCAGTATCCGAATGCCTTGGTTTTTTCCATGTAACAGTGTGTCTTGGAGCTAATTCACATTAGGATGTACAGAGTCACCTCTTTTAAAATAAATGCATGATTTTCTCCTGGGCTACGTGTACCTCATTTTATTTACTCAATCCCCTGTGGATAGTCATTTCAAACCACACTACCAAAATAATTTTGCACGTATATCATTTTTTTATGTGTGAGATTGTCTTTAAGGTAAATACTCCCAGGTGCAGAATTGGTAAGTCAAAGGTATGTGCATTTGGAATTTTGTTAGATATTGGTGAATTTCCCTTCATAAAGGTGATACTAATTCATACTGCTCATAGCCTCATCAAAATAGTGCTGTTATATTTTTTGTCTTTGCCAATCCGATAGTTGGAAAAAAGATATTTCATTGTAGCTCTATTATTATTATTTTAATTTTGGTAAAATATACATAACATAAAACTTACCATTTTAACCACTTTTCGATGTAGAATTCAATGGCACTATTTACATAGGGACTGTTGTGCAGCCATCACCACTGTCCATTTCCAGAACTTTTTCATCACCCCAAATAGAAACTCTGTACCCCTTAAGCAATGACTCGCTGCTCCCCTCTCCCCCGGTCTCTTCTGGTAACCTTTATTCTAAACTTTCTGGCTCTATGAATTTGCCTATTCTATAAGTGAAGCCATACAGTATTTGTCCTTTAATATTTGGCGTGTTTCACTTCGCATGTTTTCAAGGCTCATCCACGTTGTAGCATGTGTCAGAACTTTATTCCTTTTTATAGCTGAATAGTGTTCTGTTGTATAAATAGACCACATTCTGTGTATCTATTCTTCCATTGATGGAAACTTGGGACGTTTCAACCTTTTGGCTATTGTGAATAATGCTGCTGTGAACATGGGTGTATAAGTATCTGTTTGAATCCCTGCTTTCAGTTCTTTTGGGGAGATATATATATATATATATATATATATATACCTAGAAGAGGAATTGCTGAGTCAAATGATAATTCTACATTTAACTTTTTGAGGAGCCACCAAACCATTTCGTTGTAGTTTGAATTTGCACTTCTCTTACTATAACTGAGGCTGAGCATCTTGTCACATGACTGGGTACTTTGTTATTCCTTTACACTGTACTCTGTGTTCAAAAATTGTGCCATGTCCGGGCTGGCATGCTGTTGTTAGTTCCTTAGTGCCTTTCCCATTGATCTTTCCCTGCTCCACAAGGGACCCCATCTGCCCACGTCATGGTCCAGATTGCATACATAGAAGCTATTCCATAAATACTTATTGCAGGACTGTCCCAAGAGGGCGGGTAGCATTTCTCTGCCCCTCAACCAAGCCCTCCAGGAAGCACTGGCTTTCTGCTCCCATCTTTACTTTCCTCTGTATCCCCCCACTGCCACCCAGTGTCTTAAAGAGATATCATTTTATTCATTCATAAAATCTCTCTACTCAGCTCTCACTGTTTTCCTGGCACCTTTGTGACGTGGGTGATCAGCACAGAGCTGCCACTGTCTGCATCTGTGGATATACTCCCTGAATTCCAGTGGTACCTGTGACATTTGTCCAGCAGAATTTGTCAAACATACAAACCAAAGGTTAATATTCTGTCCCAGAGACAGAAGGAATTGACAGTCTAAGGGAGTGTGTCAATCTTTTTCTTTAATTCACATAACATAAAATTAACTATTTAAAAATGTACAAATCAGTGGCATTTAGTCCGTTCACAGTGTTGTGCAACCACCATCTCTATCTAGTTCCAGAATATTTTCATCACTCCAAAAGGAGACCCCATACCTATTGACAGTCACTCCCCTTTTCCCCCGACACCTCCCCAGCCCTAGGCAACCACTAATCTACTTTCTGTCTGTATGCATTTGCCTGTTTAAAAAATATCATACAGGGAAATTCCCTGGCTGTCCAGTGGTTAGGACTCTGCGCTTCCACTGCAGGGGGCACGGGTTCGATCCCTTGTTGGGGAACTAAGATCCTGCAAGCCACGTGACATGGCCAAAAAAAAAAATTTCATATAAATAGGATTATACACATGTGCCCTTTTGTGTCTGGCATCTTTCACTTAGCATCATGTTTTTGAGGTTCATGCAGTTTGTAGCCTGTGTCGGTTCTTCATTCCTTTCTAGTCATATTCCATGGTATGGACAGACCACATTTTGCTTATCCATTCATCTGTCCGTGGACATGTAGGTTGTTTTTTCCCTTTTGGCTGTTGTGTATACATAGGAACGGAATTGCTCAGTCATATGGTAATTCTCTGTTTAATTTGTTGAGGAACCGCCAAGCTATTTGATGTTAACTTTTTTTAATCTCATATTTGCCTTACATCTTGCAAGTACTAGCTGGGGGCTGAACTAGGGAAACATTAGATAATAGATACGTTGAGCCTAGCTCCTCAGACGACGCAAACTTCCCTGGCTCACACACTCTCTGCTGGTGTGACCCCTGACCCCCACTCCTCAGTTGAGAATCATTGGCCACGCCAGGCCAGGGGACTGAACTCCTGTGCTCATGGTCTTTGCATCAGGAGACCTGGACAAATCCCTCTCCCTCGCTTGAACCTCAGTTTTCCCATTTACAAAATGAGGGTATAATGGCAAACCAACAAGCTAGGGTGCTTGTGAAATTATCCTGAGGTGTGGAAGATATTTTATAAACTGTAAAGAGCTGTCTGAATCATTGCTATTGTGAAGTGATGCAGCCTAGAGGTCACCGTGTGGAAGTGTTTCATTTGGCCTGCCCAGCATTTAAAAATATTTAAAATAATTGCTAATTTAAAAAAAAAAATCACGAGATCTCACTTACCATCCTGGCTTTAGAGCTTCTCTTTAAAAAAAAAAAAAAAAAGAGGGGTTGGAGAGAGAACCAGACAATTCTAGGCCCCAGTCCCTGTTTAACAACAATTGGCTTGAGCTGGAAGTAGCTGCCACCTTTGTAGGAGGCATGGGTGCTCTATTTTGGGGTTTTCTCATACTTGGTTTCTACAGGAATTGAATTTGGGATTCTTGTTTGTGTGACAAGGGGCTTTTAAGATGAGGAAATGTGAAACAACAGGGTCCTACTGTATAGCACAGGGAACTATATTCAATATCCTGTGATAAATCATAATGGAAAAGAATATAAAACAGAATGTATACGTATGTATAACTGAATCACTTTGCTATACAACAGAAACTAACACAGAGTTGTAAATCAACTATACATCAATTAAAAAAAATGGATACAGTGAGGAAATGTGGAGTAAGCTCTTCTATATAGACGCGAAAGATTTCAGATCACACTGTGTTTTGCAAGGTATTTTTTTCAAGGACGGCGACTCAAAGCAGGAATGAGGCACCAGTCTGGCCCAGCAGGAGAGACCCCCTTCCCTGCCCCTGCCGCACAGGATGGGGGCAGGTGACCCTTCCTCTCTCTGCAGGTGGCGCCGTTGCCGGATGGGAGTGCCCGGGCACGTGCGTGTCGCATGAGGTCGGCACATGCACCATGTCATCATGCGTCTCTAGCCAGCCCAGTAGCGACCGGGCCGCCCCCCAGGATGAGCTGGGGGGCGGAAGCGGCAACAGTAATAGCAGCGAAGGCCAGAAACCCTGTGAAGCCCTGCGGGGCCTCTCGTCCCTGAGCATCCATCTGGGCATGGAGTCCTTCATCGTGGTCACTGAGTGCGAGCCGGCCTGCGCTGTGGACAGCGGCCTGGCCCGGGACCGGCCCCTGGAGGCCCCTGGCGGAGAGGTCCCCCTCAACGTCTCCGGGTCCCAGGCCCGGCCCCACCTCTCCAGTCGCAAGCTCTCTCTGCAGGAGCGGTCCCTGCTGGATGCGAATGGGCGCTGCGTCTACCCGGCCCTGCCCCACTCGCCCGTGGGCTCTCCGCAGTCCTCGCCGCGGCTGCCCCGGAGGCCCACGGTGGAGTCGCACCACGTCTCCATCACCGGGTTGCAGGTATGTGAGCGGCGGCCCCTGGTGCCCTGCCCCGCGCCCGGAATGTCTCCGCGTTAGGTTGGGCTCCCCCAGAAGGATTCCAGCGCAACCAGTTGATTGGGGAGGTGACCCCAGGAAACCCAGGGAGACGTCAATAAAGGGTGCATGTTGGAGCCAGTTACCACTGTGGGCATCTGGGCCTCCACCTCTGGGCAGCCCTGGGAGACAGCGTAGGACACGAGCCCCAGAGTTATTCCACCTGGTGTAACAGGGCGGGCCTGTTACACCAACTGCTGGCAGTCCCTGAGTGTGGGCAGAGTATCTCGGGGACAGACAGAGCCACTCACACAGAGGTGCACGCGGTGGCAGTTGGAAGTTGTGCTGGGGACTCTGAAATGGGGATGGTGGGTCAGTGAGAGGCCTCGCACCCTGACAAACAGCACGGCCCCAGTTGCTGAGTGTTTGCCTTCCCAGGCACTGTCCTCAGCACTGCACCTGAACTTCTCACTTGATCTTTACCATAAACTTCTAGGAGGTGGGTTGGGACTCAGATGCCCAGCAGGGTTCACAGGGCCTGACCCGCCCCCGCCCCACCTCCTGCCCCATCTCCTACCTTTGTGCTGCCAACTCACAGAGCTCCGACCTTACCCACTTCTTTGTCTTCCTCATTCCCTCCGTTAGGCCTTTACCCTTGCTGTTCCCTCTGCTTGGAACCACACCGCCCCCCCACCATCTTTGCAAGGACATCTCCATCTGGCTTCCAAGTCTCAACTCAAATATCACCTCCTCTGAAAGGCCTCTCATTCCACCCCCTCTAAGCAGCCTTCCGTCCCTGTCTGTCCTGTTGCTCTGTTGACTTTCCTTCACAGCACTTGTCACCATCTGATTATCTGTGTGTTTGTTAAGTTGTTTATTGCCTGTTCCCCGCCACTGCCCCCGCCTCAGCTAGGATGTTAGGAACAGTCCTGTCCACCACAGGGTCCCCAGCACTGAGCACGCTGCCTGGCGCATAGTCGCTCAAAAATATTTGTTGAAGGAAGGAATACATTTTATTGGGGGATGCCTGGAAATCAGGAATGGCTTTCTAAAGGGGCTGATATTTAACTACACACTGAGAGTTCACTGCAGTGGGTGAGCATGGCATGAGCAAGGGCCCCGAGGTAGAAGGCGTGAGCCCATTTTAAAAAAATTGTTATTGTTGTTTCATCTCCTAGTTTATTAACTAGCCACAGGCCACCTAGGTGACAGAGGTAGTCTCATTCCTCTAATATTTTAGTTTTAAAAGTATGATTATCATAACCCAACTAAGTACCAGCTATGTATACCAACGTATTCCTTTCCATAGAATTCAGGATAGGTCAGGGATTCAGTTAACTGGAGTGTGGGGCCCCAAATGGGGGGCACTGTGGAAACAGGGCTGGAGAGCGAGTTCGAGTTTGTATCTGTTAGAAATGAGTCAGCTTAGAGAAACAGATATCTCCCAACAACAGTGGCTTTAACACAGTAGGGTTTTTTTTTTAACCATGTAAAATAAATCTAGAGCTAGGCATTGGGGATTGGTGTGGTAGTTGTGTTGTTGCTTTTGCCCTTAAAACCTCATGATCTCAAGATGGCTGCTGTGGCTCTAGCCTTCACAGCTCCATTCCAGGCAGGAAGAAGGAGCAGGGAAGAAAGGCAAAAGATGTCTGCCTCCTAAGTCAGTCCTCTTTCCTGGAAGCTCTACCCAGCAACTTCTGCTTATCTCCCACTAGCCAGAACACATGGCCACCTTAGCTGTAAGAGAAGCTGGGAAATGAAGTTTTCTAGCCTAGAATGTTGCCACACAGAGTTCCACTTATAAGGAAGAAAGGAGAGACTGGTGTTTGGTGGGCAACTAGACAACTCTGCCAAGGTCAGAGCTTTAGAGGGTTTGAAGGTCAGGCTGTGAAGTCAGGACTTGACTCTGGAAGCAGCAGCGAGCTGGGGCTGATGTGGTCAGAGTGGATTCTTGGAAGATGAACTCAGCAGCATGTCGGGGCTAGATTATGAGGCAATGAGACCCCTTAGGACAGCTCTGCAGGGCCCCACCTCTGCCTGTCACATCCCTTCAAGACTCAGGGGAATGAAAACAATACTGGAGAGAAACACAAAACAAACTAAAAAGTCCACCAGTGAGGTGAGAGCTCTGTGGGCCCGTTACACAGCAAGTCAAAGATGCAGGTCTGACGTGGAACTAACTCCAGTCAAAGGAAGTTGAGAACTGATTTAGTGTGACACCGTCTATGCCTCCCCAACCCCATCCCAAAACAGTACTCTGTATTTTCTACAGATGCATGTATGTGTGCATTTACATAGAAAAAGGCCTAGAAGTTTATACACCAAACTGATATCAAGGTTCGGGGAGAGGGATAGAATTGGGGCATGGGAGGGGTTTCAAGGGAAATCTTGGGCTTCTCTGTAACACTTGAAGTTTTGCTTTCTATCGTGTTTCTTTTCCCAGTTTTACTTCTTGTATCACTTAACATGTTCAGCCTAACTATACTGAGGTGTAATTGAAGTGAAATAAACTGCACATATTTCAGATGTGCAATACGATCAGTTGTGATGTATGTATACATCCATAAAACCATCACCCCCATCAAGATCGCAGACATTTCCAGCACACCCAACAGCGCATCCCTCCCCCACCTCCCCTCTCCCAGGCAGCTGCTGACCTGCCTCTTTTCATTATAGATTAGCTTACAAGTTCTGGAATTTTATATAAGTGGAATCATTTAGTATGTACTTTTTTTAGCTTAGCTTCTTTCATAGCATAATGATTTTGTGATTTATCCATATTTTTGCACATATTAGTAGTTCATTCCTTTTTATTGCTAAATAGTATTCCACTGTACAGCTATATACCATAGTTTGTTTATCCATTTACCTATTGATGGACATTTGGATTGTTTCCAGTTGTTGACTATTACTAATAAAGCTGTTGTGAACATTTGTATACAAGTCTTTGCATGGACACAAGTTTTCATTTCTTTTGAGTGAACACCTAGGTGTAGAATGGCTGGGTCATATGGGAAGTGCTTGTTAAGACACTGCCAAACTGTTTCCCAAAGAGGCTGCACCATTTTACATTCCCACTAGTAGCGTATGAAAGTTTCACTTGCCCTACATTCTGACAATACTTGGTTTGGTCTGTCTTTTTGATTTTAGCCAGTTTAGTGGGTGTGGCTTTAATTTGCATTTCCCTGATGAGCAATGATGTTGAGCATCTTTTCATGTGCTTATTGATCATTTGTGTACCTTCTTTGGAGAAATAGCTTATCAAATCTTTAGCCCATTTTTAATTGGGTTGTCTTTTTATTAATGAGTTGTAGGAGTTCTTTATTTATTTTTTAAAGTTTTTTTCTTTGTTTTGGTTACGTTGGGTCTTCATTGCTACGCTTGGGCTTTTCTCTAGTTGCGGCGAAGGGGGGCTACTCTTTGTTGCGGTGCGCAGGCTTCTCATTGCGGTGGCTTCTCTTGTTGCGAAGCACGGGCTCTAGGTGCGCAGGCTCAGTAGTTGTGTCTTGTGGGCTCTAGAGTGCAGGCTCAGTAGTTGTGGCACATGGGCTTAGTTGCTCCGCGGCATGTGGGATCTTCCCCGACCAGGGTTCGAACCCATGTCCCCTGCACTGGCAGGCGGATTCTTAACCACCACGCCACCAGCGAAGCCCAGAGTTCTTTATATGTTCTGGATACCAGTCTTTTGTCCACTGTAAGTGTTACAAATAGTTTCTCTCAGTCCGTGTCTTACCTTTTTTTTCTCAGTAGTGTTTCAAAGAGCAAAAGTTTTAATTTTGATTGAAATCCAATTTATCATTTGTTTCCTTTTATATTTTGCACTTTTTTAATACAAAAAGGAACTTTTGAGAAACTGTTAAGAAACTTTTGTTTGCGCTAAGGACACTCAGATTTTCTCCTCTTGTATCACTTTACATTTTTTTACAGGATAACACAGTCATGGATTATTGTTTAATTTTAAATTAACTTTTAAAAAGTAAATAAATGAAGTTTTTAAAAGTGGGAAGAACCTTTAAAATGGGCATTAAAAGAGTACATACTATATCATTACGATCTTACAATGTACAAAAGCTATGCTGGTAGGGACTTCCCTGGTGATCCAGTGGTTAAGACTCCAAGCTTCCACTGCAGGGGGCATGGGTTCAATCCCTGGTCTGGGAACTAATCTCCTACATGCTGCGTGGCACAGCCAAAAAAAACACAAAAAACCAACAACAACTGTGCTGGTAGAAGGCAGGATAGTGGTCACCCTGGACAGGGGCCAGTATATGGGAGATGCTTCTGGGGAGCTGGGAATGTTCCCTTTCTTGATTTGGGTCCTGGTTAAGGTGTTTGTTAAGTTTGTGAAAAATGTATCTAGCTGCAGACTTACAATTCATATTCTATGTGTTTCTACTTATTTTCCAGGACTGTGTACAGCTGAATCAGTACACACTGAAGGACGAAATTGGAAAGGTAAATATCCCAGGAGCCAGGCTGGTTTTCCATATCTACCAAGGATGTCTCAGATACTGTGGAGGGAACCCCACTAGATTTGGGAGTGGGAGAGGAGTCCTTGGAGATGAGGCTGGGAGGGGGAGAGTTTTGTCATTTATGGTCCATCTGTTTTGTTTTATTTTGTTTTGTTTTACAACGTGCTGTGTTTCTACAAAAGCTCACAAAGCTTCTAGGGAAATTCCATATCACTAACATTGGTGTTGGCTTTTTTTCTCCTTAAGGTACTCTCACATCTGTTTTTGCTTTTATATCAGCCAATGGGCAGTATCATTGCAAGGGTCAAAAACTCAAATGCCAGTAGAGAGCAAGTGAATAATATAAATGAGGAAAACATGCTAGGTATAAGACAGTAGGGAGTGGTGAGGACTGTGGCAAACTGTTAACATATGGAAATGATTATGGCTCCATATCCATATCAGAATCTGGATTTTTATATCTGACCTGTTTTAAAATGTTGGCCACCAATTCAAACTTTCTAAAAACTGCAGATCCAACAACATACAGGTTGGATTTTGCCAATGGGCTGCCAGTTTGCAAGCTCTGTATTAAGGTCCTCATTTTGCAGATCATAACTTCTGGGTAGTATGTCACAGGCATCTCCCTTTATCCAGGGCTCCTATGGCGTGGTCAAGCTGGCCTACAATGAAAATGACAATACCTACTACGTGAGTATCCACATCCCCCTCCCTGCCCCCATCCTTGTCCAAAGAAAAAGGCTCCTTTCTAGCACTTGCCTTCCTGGAAGGTTTTCTTAGCTGTTGACTCATTTTATGCTTAGGTCATGTTTATTCTGTGCATTAGGAAGGAAGTGGGGAAATGGGGAGGTGAAGTGATTGGCTCAGGAAGATTGAGTGAATAAATTCAGCAAATGTCTCATATCCTTACTCTGGGCTACCCTTTCTACATCCTCCATAGCACTAAGAACTGGGTGGTAGTGAGACAAACTGCCATGTGGCTGAGACTTTGAAATCAGTCCAATGTGGGTTCAAATCCTTGCTCTCCCATGTGCCAATTATGTGTCCTTGGACAAGTGACATAAATGCTGAAACTCAGTTTCCCCATGTGTAAAATGTTCCTTGCCCATCACTCCAGCTCACTTGTGTCTTGATTCAGTGGTAGCGAATCCCAAGGTTTGTGGCCTCCCAGCTGGGAGAGCTGACCTGGAACCTTGGAAGTACCCTCCGGCCTGGAGGGACCCCAGGACTCCAGCTTCCACACAACCTGTGGAGTTGACCCATTCCAGTGACAAGGTGCTCACTACATTGTCCTGCGGCTGCTGGGTCACTGACAGCTTGGGCAGGCCTAGGAGTGGAAGGAACTCTCCCTCCTCCCTCCTACCCATTTTAACCAGGATGTGGGGTCTTTCCTCCCACAGGCAATGAAGGTGCTGTCCAAAAAGAAACTGATCCGACAGGCGGGCTTTCCACGTGAGTTTGTTGGGCCAGAGCCTTTGTTCTTAGGTGCAGGGGCTGGGGCAATACAGAGAAGACCCACTGAATGGTGTCCCCTGCAGAGGTGTCCTGGGTGGATTCCCCTAAGACAGCGTTGGGCCTCCTGCTGACGTTTTAAAATTCATTTTCTTTTAAAAATATTTATTGAAGTAATATTGGTATCAAGTAAAAAGAATCCCTCAGAGGAAAACAGTTTGACTGTTCCTCAAAAAGTTAAACATGCTGTGACCATATGACCCAGCAATTCTACTCCTAGGCATATATACCCAAGAGAATTGAAAACACATGTTCACACAAGCTCGTATGTGACGGCTCATAGTAGCACTATTCATAATAGCCAAAATGTAGAAACAACCCTAAATGTCTGTCAACGGATGAATGAATAAACAAAAGGTGGTCTGTCTAGTCAATGGAATATTATTCAACCATAAAAAGAAATGAAATTCTGATACATGCTGCAATGCAGATGACCTTGAAAACATGATGCTAAATGAAAGAAGCCAGACAAAAAAGGCCACATATTGTATGATTCCACTTACACAAAATGTCCGGAATAGGTAAATCCACAGAGACAGCAGATTAGTGATTTCCAGGGGCTAGGGTTAAAAGGGAGTGGGGACTGACTGCTAATAGGTATGGGTTTTTTTGTGGGGGAGTTGAAAATGTTCAAGACTTAGTGGTGAGGGACTTCCCTGGTGCCGCAGTGGTTAAGAATCCGCCTGTCAATGCAGGAGACACGGGTTCGATCCCTGCTCCGGGAAGATCCCACATGCCACAGAGCAACAAAGCCCGTGTGCCACAACTACTGAGCCTGTGCTCTAGAGCCCACGAGCCACAAGTATGGAGCCCGCTCGCCACAACTACTGAAGCCCGTGCACCCTAGAGCCCGCGTGCCACAACTACTGAGCCTGCGTGCTGCAACTACTGAAGCCCGTGCGCCTAGAGCCCATGCTCCACAAGAGAAGCCACTGCAGTGAGAAGCCCGTGCACTGCAACGAAGGGTAGCCCCTGCTCGCCGCAACTAGAGAGAAAGCCTGGTGCAGCAAGACCCAATGCAGACAAAAATTAAAAAAAAAAAAAGACCTAGTGGTGATGGTTTCACAACCTTGTGAATGTACTAAAAACCATTAAATTATATATTTTAAAATGATGAATTAAAAAAATTGAAATACCATAAGGTATTTCAATTATATCTACAAAAATGCAAAAGAACAAAAGGGTGTGTAATGGAGATCAACAGTTTCTTGCTGTACTCCTCCCTCTCCCTAGAGGCAGCCCCCACTTTTAGCTCTTTTAGGAGCTGGTAGTTACTGCATGTGATCAGGTGTAGGTGAGCATATGCTGCTCCAGCATAAGCTCCCTGCCAGCAGTGCTGAGCAAAATGTTGGCTTGAGCTGAAAAGAGAAAGTGGATAAGAAGAAACATAAATCCCAAAACCCTGTCCTATCACCAGGACCCTGGTTTATCCTGCTTATCTGAACTGAGCCAGTTAATATCCTTGTGCCATTATGTCTTGATTTATTAATTTTTGACATTTACTTCTGACTTCCTCTGAGGATGACTTAAACCACTCCTTTCCTCCCTTTCCCTAACCAGGCAATGAGGTGATACCACGATGTTCAGCTCCTTTGTTGTTACTGCCCTTGTCACTTTCTTCCTTGTTACAGCAGATGCAGCAAGTATCTTTCCTTTGAACTTGCCTTGCCTCTGTTCACATCCCACTCTGACACCTGCACCTCTGCTTTTACTTTTCCAAGGCTGACCCATCCACATTCTGTTCTGTTAGTTGCACTTAGATCCTTACTTACATATAATATGCAGTGTAAGTGTTTTGACTGTGGACCTTTCCATCACTGTGGCCTTCTAACTATCAGTCACTGCAGGGCCAAGCAGGCCCTTTGTTTTTTCTCTCATCAGCTCTTACTTCTTTTCCTATGCCAGACTTTATATCTCTCCTACTTCCATGAATTATGGAGGTGAAGGATAATGTTTTTGTCCATCTTATGGAGTGGGAAAACTGAGCTCCAGAGAGGGGAATATTGAGATTGCTGAACTAGACCTCAGACTTCTTTTCCTTGTACCTCAGTGAACTCTTGATTCTCACTGGGGCCTGGGGAGTGGGACAGGAAGGAGAGAATTAACAGAAGGCTGGGCAAGGGGACTGGGTGTCCAGTGTTTCCAGCAGCAGAGGAGTCAGGTGAAGAGAAGGCTGTTTAAAGCCCCTGGTGGGGGACTTCCCTGGTGGTGCAGTGATTAAGAATCTGCCTGCCAGTGCAGGGGACACGGGTTCGATCTCTGCTCCGGGAAGATCCCACAACTACTGAGCCTGCGCTCTAGAGCCCGTGAGCCACAACTACTGAGCCAGTGCACCACATCTACTGAAGCCCACGTGCTCTAGGGCCTGCGTGCCGCAACTACTGAGCCCACGTGCTGCAACTGCTGAAGCCTGTGCGCCTAGAGCCCATGCTCCTGCAACAAGAGAAGCCACTGCAGTGAGAAGCCTGTGCACCGCAAAGAAGAGTAGCTCCCGCTCGCTGCAACTAGAGAAAGCCCGCGTGCAGCATCGAAGACCCAACACAGCCAAAATAAATAAATAAGTAAATAAAGACCCCTGTGTGACATCAGCCATTCCAGCCCTTCTGAGAGCCCCCCACTTCATTTGTCCTGCCTACAGTCCCCCTCTGCAGAGGAAAGTCTCTTTGCCTTGACTCTGGGATGGTTCATGTCTCCTCCAGGTCGTCCGCCTCCCCGAGGGACCCGGCCAGCCCCCAGGGGCTGCATCCAGCCCAGGGGCCCCATTGAGCAGGTGTACCAGGAAATTGCCATCCTCAAGAAGCTGGACCACCCCAACGTGGTGAAGCTGGTGGAGGTGAGGTGGGGAGACACGGAGGAGAGAGGGAGGCATGGTGATGGTCCAGCCCTGTCTCTGTTATTATCAAAATGCCATACCACTGGTTTCCAGGGAGAGCCACATCACATCAAACAGCCTGTTGCAGGGCTGAGTGGTAGTTATTTCTCCAGGCTCCATCACCCTGTTATCTTGTGTAATCCTCACCCCTCGCTCGGACTATTACTTCCATTTTATAGACGAAGGAATTGAGGCTCAGAGGGATACTGAGGCTTGCCCTTCGCCTGTTTCTCTCTTTTTGGAGCTGGTTCTCCTTCTGCTATACATATGTGTAGTTGTAGCACAAAAGCAGCCATTTGCATGTAAACAAATGGGCCTGGCTGTGTTTCGATAACACTTTACTTTCAGAAACAGGGGAGGGCCAGAATTGGCCTGTACGCTGTACTTTGCCAACCCTGCTCTAGATCTCACACTTTGTGGCCTCAAGACCCTTTTATGCTCTTAAAATAATTGAAGAAGGCAGAAAACTTTTGCTTATGGGGGTTATGTTTATTAATATTTATCACATTAGAATTTAAAACTGAGAAGCTAAACAAATTTTTAATTCATTTAAAAACAACAATAATCCTACACATTAGCGTAAGTGATTTTTTCAAAGAAAAATAACAGAACTCTAGGTAGGCAGGTGCCTGGGTCTGACTTTTCCTCGAAGGGCAGAGCTTAGGGTTCCAGGTTGGCTGTCCCAGGCCTCTGCCTAGGATGCATCCCTTTCTCAGGGCTCTTGTCCTGTGACTCTTAGATGACTAGGGAAGGTGAGTGTGGTATGGGAAGAGGTGGGAGGACCAGTCTAGCCAAGGAGTCTGTCTTTGTTTCTTTCCAAAAGAAGAGAGATGGTGGCTGCAGGCTATCTCCACCTGTCACACCGAGTTTCACAATTTCAACTCACTGATGCTTGAGTCGGCCATCTTAGAGGAAGCCCACGGGCACTTGGTTAGCGCGTGTGTCTGGCTCCTGGCAGGATCTCCCCTCTCCCTGGTGCCCTGTGGTGTGTGGGCTCCCCACCCAACAAGACTCTGCCAGCTTACCTGTTCATTCATTCATCAGACATTTCCTGAGCGCCTACTAGGTGCCTAGTCCTGTTAGAGGGCACCAAGGAGGCAACCAAGGTGGATACAACATGGTGCCTGCCCTTTGGAGAGAGGAAGATAGAAATAGTGATAAAATGAAAGCAGGAAGGCCGTAAAAGAGAGAAAGAAAGTGCTGTGGCAGTTCCAGGCAGGGAGACATCATTTCCTGCCAGGGCAGGGGGAATGGGGACAGGATTTGAATTTTCACCCTGATGACCAGTCCGTCGTCTCCTAGGAGACAGGTGGGATTCTTATTCAAGCTGAGACATTTTCCAGGGGAGGAATCTGCCCCCTCCTTTTCGTAACCTCCGTTCTGGGTATTTAGGACCCTTGAGGATTGGGCTAGAATGCGCTTATTTTCCAGATGGCCATTTGGATCACACTCTCTGGGTTTTTTCCTGTGCCCTTCATCTTAACTAGGAAAAACGGTGGAGAGCGCAGCCCTCCCATTGGCAAATGCAGTCATGTGGATGATGCTTCCTCCCTGCTCATACCTTTTCTCCCTCTTCCTCTCTCCTGCTCTTCATCTCCGGCCTGTTCCATGTGGCTATGCCAACAGGTCCTGGATGACCCCAATGAGGACCATCTGTACATGGGTAAGAGAGCCCTTACTTTCTGCCACCCTTGCTCAGGCAGCTGCTCCTGCCAAAGCCCAGGGGTGCTCTTCAGGCAACCCCTGCCCCTGGCATCTCCCACCCTTTCCTGCTCCAACTGGGCCCCACACAGAAGGCTGCACCCCTGGTTCAAAGCAGGAGGTGGAAAGGAGTTCTTGTTGGGACTTTATCTGGGTGTCCTATTCATCCATTTGCAGTTATTTATTGAGTACCTACTGTGTGTTGGACACCATTCTAGGCACGAAGGATGCAGTGATGAGTACGAAAGATGAGGCCCTTGCTCTTATGAAGCTGGTATTCTAGTCAGGGAAGACAGATAGTCAACAACTACAGTCGGCCCTCCGTGTCCACGGGTTCTGCATCTGCAGATTCAACCAAGTGTGGATCGAAAATATGAAAAAGAAAAAATTTCAGAATGTTCCAGAAAGTAAAACTTGAATTTGCAAAAAGTAAAAATGCACTGGCAACTATTTACATAGCATTTATATTGTATTAGATATTATAAGTAATCTAGAGATGGTTCAAAGTATAGGGGAGGATGTGCATAGGTTATATGCAAATACGACACCATTTCATATAAGGAACTTGAGCATCCGTGGATTTTGGTATCCACGGGGGTTCCTGGAACCAATTCCCCGTGGATCCTGAGGGAAGACTGTAAATAAAGCAGATAATCAACTTCAGATAGATACTCTGAAAAAGATTAAACAGGGTGATGTGACAGAGAGATGGAGGGGTCACGGCAGAGAAGAGGTGACCATTTAGCACCTGAATATCAAGGGCACAGCCCTGTTGCATCTGAGGAAGAGCATTCCAGGCAGAGGAAACAGCAGGTACAAAGGCCCCAAGGCTGGTGAGAGCTTAGTGTGTTTGAGAAAAATGGGACTGCAGCAGAGAAAACCAGGGAGAGGGGGTGGGGATGAAGATGGAGGGCCTGGGAGGCCATGATGGGGCATTTGGAGCCTTGAGGGGCCATTGAAGGGTCTGGGCCCTGAACACTGAAATGGAAGCACTCAGGTATGTCCTCAGAGACCTCGTTTTTAAAAAATGATGAGGACATGGGGCAATTCTCAGTTCCCAGCATAAGCACTGATGAGGGAAGGAAGTGTAGGACTAATTCAAAGCCGGACAGCAGACTCTCAGGCCCAGGAAGGCGTGATCAACAGGTCATGTGTCCCGCTGTTGTCTGGCTTGGGTAGGCGTTCAGACTAGCGTATTAGCGTATGCATTTCGCGCGGGTACATATGACAGCCGGGAGGGGTGTTAAGGAGATGAGTGGTATGGGCAGGGCCAAGCCCAGCCTGTCTCCGGGATGAGCACAGGGTGATCCTTTGCTGCACAGGCAGTGGTTAATCATAAATAATGGGTCTGGTCTGGAACTAGAGCTCAGAGCTCAATTTCCCCTACAGTAGTTGCCATGGTTCAATTCCAAGGATGATGTCGTTGCTTAGGACATTTTATTTTTCATCACCCCCCCAACCCAGGTTTTTATTATGAAAAATGTTAAAGTTGAAAGAAGAGTACAATGAGTACCTGTATGCCTACCGCCCAGATTCAACAGTTAGTAATTTTTGTCATATTTGCTTTATCAGTCTAGCCACCCACCCATCCATTTCTCTGTATATATTTTAAAATTTTATTTATTTATTTATTTATTTTTGCTGTGTTGGGTCTTCGTTTCTGTGCGAGGGCTTTCTCTAGTTGCGGCGAGCAGGGGCCACTCTTCATCGCGGTGTGCGGGCCTCTCACTGTCGCGGCCTCTCTTGTTGTGGAGCACAGGCTCCAGACGCGCAGGCTCAGTAGTTGTGGCTTACGGGCCTAGTTGCTCCGCGGCACGTGGGATCTTCCCAGACCAGGGCTCAAACCCGTGTCCCCTGCATTGGCAGGCAAACTCTCAACCACTACGCCACCAGGGAAGCCCTCTCTGTGTTTTTTTTGCTGAATCACCCAAGAGTAAAAGTAGCAGACGTCTTGACACTTCAGCCCCTAAACATTTTGGCCTGCATCTCCTACATGATCACAATAATCCCACCGTTATTGCACCTGGAAAAGTTAATGCCAGTTCCTTAAGAGCATCTAGTGTGCAGGCCATATTCCAACTTTAGAACTTTAAAAACCTTCCTTTAGAAACATTTTAGAAGGTACACATGAACAACATCAGATATGATAACTTTAAAAAACTGTGAAACATTCGTATAATAAAAATATGAACATCACAGAATCATAATTTCTCAAAATGTGGTACCAACACCACTTTAAGTATATGAGATGATTTTAGGTGGTATTTGGACCAACATTTAAAAAATGTTTTAGGTTTAATTTATCATTGCATAGGAAAAACTATAACCAGCACACTAAACTCATGATTTCCTGGATATTATTACCCGGGATAAGGCTAAAAGTTTTAACACTAAGTCAGTTTAAAGAAAAGTGTGAAATAAACAATAGTTTACATGGTATATAAATATGGCCAGATTATAAAAATGGTAGGCAAATGAGTGGAGTTTGGGGAAATATAAAAGAAATCATAAAATGTGAAAGATAATTTTTGGCCCAGAATGGCATCCCCAGCGTAATTTGCTCGCTTGGGGCCCCAGACCTGACACTGAATGGCTTTGGGCTGTTTCTGAGGAGATGGGTCGTTTTTTCAACAAACATTACAGTTTGTCAGGCCCTGTTCTAGGCTCTTCAAGGAATGAAACTCAAGCCCCCCACCCCACCCCCGCTCCCTCAGGGCACTTCATTGCTCTGGTGAGGATGGACAGACACACTCAGACCTAAGTATTAGGCATCGGCTTCCAAGGTGACAATATCATGGGAAGAAGCTAACCTGAGCAGGGTCACGGGAGTCGGGAGCTCCAGGTTGGGGAATTGGGAAACAGAGTGGCTCCTCGAGATGCCTCACTGAGGTGACATTTGTGCAGGACAGTGGAGACCAGATGGCAGAGGACATTTCACACCATTGTAAAACTTTTCCTTTTACTCTGAGCGAGAAGGGAGCCCCTTGAGGGTTTTGAGCCGAGGAGTTGAATGAGCGTGTAAAGAACGTGACCCAAGCCTCAAAGAAGAGTTTCCTAAGCCATTTGGACCAGGCACCTTCATGGACAGAGTTTTTCACTTCTTGAGGTGGCAGTTTGGGAAGGAGCCATGCGATTTTGGTATGTGATTCCAGCGGTTTTGAAAAAAATCCCGACACTGTTATTTTTTAGTTTCCAGCCACAGCTGTGTGTGGTGAGGACAGACAGGGCAGTCTGTGAAGCCAGGTTGCAGGTATCAGCAAGGGTTCTGCAACTGCAGGCCTGACCCTCAAAGGGTAGAGAATACGACTGGTATTTCTTGGGGTTAAAAACTTTGCACCACTGCTCGGCTCCAGGAGTGGTTAAACTGTAAGTGACTGAAAATAGACCTGTTTCAACAGGCCAGCTTCCCTCATGCCAACCGAGTTATAGTGCTTGGGAGGAAGCACAGAAATTCATGAAGCAGCTCTTGAAAGTTAAGTTTACATAACCAAGGTGGGAAAGAGAGAGCTGAGGGGACCAGCGCTCCTGTCGGTGGAAGCCTTACCTTCAGCGCCATTACTTTTGCTTCTAACCACAGCCTGAAGCCACAACAGATTTCCCCTAACTACGGTTTGGCCAACACTGGTTGATGAACGTGAAAACAGGGTGGGGCCCTGGGGGAGTTAAGTTCCTTTTCAGGTCAGAATCTTTAAGCCCTCTTTTTGTCTGAGGAGCTGGCTCTTTCCCCTTGGCCACCTCAGCCCTTGGACAACCTTTGAAACAACCCTTCTTCCATAAGAAGCTCCAATGTGGGTAGATGCTTCCAGAAAACAGACAATTCCAAAGTCATTCTCCACTGGATTTTGAAATCCACTGTGCTGTTTTTTTCATTTCCTAAGGTACATCTTCATATTCCCAGTTATATTTGTACAAGCAGAACAAAATTAAAATAACTACACCACATGACCCAGCAATGCCACTCCTAAGTATATACCCCAAAGAATTGAAAACAGATAGCCACACAAATACTTAACATGTAAGTTCATAGCAGCGTTATTCATAATAGCCAAAATGTGGAAATAACCTAAATATCCATCAGTTGATGAATGGATAAACAAAATGTGGCATATCCACACCATGGAATATTATACAGCCACAAAAAGGAACAAAGTACTGATACATGCTACAACATGGATGAACCTTGAGAACATGCTAAGTGAAAAAGCCAGTTACCAAAGGTTGCATATTGTATGAGTCCACGTATATGAAATGTACAGAATAGGCAAATCTATGGAAACAGAAAGCGGATTAGTGGTTGCCAGGGGGCTAGGGGGAGGCACAGAGTTTCTTTTTAGGGGCTGAAAATGTTCTGGAAGTAGAGGCGATGCTTTCACTGGAGGCAGTGGAATACTAAATGCCACTGAATCATGCATTTTAAAATAGTTTAACGTTCTGAAAATTTCACCTCAACTTTTAGAAATGCAAAAAATAACCCACCCCCCCAACAGCAAAAAAAAACTGTGCATTCCCTGAATATGATTTATGTAATACTTGATGGTTTGGGGGCGGTCCCCACATACACAGGGCTGGGAGGAAGCTGTCAGGGAGTGAGGCATTTGTATGTCGCACATGACTGTGAGTCAAGAAGGGCCCATTTAGGAGGAATAGGATGAGTTGGCCTTTGAGGTGGTGGGGAGATCTCCATCCCCCACCTCTAGCTCCAAGTCTTGGTTTGGATTGAGAATCACAGGAAAGGGTTTGAGGGCCAGCTGACCACAGAGTGCTGAAGAGTTGGAACAATGTTCTCCTTTTTATTTATTTATTTTTGGCTGCGTTGGGTCTTTGTTGTGGTGCGCGGGCTTCTCATTGTGGTGGCTTCTCTTGTTGCAGAGCACGGGCTCTAGGCACGCGGACATCAGTAGTTGCAGCACGCAGGCTCAGTAGTTGTGGCACACAGGCTTAGTTGCTCCGTGGCATATGAGATCTTCCTGGACCAGGGATCGAACCCGTGTCCCCTGCATTGGCAGGTGGATTCTTAACCACTGCACCACCAGGGAAGTCCTATCCAACAATTCTTGATGTAGCCTGGCAGCTTGGAAAATGTGAGAGGGGTCATAGAAACCTCTTCTTGCTGTTTCTTGAATTGAAACTTTGCTAGGGTTCAGAAGTCCCCTAGGGCTACTTCTTTGTGCCTAAGTAAATTGATGTTTGGGTTGTGTCCCCTTAGACCTGTTCTGTGGCATAAGGTGGCTCAGGACTTGGGTGTGAGTGAGAGGACATAGTTTAGCATCAGTTAGATCCCTGGGAGACGCCCCCACCCCCCAGGTATGAGAGGAAGATGAAAGGAGTCCAGGAGCCGCCCCCACCTGTCTCGGGTCTTCCTGCTTTGTTTTCTCTGGTAGAGGGTCCTCAGCTGTTTGAGGACTAGAAGTACAGCCAGGCTGGGGTCCCAGGGATACCAGAAATCTCTGACTCCTAGCCTCCTCATGGGAACTTAGAAAAGCGGAACCTTCCATGGTTTTGGTTCAGTGGACTGTTCCTCGCCCCAGCCCCAATGTTAGTTTCAGTGCTTCTTGGTGTTTCTAGGGGTGGTTGGGAGTTGGGGAGGAGGGGGAGGAAGATGGATTTCCAAATTTCCAGTGTAACCATTCACCCCCTTCTCTATCCTACAGTGTTTGAACTGGTCAACCAAGGGTGAGTGTCCCCATTCCCAGCAGGTGTGATGCTTGAAGCTTCTTGAGCTGCAAAGCTGAGTGAGGTGGTGAGAGAGGGCAAAGGCCAGCGTGTCTGGTTTGCTTTTCATGCATGTATCGACTTTTCAGGCCTGTGATGGAAGTGCCCACCCTCAAACCGCTCTCTGAAGACCAGGCCCGTTTCTATTTCCAGGATCTGATCAAAGGCATCGAGTATTGTAAGTGGGGCCTGTGGGAGGACTGTCACCCAGGGAGTGCTTAGTATTTCCAGGTAGTGGATGGAAGGTGGAGGGTTTCTTATTTTCCTCCCGGAGCACAGGGAGGTGTGCGGGAAGAAGAACTGTCTGAGCTGCAGAGAGACCTGCTGGGGCCATGCCCCCTGTGAGCAGAAACCCTTCTTCCTGCCACACAGAAAAATTAAGAGCAATAGTGTTAGTGACTGTTTATCCAGCACTTTCTATGTGTCCCAGGCACTGTTAAGTGCCTTGCATCTTCCCTTATTCCCAACAACCCTGGGATCCTTTTAATCTCCTGGAACCTTAGTTCCTCATCTGTAAAATGGGAATAAAATATCTCTCGCCAGGTCGGCAATCCGCCAGGACATCAGTAGTTCTGACTGGCAGGGTGTCCTTTCTGCCTCTGCTTGTTAAACATGTTGACTCATACCCTTTGCCTATTACATAGGATTGTTGTGAGATTGAAATGGGGTGAATGGGAAGCACTTAACACAGGGCAAGGCCTCAGACTGGGCATTCAGCAAAGTCAGCTGCTGCTCCTATTACCAATGTCATCATTTCATCATCACCCTAGAAGTGCGGTTGGGTCTTCCAAGCCATGGGACTGTCCTCTCCCATGAGCCGACATCCAGGCAGGAGTAGTTAGCCAAGTCCTCAGTCCTGTTGTGCTTCACACTTCAGATTGACCTGCTCCAGTCATTGTTGGTTTGGTGTTCAGGTCGAGTGGTGGCATTAGTAAATGAAAAGATGTTTGTCACACGTCTTGAGGCTTCTAGCTGGGAGCCAAGCTCAACAAAAACTCTCCACACACACATGACTTAGACTGTAGCAGGCAGTTACCAATTGCTCTTGGCAGTCAGTGTTTCACTCCTCACTTTGGAGGATGGGACAGCTTCCTTAGAGACACTCCCCTTATCTTTCAGAGCTGTGGGTGTTCAGCAGGTTTGAGAGGGGAAGGCTGGGAAGGGCCTTGGACCCTGGGAGAACGGAGAGGTTCCTGCCTGTGTCTCTGAGCTGTGTGGGCCACATGGAGCTCCTCACGTGGTTTTCCTGCCCCCCTCTCTCCCATCCCGCCCCCAGTACACTACCAGAAGATCATCCACCGGGACATCAAACCTTCCAACCTGCTGGTTGGAGAAGATGGGCACGTCAAGATTGCGGACTTTGGCGTGAGCAATGAGTTTAAGGGCAGCGATGCCCTCCTCTCTAACACCGTGGGCACTCCCGCCTTCATGGCGCCTGAGTCGCTCTCAGAGACCCGGAAGATCTTCTCCGGGAAGGTAGGTTTGGCCCTGCCTGCAATGAGGAGTTCTGCCTGTGTTATGGTCCTTTCAGCTGTAAGTGACAAAAACCCAACTCACTGGCTTAAGCAGTGAATCCATTGGACCATGTGAATGAGGAGCGGGGTGTGTTTGTTTTCAGGCTTGGCTAGATACAGGGATTCAAAGAGGAATCCATCTCTCCATCTCTTAGCTCTGTTTTCCTTTTTTTAAAAAAAATTTTGTCTGCACCACGTGGCACACGGGATCTTACTTCCCCGGCCAGGGATGAACCTGTGCCCCCTGCAGTGGAAGCGTGGAGTCTTAACCACTGGACCACCAGGGAAGTCCCCTCAGCTCTGTTTTCCTGAATTGGTTTCCTCCCTGGGTGGATGGTCATCAGCAGCTCCAGACTACTTTCTACCAGTTTACCAGCCTCAATTAGAAAGAGCTTTTTTTTTTTTATGAAGAGCTCCAGTGAAAATCCTGGGATTGGCTCTGATTGGCCCAATGTGGGTCATGTGCCCATCCTTGAACTAATCACTGTGCCTGGGGGAAGTGTTGCTCTCATTGGCCAGGCCTGGGTCCTGTGCCCACCCAGAGGCATGGGGTTTGGGGAGCAGGAATAGTCTCACCCAAACTCCCATGGACTGAGCAGTCAAGAAGACGTGGTTCCCCAAAGAAAAGCTGAAGGATTGGATGCTGGACAGGTGAAAGCATTAGACGCCCTTTACTGCCCCTTGGCCCCTCACACGGAGCTCTTTGTCTTGCAGGCGCTGGATGTTTGGGCCATGGGTGTGACGCTGTACTGCTTTGTGTTTGGCCAGGTAACAGGGTGGGGTGTCCTGTATCCTGGGTGTTGTGGGTTGCCCCCTTGGATTAATAGTTATCTCTCCTTGCAGGGAGATGGAACTTATTCACTTAGAAAGTTATTTCATTTTATTTCCACCATTAGATCTGAATATGAAAAAAGATGCCTTTCCAGATATACATAGCTATATATGATAGTCATATGTGTGACAAAATGAGCTGTTGAAACAGAAGGATTGGCAGAGGCTCTAGAGGTTGTAAATACAGTAGTTGATGAATTTAGGGCAAGGACAGCAAATGTGCCACCTCTACCCTCTCCTAAACTGCAGATAGGCATCACTAATCAATAACGGCACTCTTTCTTCCTGAGCCTGGTACTGCTTTGATGTTCTTCTCAACAGTGTTCCTAGAAGCTGTTGTTGGAGGAATAGAATTGGAATGGAAGTTAAAACCCGTTTGGCATCATTGATTTAGGGAGTGCTGTTTTGTCTTCTTCCTGTTGTTGTTCTTTTGTTGTTTTTATATAACTGACATTTAGGGGCTTCTATTTTAAACTCTGAAGTTCAGGTTGATTATGTGAGGATTATTCCTTTTCATGACCCTGTACTCCTATTGAGGAAAGCTTAAGAAACTAGTCCCATGAGGAAGTAAAGGAGTTTATAATCTCCTTCCCCCACCCAACATTTGATGAGAACATTTTCGATCATATAGCCAAGTTGTTAAGAATTGTACCTCCTTACATACACTTCAGAGTGCAGTCATTAGCTAGAGCTCACTCTTGGTGGTTTTCATTTTTTTCTTTGGGGGTAAAATTTACAGATCATGGAACATACAGATCTTAAGTGTACTATTTAATGAGTTCTGTCAAATTGATACACCTGCGCAATCCAAACTCTTATCTTGTTACTGCTCTTAATGAAATCATTTTCCTCGGACAGGAGTGGACCAGGTCACTTTCTGTGACCTCTTCCAACCTTCTGAGCACATAAAGGTTTCTTTTTCCAGAACAATCCCTGAGCTCCTCCTGGGTCAGGCCCTCCACCAAGTGAAAGCATCAACTTGTCACCCAGGGGTGGTGCATGAACGGGCTTCTTAGTCAGCCCGGTCTAGGCTTTGCGCTTCCCAGGACACGGCACCTCTCTGAGCTTCTGGTTTTTTCTCTTCTGTAAAATGAGAATCATATTTACTATTTTTTATGGCTTCTGAGAGGATCAACAGAAATAATTCAAGCATTCATTAATTCAGCAGGTATTTATCGAGCCCCTACTTCGTGCCAGGGATGTTCCTGGGCACTAGGTGTCAGCAGTGAGCAAGACAGACAAAACTCTCTGTCCTCTTGGAGCTGATGTTCCAGTGCAGGAGTTAAACAGTGGACAAATTCTTTTTTTTTTAACATCTTTATTGGAGTATAATTGCTTTACAATGGTGTGTTAGTTTCTGCTTTATAACAAAGTGAGTCAGCTGTACATATACATATATCCCGATATCTCTTTCTTCTTGCGTATCCCTCCCTCCCACCCTCTCTTTCTTT
Source organism: Monodon monoceros (assembly GCF_005190385.1). Taxonomy (NCBI): domain Eukaryota; kingdom Metazoa; phylum Chordata; class Mammalia; order Artiodactyla; family Monodontidae; genus Monodon; species Monodon monoceros. The sequence goes on along the minus strand of NW_021703765.1, from coordinate 79,076,681 downwards.
TCTTTTTGGCCGCACCATGTGATATGCGGATCTTAGTTCCCCGACCAGGGATTGAACCTGTGTCCCCTGCAGTGGAAGCGTGGAATCCTAACCACTGGACCGCCAGGGAAGTCCCCAAATACATATGTAATATAATGTCAGGGGGAGGTGCTATGATGAGAAATCACATGGAGGTGGAGGGGGTGTCTGTTTTAGACAGGAGCTCCGGAAGGCCCCCCTGAGCGGGTGAGCTTTGATCAGACACCTGAAGGATGGGAGAAAACAAGCCACGCAGATGTTGGTGGGAAGAACATTCCGGGCAGAGGTAACAGCCAAATGAAATGTTGGTGCTGAGAAACCTCAGTACAGGGCCTGGTCCAGGCTAAGCCCTCACAAATCACAGCTGCTGCTGCTTTGTCTTTTGTACTGTTCTTTGTATTATTATTATTGTTCAACTGGCAGGTGGGTGAAAAGAGTGTTTGCTTTTGTATAAGTTGGTAAGTTAAAGCACAGCTACAGAGGAAAGCCAGTGTGGTTAGGAAGGCTCCAGCCCTTCTGGAAAGACAGTCCTGGTCCTTTTAGATCTTTGGGGAATGGGATCTGCTTTGTCCCTGGATTGGGCCACTGGGCTGTCTCTTTCTCTGCTGCAACCTGTGTGGAATGCTGCCTGCCCTTGCAGGACAGATGTGCCAGCCATTGATGGCCACCCTGTCCCTGACCTCTCTTTGCAGTGCCCATTCATGGATGAGCGGATCATGTGTTTACACAGTAAGATCAAGAGTCAGGCCCTGGAATTTCCAGATCAGTGAGTATTGTCCGTCTACCCCAAGTTGCCTTTTCTCTCCGAGCCCTTGATGACGTCCTCCACCCCTAATGTATCTCCCATCCCCAGGCCTGACATAGCCGAGGACTTGAAGGACCTGATCACCCGCATGTTGGACAAGAACCCCGAGTTGAGGATCGTGGTGCCTGAGATCAAGGTACCTGGGGGCCGCTGCTGCCCCTTGGGGCATGTGCTGGAGGCTCAGCCTGTGTCCTCTGCTTGGAATTGTCTGGCTCAACCCTGCCTCGGTCAGGCCCCACACCCTCTGTTTACAGCACTGCGTCCTTCTTGGCACCACTGCCCTCCCATGTCCTGGGGCCTCTGGGGTGCTGGGGGCTTGTGGGGGAGGATTTGGGACTCGTGTTCACTGTGATTGTGGAAGTGGGATCCGCTGCCAGCTGAGGAGCTAGCGCTTGCTCCAATTGGCTTGGGCTGATGGCATCCACCCTCCCTAGACTGGACCAGACCAGGTTTCTGTGTGCTCCAGTGTGTGGCTGCTGCAATCCTGGGGTCTTTTTTTTTTTTTTGCGGTACGTGGGCCTCTCACTGTTGTGGCCTCTCCCGTTGCGGAGCACAGGCTCCGGACGCGCATGCTCAGCAGCCATGGCTCATGGGCTTAGTTGCTCCGCGGCATGTGGGATCTTCCCGGACAGGGGCACAAACCTGTGTCCCCTGCATCGGCAGGTGGACTCTCAACCACTGCGCCACCAGGGAAGCCCCTGGGGTCTTTTCTTAGACCCTGCCTGTCCCTTTGAGAAGGTACAGTTGGGGTGGGAGGAAGTTAGTGAGCAATTTGACCCCCCACCTCTGACCCCGGCCTGCTGAATTCCACTCTGTTGCAGAAAGCACTGTTAGAAGAGATCCCTATCCACCCCCTACAACCCTGCCAATGCCACGTGCACACACATGGATCTTTAAGAAATCTAGAGATTTGCTTCGGGAACTCCTAGGCATCTCAGCTAACTAGCAGTTGAAGAGGGGGCAGCCCAGAAGGTTACAGATAAGGGCTTGGACCCCAGGGGCAGGTGGTTGGGGGGCAGACCTCTGCCTGGGTCCTCTCCTGATTGTATCCTTCCCCGTGCCACCCCATGCCTCTGTTTCCCTTTCTGTGAAATGGGGAGGATGCTGCCTGCTCTGAGCTGAGCCTTCCAGGCATCAGGGAGAGTTGCTGAGGAGTGATGGGTGCTCCTCAGACAACCGGGCAATGCAGATGGCGAATTCCAGGCACTTCTGCCGAGACCTGGGGCCAGATGGCGAATCCAGCCCGGCTCACGTTCTGGCCTCGTAGCTTCCTCCCATTGTCTGTCCTTCGTCTGTTTCACATTTCCTCCCACCTCGCTCGCCCCCCAGCCTCTGCCTGGCTTGCCTGCTCTCTTGCATGCCTGACCTCAGGCCACTGCCTCTCCCCTCCCGCGTCCCCTCCCTGGCTCCGCTCATAGGCAGGGTTCCTGGGAGCCAGTTGTGCCCGCCCCTCACCCCTCCTGTCATTCGTTGAAGCTGCACCCCTGGGTCACGAGGCATGGGGCGGAGCCACTGCCATCAGAGGATGAGAACTGCACGCTGGTCGAGGTGACAGAAGAGGAGGTGGAGAATTCGGTCAAACACATACCCAGCCTGGCAACCGTGGTAAGGTGGGGCAAACCACTGCCTGAGAGCAGGGACAGAGAGCCCGCCGCAGGCCAGCGAGGATGAGCTGGAACGTGGGCGGGCCACTAAGAAGTAGACGTTGGGCCTGAGCGTCAGGGGATGGCCGGGTCTGCCCCTCACCTACAGCTACCAGCCTCTGGGCCTTGGTCACAAGTCAGGCCAGGTGGCCCCTGCGTCTTCTAGTGCGAGCTCTGTCTACAGCCGGGTCCGAGGTTACTGTAGACAAAGGTAGCCCCTCTCTAAGGATTGTACTGCCCCTTCTGGAATTCCTGCTTTCAGAGCGTGTCAGGGGAGCAGGAGGGGAAGGACCAGGGCAGGTGCCCAGGGTGGCAGCTGGAGCCGAGGTCTCCAAGACGGGCTCCCCACTGGCTGGGTCTTCAGTCCCCAGAGCAGACGACTGAGCTCGTCTCATCTCTGCCCTGTGGGCAGCTGCCAGGGCTAGAGGCAGGGCCTCCACTTCCCGTGCCTCAGAAAGCTCTTCCCAACTCCTGGGACCCCTTTTATGGCCTTACATTTGGGTCCTGACCCAGGAAGAAGGAGCTAGAATTGGAGTCCTCAGGCCTAACCTCGAAGACTCAGGGAATCACCCACTTGCCAAGCCTCTGCCCAGAGGGTGTGTGGCTCCAGGAGGGAGACCAGGACCCTCAGGGCCCTGGGGCCCAGGCTGCAGTCCTAGGGGCAGAATCCGGTGGGCTGCCCCACCGTGGCCACCTCGGGAGTCCCGGGTGTGTTTGGCCAGCGTCAGCCCCAGCAGGCAGGCAGGGCCCTGGGCTCTGGGAGGGGAGGCTCTGCCGTGTCCAGCCTCGAGTGACCCCCCCCGCTTTAGGAGCCCCCAGTGCTGGCTCCTTTGCTCCCAGCTTTGCACCTCACCCTCTGCTTCCCCACACACTTTCTCTCTCCCCCCAAAACCTGAGCCCCCGGGTGGGGCATCCATTCACATCTTCCTCCTCCTCCCCAGCCAGTGGCCTCTGCACGGTCTTTGCTGTTGAACACTCACCCACACACACCCCCTCCTTCTCATCCACCCGCTCGCTGCACCCACATCCCGAGCCTGCCGTGGGGAAGGCAGCTGACGTCGGGCTCCCAGCGTCCACCCCGGGTTATTCTATTCCTGGTTGTGGGTATTCTTGGGAGAAGGCGTCTGACCCTAGAGGTCTGAAATAGGCATTGATTATTCAGGAAACACTTTTTGAACACTGAGTGGTTTCCCCAGGCCTGTGTTGGGAGCAGGGGATACAGAGATGAATACAACAAACATGGTGCCTGCAGACGCTGGGCAAAGAACCAACAAATAAATTATGCAAGTAACAGAGGGGCTGCAAGGGGTACGCCTAAGAGGGGAATGCAGCCCAGGTGATGGATTGGAGGAGGCCTCTTGGAAGATGCACGCTGAGAGGATGGCGGGGTGTTAATCAGGCCGAGAGAGGGTAAAGGGCAAGGGCATTCCTGGAAAAGGGAACAGCAAACGCAGTGATCCTCTGGTGGGATCATGTCCATGAGAAACCTCAAGAAAGCCAGGGTGGCTGAAGCAGGGCAAAGAAGGGAGGGTGGCGTGAAGCTGGATGGGAGGTGGGGCCAGGCCACACAAGGCCTGAGGCCACAGCAGAGGTTTAAGTCTTGGTCCCAAGAGGTTTGATTCAGGGGAGCGGCATGATCATTATTGGCCTTGGGAAGGTCCCACGTGGAGAATGGACTGTGGGGGGGCAGGGAGGAAGTGAGGGCTTCAGCAGCTGTCTGAGAAGGAGGGGCTGGAGCGGGGAGGCCCAGGCCCCCTCCTGGCACCCAGGGTGTGCCGGGCACGGGGTTACAGAGGTGAACAAGGGACAGTGCCAGCTCTCATGGGGCTCCCGGCCTCATAAGGAAGATGGATCTGGAAAGAAAGAATCACTCTCCTGTACCATCACACGGTGACAGGCCAGCGGGTAGAGGAGCAGGCGTGGCAGGCGCCAGAGGGCAGGAGCCCCTTTCGCTGGGTCCTGAGGACTGGGGAGGCCAGTCTCACCGGGGGGATGGTGCCTGCACAGGCTCAGAGGAAACAAGCCCTGTGTTCCAGGAACCACAGAGCTCGGGCCTTGGCAAGGGAGGGACCTTGAGTGCTTGCCAAGAGGCACAGCCTTCATTCTCTAGCTCAGCGTTTCTCTTTTCTTTCTTTTTTTTTTTTTTTTTTTAATTGAGGTAGAATTCATGTAACATAAAAGTAACCACTTAAAGTGAACAATACGGTGGCATGTAGTACATTTACAATATTGTGCAACCATCACCTCTGTAGTTCTGAAACATTCTCATCATCCCGAAAGAAACCCCCGTACCTGTGAGCACTCACTCTCTGTTCTCCCCTCCCTCCAGCCCCTGGCATCCATTAGTCTGTTTTCTGTCTCTATAGATTTGCCTATCCTGGACATTTCATATAAATGGAGTCATACAGTATGTGATTTTTTGTGCTTGGTTTCTTTCACTCAGCATAATGTTTTCAAGGTTCATCCACATTGTAGCCAGTCATTCCTTTCTAGGGCTGAAAAGTATTCCATTGTATGGCTAGAGCACATTTTGCTTATCCATTCATCAGTTGATGGACATTTGGGTGTCTCCACCTTTTAGTGGTTTTTTAAACACTTTTTTTTTTCTTTTTTAGCAGCAAACCCTTTAAAAGAAAAATCCGCAAGCTCAGTCAGTACATGAAACAGCTTGAAGAGGCATCATGCTCTGCTTGGAAGGAGGCCAGAGCCTTACAGGGTGTTGAGGCCACTTCCTTGAAAATTCCTTCATGAAATACAGCAGGCAAAAGCATCACCATGAACCTTCCATGACTCCCTGACTGGTAACAGGATAAGTTCCAAACTCCTATGGGTGAGAGATACCAAGTCAGGGAGTAAGGGAATCAGATCTGGGTTTCAGAAAGGATGGGCTGAAGGGAAGACTGGAAGGCAGAGGAGGGAAGCTGAGCAGTGGCTGAGGGACGTGATGGAGGGATATTACCTTTTCCCCAAAGATCCCCTCCTCTGGCAGGTGTTTCCCAGCCAAGCTGTGGACCCAGTCTGTCTTAGGGTGGATGGGGGGGGACACCAAAGTGTTCCCACTCATGACAGTGGACATGCCAGCTCCCAGTGCCTCTCAGACTTAAAAAAAGGACTTTCGGGACCTCTGACCTCTCTTGCCCTCACACCACACCAGCCCGTGGACTGGCCACCCTCAGTGTCCTGGGATGTTTCCTCAGCTCCTTAGACTGAGACAGATGTTTCTCATCCTCAGCTAAAATGCAGCCCCCTGAGAAACTGGTACCATTTTGTATTGTTAGTGGGACTGTAAAAAACTGTGTAGCCACTGTAGAAAACAGTCTGGCAGCTCCTAAAAATGTTAAACATAGAGTTACCGAACGATCCAAGAATTCCACTCCTAGGTGTACACCCAAGAGAAACGAAAACATTTTGTGTGGAAAGTGTCCACACAAAAACTTGTACACAAATTGTTCATAGCAGCATTAGTCACAATAGCCCCAAAGTGGAAACAGTCCAAAGGATGAATGAATAAACAAAATGTGGCATATACACACAAAGGATTATTACCAGGCCATAAAAAGGAATAAAGCAATGATTCGTGCTGCAGCGTGGATGGACCTTGAAAACATGCTGAGTGAAAGAAGCCAGACCCCAAAGGCCACGTACTGAATGATTCCATTTATATGAAATGAGAATAGACAAACCCATAGAGACAGAAAGTGGATTGGTGGTTGCCAGGGGCTGGAGGGGAGGAGGAATGGGGACTGACTGCGAATGGGTACTGGGTTTCTTTTCGGGGTGATGTAAATGTTCTGAAATTAGACAGTGGTGATGTGAATATGCTAAAAACCGTTGAATTGTACACTTTAAAATGGAGACTTTTTTGCTGTGTGAATTACATTTCAGTTAAAAGTGCAGTGACTCCCATCCCCCTCCCAGGATTATACCTGGGAAGCAATAGTTGGTTACTTGTTGCGTTGGTTGTAGATGGCTTTCACCAAAAATAAAGGCCTGGCCTTGAAGATGAGACAGGTTGATGGGCCAGGAGGGCATGTCCAGTGATGGCTCAGGTGAGACAGATGGTACCAGGGGTACTGGATGGACAGTACAGGCCAGCTCTCCTGGAGCACAGCATCCCCTGGCAGTTGAGTAGGCCAAGACTAGCTTATGCCAGGCCTTGAATGTCAGACTGAGGAGTTTAGACCTTATCTTGTTGGCAGCCAGGGAGCCGTGGAGATTTGAGGAGCAGGCCAGTGAGACTTGTGATGGCTGTGGCTGCTGTATCCCTGGTGGGTGTCTCTCAAAGGCCCACCATCAGCCACAAGCCCTGGGAGCTGGCAGGCAGCGGGGGTGGGCTGTGGGGAGAAAGGAAGAGGTAGACGGGACTCGTGGAGTCGCACGAGGGAGGATGCTGCCTGGAATCTCCCCCACGTGGCCGAGCCTCCTCTTCTTTCCTCCAGATCCTGGTGAAGACCATGATACGAAAACGCTCTTTCGGGAACCCGTTTGAGGGCAGCCGGCGGGAGGAGCGCTCGCTGTCAGCGCCTGGAAACCTGCTCATGTGAGTGTCCACCTGCCTTCCTCCGGGGTGGGGAGCTGGAGGCTGAACGCAGGGCAGCCCTGCCCGGCCGACTCTGTGTGGGCCCAGCCCTGCAGCGGCCGTGTCCAGAAAGACTCAGACCAGCCCCACTGGGCACACTGGGGAGACCCGAGCAGCCGCTGGCTTTGGTTTTGCCCCACCCTGGACTCAGCCTGCCTCCTTTGCTGACAGCTAATCCACAGGGAAGTTTGACCTTTCTCAGGGGGACTTGCACTTTAACGAGGGTGGGGGAGTGGCTGACAATCAGAAAGGCTGTTTGACCCCAAAGCATGCATGCTTGACGGTGGGATTTTTGTCCCTGCGGTGGGTGAGCAAGGCCAGTCTCGCTCATGGGACCCCGCGTCTCACGGCGGAGAGGTGTCCTGCTCCTAACTGCCCTGGCAACAGCTCCGTGAAGCTGGTGTTCGGGGTCTGAGTGTATCTGGGGTGGGGGACAGGAATCCCATGGGTCCCAAGTGTCCCTTCTCACTTCCCTTTTCCCTCCCCTCTGGCGATTCCAGCAAAAAACCAACCAGGGAGTGTGAGCCCCTGTCTGAGCCCAAGGTAACGCCTGCCTGCCTGTGCCTTAGCCTCTGCCAGGGCCTGGGGGCGGGGGCAGCTGCAGAGCACGGGGTATCCCCACCCAGGCGGACGTTCCTTCCAGCCCAGGCTGCTGTGCCCAGGCTCACCTTGGGCCTCCGGATCCAGGAAGAAAACGAGGGGCATCCAGGGGCTTGGACCCGACGGTGGGTTGTGCATGTGGGCTGGGGCTGCGGGTGCATGGCGCTCCACCTGGAATGCCTGTGAGCTCACCCAGGTCTTAGACCTAGTCGGGCACCCACATATGCTCAGTGCACGTCAATGGCATTGAAGCTGTGTCACGGCCGAGGCAGCCCCTGCTCTGGGTCAGCGGTCAGAGCCTAGATCGGGCATGCTGCGCTCGGGGGCTCCCGCCTGGGGCTCTCCAGCATCCACCCTTTCTTCTCTGATGGGTTAAGACCTAGAAAATAAGTCCCCTTCCAGCCTGTTGCAAATGAGTGTGAGAGTCCCCTGCCTCTGGGGAGGATCCGGACCTTTTCACCAGTCAGCCAGCCTCTTTCAAACACATACCCAGCTCATTAGTCCCAGCGCCTCCCAGGACAGATGAGAATTTTTGTCCCCGCAAGACTGAGGTGACAAATACTTGCACCCCTGCTGCCACTTGGCCCCCACCCCATGCCTGTGGCAGGACAGCAGTCCCAGTACTCTGCGCACTGAGCCCAGCTCACCACCTCATTATCAGCTGGGAGCTCCAGGCAGCCATTTCTAAGTTTTAAAAGCAGCTTTATTGAGCTATAAATCACATACCCATTTAGAGTATATAATTCAATAGTTTTTAATATATTCACAAAGCTGTGTGACCATCACCACAATCAGTTTTAGAACATTTCCATTAGCCCAAGAAGAAACCCTGTACCCTTAGCTCTCACCACCCACTCCCCCGTTCCCCAGCCAGCACGAATCTACTGTCAGTTTCTATAGATCTGCATATTCTGGACATTTCATATAAATGGAATCATATAGTATGTGGCCTTTGTGTCTGGCTTCTTTCACTCAGCGTAATGTTTTCAAGGTTCATCTATGATGTAGCATGTGTCAGAACTTCATTCCTTTTTTTTTTAATTATTATTTTTTATACAGCAGGTTCTTATTAGTCATCAATTTTATACACATCAGTGCATGTCAATCCCAATCGCCCAATTCAGCACACCACCATCCCCACCCACCCCGGGGTTTTCCCCCCTTGGTGTCCATACGTTTGTTCTCGACATCTGTGTCTCAACTTCTGCCCTGCAAACCGGTTCATCTGTACCATTTTTCTAGGTTCCACATACATGCGTTAATATATGATATTTGTTTTTTTCTTTCTGACTTCACTCTGTATGACAGTCTCTAGATCCATCCACGTCTCAACCAATGACTCAATTTCGTTCCTTTTTATGGCTGACTAATATTCCATTGTATATATGTACCACACTTCTTTATCCATTCGTCTGTCGACGGGCGTTTAGGTTGCTTCCATGACCTGGCTATTGTAAATAGTGCTGCAATGAACATTAGGATGCATGTGTCTTTTTGAATTATGGTTTTCTCTGGGTATATGCCCAGTAGTGGGATTGCTGGATCATATGGTAATTCTGCTTTTAGTTTTTTAAAGAACCTCCATACTGTTCTCCACAGTGGCTGTATCAATTTACATTCCCACCAACAGTGCAAGAGGGTTCCCTTTTCTCCACACCCTCTCCAGCATTTGTCATTTGTAGATTTTCTGATGATGCCCATTCTAACTGGTGTGAGGTGATACCTCATTGTAGTTTTGATTTGCATTTCTGTAATAATGAGTGATGTTGAGCAGCTTTTCATGTGCTTCTTGGCCATCTGTATGTCTTCTTTGGAAAAATGTCTATTTAGGTCTTCTGCCCAGTTTTGGATTGGGTTGTTTGTTTAATATTGAGCTGCATGAGCTGTTTATATATTTTGGAGATTAATCCTTTGTCCGTTGATTCGTTCGCAAATATTTTCTCCCATTCTGAGGGTTGTCTTTTCGTCTTGTTTATGGTTTCCTTTGCTGTGCAAAAGCTTTGAAGTTTCATTAGGTCCCATTTGTTTATTTTTGTTTTTATTTCCATTAATCTAGGAGGTGGATCAAAAAAGATCTTGCTGTGATTAATGTCAAAGAGTGTTCTTCCTATGTTTTCCTCTAAGAGTTTTATAGTGTCCGGTCTTACATTTAGGTCTCGAATCCATTTTGAGTTTATTTTTGTGTATGGTGTTAGGGAGTGTTCTAATTTCATTCTTTTACATGTAGCTGTCCAGTTTTCCCAGCACCACTTATTGAAGAGACTGTCTTTTCTCCATTGTATGTCCTTGCCTTCTTTGTCATAGTTTAGTTGACCATAGGTGCGTGGGTTTATCTCTGGGCTTTCTATCTTGTTCCATTGATCTGCGTTTCTGTTTTTGTGCCGGTACCATATTGTCTTGATTACTGTAGCTTTGTACTATAGTCTGAAGTCAGGGAGTCTGATTCCTCCAGTTCCGTTTTCTTCCCTCAAGACTGCTATGGCTATTTGGGGTCTTTTGTGTCTCCATACAAATGTTAAGATTATTTGTTCTAGTTCCGTAAAAAATGCCATTGGTAATTTGATAGGGATTGCATTGAATCTGTAGATTGCTTTGGGTAGCATTGAATCTGTAGATTGCTTTGGGTAGTACAGTCACTTTCACAATATTGATTCTTCCAATCCAAGAACATGGTATAGCTCTCCATCTGTTGGTATCATCTTTAATTTCTTTCATCAGTGTTTTATAGTTTTCTGCATACAGGCCTTTTGTCTCCCTAGGTAGGTTTATTCCTAGGTATTTTATTCTTTTTGTTGCAGTGGTAAATGGGATTGTTTCTTTAATTTCTCTTTCAGATTTTTCATCATTAGTGTATAGGAATGCAAGAGATTTCTGTGCATTAATTTTGTATCCTGCACCTTTACCAAATTCATTGATTAGCTCTAGTAGTTTTCTGGTGGCATTTTTAGGATTCTCTATGTATGGTATCATGTCATCTGCAAACAGTGACAGTTTTACTTCTTCTTTTCCAATTTGTATTCCTTTTATTTCTTTTTCTTCTCTGATTGACATGGCGAGGACTTCCAAGACTATGTTGAATAATAGTGGTGAGAGTGGACATCCTTGTCCTGTTCCTGATCTTAGAGGAAAGGCTTTCAGTTTTTCAACACTGAGAATGATGTTTGCTGTGGTTTTGTTGTATATGGCCTTTATTATGTTGAGGTAGGTTCCTTCTATGCCCACTTTCTGGAGAGTTTTTATCATAAATGGGTGTTGAATTTTGTCAAAAGCTTTTTCTGCATCTGTTGAGATGATCATATGGTTTTTATTCTTCAATTTGTTAATATGGTGTATCACATTGATTGATTTGTGTATATTGAAGAATCCTTGCATCTCTGGGATAAATCCCACTTGATCATGGTGTATGATCCTTTTAATGTGTTGTTGGATTCTGTTTGCTAGTATTTTGTTGAGGATTTTTGCATCTATATTTATCAGTGATATTGGTCTGTAATTTTCTTCTTTTGTAGTATCTTTGTCTGGTTTTGGTGTCAGGGTGATGGTGGCCTCATAGAATGAGTTTGGGAGTGTTCCTTCCTCTGCAGTTTTTTGGAAGAGTTTGACAAGGATGGATGTTAGCTCTTCTCTAAATGTTTGATAGAATTCACCTGTGAAGCCATCTGGTCCTGGACTTTTGTTTGTTGGAAGATTTTAAATCACAGTTTCAATTTTATTACCTGTGAAGGTCTGTTCATATTTTCTGTTTCTTCCTGGTTCAGTCTTGGAAGCTTATCCCTTTCTAAGAATTTGTCTGTTTCTTCCAGGTTGTCCATTTTATTGGCATAGAGTTGCTTGTAGTAGTCTCTTAGGATGCTTTGTATTTCTGTGGTGTCTGTTGTAACTTCTCCTTTTTCATTTCTAATTTTCTTGATCTGAGTCCTCTCCCTCTTTTTCTTGATGAGTCTGGCTAATGGTTTATCAATTTTGTTTATCTTCTCAAAGAACCAGCTTTTAGTTTTATTGATCTTTGCTATTGTTTTCTTTGTTTCTATTTCATTTATTTCTGCTCTGATCTTTATGATTTCTTTCCTTCTGCTAACTTTGGATTTTGTTTGTTTTTCTTTCTCTAGTTCCTTTAGGTGTAAGGTTAGATTGTTTATTTGAGATATTTCTTGTTTCTTGAGGTAGGCTTGTATAGCTATAAACTTCCCTCTTAGAACTGCTTTTGCTGCATCCTATAGGTTTTGGATTGTCGTGTTTTCATTGTCATTTGTCTCTAGGTATTTTTTGATTTCCTCTTTGATTTCTTCAGTGATCTCTTGGTTATTTAGTAACGTATTGTTTAGCCTCCATGTGTTTGTGTTTTTTATGTTTTTTCCCCTGTAATTGATTTCTTATCTCATAGCGTTGTGGTCAGAAAAGATGCTTGATATGATTTCAGTTTTCTTAAATTTACTGAGGCTTGATTTGTGACCCAAGATGTGATCTATCCTGGAGAATGTTCCGTGTGCACTTGAGAAGAAAGTGTAATCTGCTGTTTTTTGATGGAATGTCCTATAAATATCAATTAAGTCTATCTGGTCTGTTGTGTCATATAAAGCTTGTGTTTCCTTATTAATTTTCTGTTTGGATGATCTGTCCATTGGTGTAAGTGAGGTGTTAAAGTCCCCCACTATTATTGTGTTACTGTCGATTTCGTCTTTTATAGCTGTTAGCAGTTGCCTTATGTACTGAGGTGCTCCTATGTTGGGTGCATATATATTTATAATTGTTATATCTTCTTCTTGGATTGATCCCTTGATCATTATGTAGTGTCCTTCCTTGTCTCTTGTAACACTCTTTATTTTAAAGTCTATTTTATCTGATATGAGGATTGCTACTCCAGCTTTCTTTTGATTTCCATTTGCATGGAATATCTTTTTCCATCCCCTCACTTTCAGTCTGTTTGTGTCCCTAGGTCTGAAGTGGACCTCTTGTAGACAGCATATATATGGGTCTTGTTTTTGTATCCATTCAGCAAGCCTGTGTCTTTTGGTTGGAGCATTTAATCCATTCACGTTTAAGGTAGTTATTGATATGTATGTTCTTTTTTTTTTAATATAAATTTATTTATTTATTTATGGCTGTGTTGGGTCTTCACTGCTGAGCGTGGGCCTTCTCTAGTTGTGGCACATGGGCTCAGTAGTTGTGGCTTTCGGGCTCCAGAGCTCAGGCTCAGCAGTTGTGGCGCACAGGCTGAGTTGCTCCGCGGCATGTGGGATCCTCCCGGGCCAGGGATCGAACCCGTGTCCCCTGCATTGGCAGGCACACTCTAAACCACTGCATCACCAGGGAAACCCCAATATGTATGTTCTTATTACCATTTTCTTAATTGTTTTGGGTTTGTTTTTGTAGGTCCTTTTCTTGTCTTGTGTTTCCCACTTAGAGAAGTTCCTTTAGCATTTGTTGTAGAGCTGGTTTGGTGGTGCTGAATTCTCTTAGCTTTTGCTTGTCTGTAAAGCTTTTGATGTCTCCATCTAATGTGAATGAGATCCTTGCTGGGCAGAGTAATCTTGGTTGTGGGTTCTTCCCTTTCATCACTTTAAGTATATCATGCCACTCCCTTCTGGCTTTTAGAGTTTCTGCTGAGAAATCAGCTGTTAACCTTATGGGAGTTCCCTTGTATGTTATTTGTCTTTTTTCCCTTGCTGCTATCAATAAATTTTCTTTGTCTTTAATTTTTTCCAATTTGATTACTATGTGTCCTGGCGTGTTTCTCCTTCGGTTTATCCTGTATGGGACTCTCTGTGCTTCCTGGACTTGGGTGGCTATTTCCTTTCCCATGTTAGGGAAATTTTCGACTATAATCTCTTCAAATGTTTTCTCGAGTCCTTTCTCTCTTTCTTCTCCTTCTGGGACCCCTATAATGAGAATGTTGTTGTGTTTAATGTTGTCCCAGAGGTCCCTTAGGCTGTCTTCATTTCTTCTCATTCTTTTTTCTTTATTCTGTTCCACAGCAGTGAATTCCACCATTCTGTCTTCCAGGTCACTTATCTGTTCTTTTGCCTCAGTTATTCTGCTATTCCTTCTAGTGTAGTTTTCATTTTGGTTATTGTATTGTTCATCTCTGTTTGTTTGTTCTTTAATTCTTCTAGGTCTTTGTTAAACATTTCTCGCATCTTCTTGATCTTTGCCTCCATTCTTTTTCTGAGGTCCTGGATCATCTTCACTATCATTATTCTGAATTCTTTTTCTGCAAGGTTGCCTATCTCCACTTCATTTAGTTGTTTTTCTGGGGTTTTATCTTGTTCCTTCATCTGGTACATAGCCCTCTGCCTTTTCACCTTGTCTATCTTTCTTTGAATGTGGCTTTTGTTCCATAGGCTGCAGGATTGTAGTTCTTCTTGTTTCTGCTGTCTGCCCTCTGGTGGATGAGGCTATCTAAGAGGCTTATGTAAGTTTCCTAGTGGGAGGGACTGGTGGTGGGTAGAGCTGACAGTTGCTCTGGTGGGCAGAGCTCAGTAAAACTTTAATCTAATTGACTGTTGATGGGTGGGGCTGGGTTCCCTCCCTGTTGGTTGTTTTGCCTGAGGCGACCCAACACTGGAGCCTACCTGGGCTCTTTGGTGGGGCTAATGACAGACTCTGGGAGGGCTCACGCCAAGGATTACTTCTCAGAACTTCTGCTGCCAGTGTCCTTGTCCCCACGGTGAGCCACAGCCACCCCCACCCCCCGCCTCTGCAGGAGACCCTCCAACGCTAGCAGGTAGGTCTGGTTGAGTCTCCCCTGGGGTCACTGCTCCTTCCCCTGGGTCCTGATGCGGACACTACTTTGTGTTTGCCCTCCAAGAGTGGAGTCTCTGTTTCCCCCAGTCCTGTCGAAGTCCTGCAATCAATTCCCACTAGGCTTCAAAGTCTGATTCTCTAGGAATTCCTCCTCCCGTTGCTGGACCCCCAGGTTGGGAAGCCTGACGTGGGGCTCAGAACCTTCACTCCAGTGGGTCGGCTTCTGTGGTATAATTGTTCTCCAGTTTGTGAGTCACCCACCCAGCGGTTATGGGATTTGATTTTGCTGTGATTGCGCCCCTCCTGCTGTCTCATTGTGGCTTCTCCTTTGTCTTTGGATGTGGGGTATCTTTTTTGGTGAGTTCCAGTGTCTTCCTCTCGATGATTGTCCAGCAGCTAGCTGTGATTCTGGTGTTCTCGCAAGAGGGAGTGAGAGCACGTCCTACTCCGCCATCTTGGTTCCTCTCCCAACTTCATTCCTTTTTATGGCTGAATCATATTCCATTGTATGGATATACCCACATTTTATTTCTCCATTCATCTGGTGATGGACATTGTTTCCATTTCGGAGGCTGTCACGCATGAATAACGCTGCTGTGAACATTCTTGTAGAAGCAGCGGTTGTTTCCGTTTGTGAGGAGTTGGCTTCTGAGATGAAATTTATTGGCCACCGTAGGAGTCAGGTGCTTATGTGATAATATAGGAAGACCATTTGGGGATCATTTATGCTTAAAAAAGGAGCAGGGAAAGTGGCAGGTAGCCGTCAGAGCCAGTCACCCACAGCCTGTGAAGGCCGCCCCTGTCCCTGCCAAATTGTTCCCAGCCACCTCTGCAGCGCATGATGGGGTGACCCCGCCTATGCTTTGAGCCTCACAGGGTGACAGGGTGAAGCCTAATGGGCTGGCCTTTGCTGGGCCCTTCTCTTCTCAACCTCAGTTTTAGAGTTTGCCTCCCTTTTCGTGCAAGTCTGTTGTTTATTTCACCTTTTATTTTTAATGAGATCAAAGTTGCAAGACACCAAAGACTGATACTGGCCCAGAGGACTTGACTGCCTCTTTATTCCCTCACCTCCGTCCCAGCAGCACCTGGGGATTACCTGCCCTTGCCCTCAGCCCACCGATGGGATGTTTTGGTTGTCCCAATGGTCCAGCACTCTGGAGCTCTTAGGGCTCAGTCAGTCGTTAGAGGCCTTGGGCCCATGGCCCACTAGCTGTCTGCAGGGAGACCAGCTGGTGTGAGCAGGCAGCTGTAGGGCCTCATTGGTTATCCAGTTACAACTCTCCTCCCAGGAGACTTGACACCCTATTCTTTGGCAGAAACGTAAAAGCCAGTGAGTGTGAGTTTTAAACAAAGAGGAGTTTCTTCCTAGGAATGTACAGACATCACGCTTGCCCTTCCCTCGTGCAAGGGCAGTTGCCCTTCCCTCGTGCAAGGGCAGTTGCCCTTTGGGCCTAGGGCTCACAATAGACATTAGTCCTGCATAGCAAGCCCAACGGCTCCCCTTAGGAGGGGCATTGATTGCTTGATGATGGCAAACGGTTTGGGCCTCTCCTTAGGGACTTTCCCTCACATTTCCCATCGCACTGCCCATGTCTGTCACCCCAGGCAGCTCTAGCTGGGGACACCAGGACACTTCTTCCCACCAACTTGGTCTCCTGCTCTGATCACACATTGCCGAGTTGAGGGCCCTTCTCTTCGTCGGAGGTGTCCCCCGGGCCTGTGTGCGGAGGGCAGTTCTGTTGACGACCGTTTCCTGAAGGCTGGCTATGTGCCAGGCCAAGTCAGGCGTGCTGCTCGTTGCCCCCAGGAAACGCACCTGGGGGCTGAAGACAAGTGTCACGGTTCCTGCCCTGCAAGAGCTTAGAGCCTAAAGCCCTTGGTGAACAGGCCCCAGTGTGGAGCCCACACGTGACTTGTGACATGTGCCATGATTTTAGGTCTTAGGCCCCTAGATTAACAGCTATTTTTATAGTTCCTTGCTATTTTTGCACACGATGCTGGTTTTCCATTTACAGAGGGGATACGAAGTCTCCTTTGAAACTTTATCATGTGAGCAAGAAAAACGGGGGGGAGAATCTAAAAGAAGTTAAGTAAATAATGTCCGACCCAGGTGGTGCGGGGCCGCGGGAAACCTTGGTTCAGGGCCGTGCCAGCATTGCGCTGGGTCTTAACACGGGTTTTCTGTTTGGTGAGCAGGAAGCAAGGCAGCGAAGACAGCCTCCGGGGCCCCGACCCGCCTCCCGTGGGGGAGGAGGAAGCGCTCTTGTGAAAGGCGGCCCAGGGGTGGAGAGTCGGGGGGCCCTGGCCCCCGGCTCCGGCAAGCGGACGCATCCTCCGTGGCCGGACGAGGTGATGGAGTAGCTGCCGGACCTCGACCTCGCATGCACGTCTCACCTCCGCGGGCCGCGCCCTGCGTTTCCATAGCAGCATGTCCTACGGAAACCGAGCACGTGTGTAGAGCCTTGACCATCATCTCTGGTTATTGTTGCTGTTGTTTTTCCCATTTGTTTGTTTGATTTCTTTATTGTTTTAAAGGAGACAAAAAAAAAAAAAAAAAAAGACGACTCCATGACATCGACCTTGGCCGCTGGCTGGCTGAATGGGAGGGTGTGAGGAGTTGCAGACCCAAAGCCACGTACATTTGGGGACACTTGCTTTTTAAAATGTTTTTATGCCAAAAATCCTTCCTTGTGAACTGAGAATCATGTCAGATATACCAAGTGAATGTGTGTGGAGTTTAAAAATTGGGGAAAACTGGCAGGAAACTCTGGTGGTGTGGTCTGAGACCACACTCGCTGCATTTGAAAGGGAGGGGAAGAGCGGGTGTGATTTTGCACAAAACCCCAAGACCCGAACCGTGGCACCTTCTAGAACTGTGGACTCAAGGAGTCAGGACAGGGCTGGCCCTCAGTAGCTGCAGGGAGCTTCGATGCAACTTATTCTTAAGAAGGACTTAAAAAATTTTTTTATAAGTAGAGCTGTAGTCAGGAAAACAGAAAGGGCTTGACACTTAACAGCTTCACAGGGGGGATTTTCCAGCCTCAGAGGGGCATTCAATGGTTGTGGTGGGACATCTCCCCTAAAGGACTGAACGAGTGTGTTTCTTTATGACAGCCGCTCAAAGCTGAAACTTTTCTTCAGTAGTTGAGGGAGCTCTGGTAAATCTCTTGTTAAATTACAAAAACTTCAGGGTGAAATCCTACACTTCCATGTACATTACATGGCTTAAGAGTAAACAACAACAAAAAATACTTTCAATTTTCTAACCAGTCTGAACTCTAGAGCAGTTCAGAAATCATTTCGAGCTTCCAGGATCTCTCCCATGCCTTCAGGGATGTGATCGGAGTTAGAGCCAATGAAATCTATGCCTGTGTATTAGCAGCTCACCTTGTTTATAACGTGTGTATTCTAGAGGCTGCTAAGGTTCTGTTTTCTTCTTAAATACTAGCTGATTGTTGTAGTCAATGAAACACTTATCCAGTTTCTGGAGGGCCAGTTAAGAAATGCTTTCATTCAGCTGAGACACAAATGATCATCCTTACCGGCAAAGCTCTGTTTGGATCTATACAATAACTTTAGGGCACCCTTTAAGAGAAGATGATTGAAACCTACAGCAGTCCTCAGGTCCACGGGAACCAGGGCTTCGTACAGGGAGTTCCTTTTTGTAGCCAGAAGTCCAGAAAGAAAAAGTTTACCTTTTTGACTTCCAACTAACCTTGGGAAGTTTGGCTGCAGTTCAAGTGGACTTCTTCCAGAGCCACACATAGGTGAGTGTGAAGTTCAAGAGGGAGGAAAATTGGAAGGGCTTCGTCTTCCTTCCTTCTTTGGAATTCCCAGTGCTCTGTGGAATCTGGCTTGGGGGAAACAGTGTCAGTAACTGGGCTCAGAAGGACGTGCTTTCCTGTGGTTTCTGGCTGATCAGTGCTGGTACGAGGACTTTTTGCAGAGAGGCAGAGAAGCAGGCCTTGTTCCCCCCGTCCAGCGTGTTCACAGAGCCCGGGTGTTCTTGGCGTCCATCAGTCTTCATAAGCTCTTGACTGTCGTTTAGCCAGACTTTTCTTGCTACCTTAAAAGCAGTACCGAGCTAGAGAATACTGGTTTCCAAGAGCAAAGGACACCCATCTGCTGGAGGGTCCTCTGGCCTGCTTGCTTGCCTTCTGTAATCTGGTACTTCCTCTCACCTCCTGTGCTTGTTTAAATTTACAGGCTCCAGCCTTCCTGGGAGCAAACAGGGTCTGGTTAGTTTGCAGTAAGCACCTTGCGGTGGTTCAGGTCAACCGGTCCTTAGTCTTAGTCCTAGCCTGTCTGTTTGGACTCTGGCCTGGCCGAGTGGCTCGCCCAGGGAGGGCGGGCAGCATGCAGAGCCTCTGCAGAACTCCTCCTGTGTTTACACAACTGCATCAGGCGACGCCATTTCTCCCACCACGAAACTCTCCGTCTAAGGGTTCACATGTGGAATGCCAGCGATCAGGCAGCACTGAGCTAGGTAGGCGAATGGGTTGGGGGAGGCCCACGTTCATTACTTTTTTTTTTTTTTTTAAACTAAGAAACACCAAAGAAAGCTGTGGAAAGGAACCGCCCCACTGAGAAAAGTATAAGCAGAGAGGGCTGTAACATAAAGCATTAGAGCTACTTGGAGCGCAAACTCTTGGGGTTTGTCTCCACTCCTAAAGCACAAACGTTGATTTTTTTCAAAAGCCGGCTCTGTCAGGAAAGGGCAGAAGCTTTTCCAGGTAAGCAAAAAGGATGCCTATCCGTCTCTTCCTTTACTGGCTCATCTGTGGGACCAGTTTGGTGTAAGCAAGCGGTGGCCTGCACCTGTGGCTTTGAAGCAGCACATGTTCTCTACCCATCTTCCTTCTGTCCTGTTCCACTTCCCCATCTATTCCGCAGCCTGGCCAGTGGCTCCCATAAAGCCTTATCTAGCCCCTTGTTGGCACTTGGGGCCTGAGAGGCCATCTCCCCTCTGGTCTGGGCTTTTCCGTGAGTTAGGGCTCCCCTCCTCAAAGCCTTTCAGGACAAGGAGGGGAAAGCTGTGCATTTAGACACAGGCTCCACCTGTCGCTCTCACCCATCTTCCAAAGGGGAGCTTCACGTTGCCAGGGGAAAAGAACCAAGACCTCCACTCACTTCCAAGGTGCTAGGGAAGGTTTCAAGGTCGTTGATTCCCATCTTCTCTCCAGCTTCACGGGCCGAGTTTCGTGGGACTGCTGACTTTTCTATCCTGTGATTGATTTCATGCCCGATGCTTCTGTTTTATTCCTGATCCTTTCTACTATGCATTTTCCTTTTATCAGGTGTACAAAGTTAAATACTGTGTATTTATCACTAAAAAGTACATGAACTTAAGAGAAAAATAAGCCTTCGGTGTTTTTCCACAAATGTTTAAGCTTCTCTGTAAACTTGAAATAAACAGACAGCAAAATGGTGCAAAGCCTGGGCCTCTTCGGGATGTTTTTGTTGGTCGTTTAATTAAGTCAGTGCTCTCGAGGTCATCTGTCCTTATGTCTGTTTTCTTTCCTTAAGCTGACAGCAAGATCAGATGCCCATCAGGGCTGATGTACTCAGCAAATCCCTAACTTAAGCATGCCCTAGTACCTCGCTACTCAGAGTGTGGTCCCCGGATCAGCAGTGTCAGCATCACCTGGGACTGGGTTAGAAATTCATATTCCCAGGCCCCATTTAAACAAGATCCCCAGGTGACTCACCTGTATGCTGAAGCTTGCAAAGCACTGCTCTGCCAGGCAGGTCACCGGCAGGTAGGTTCTTCTGATGGAGACCAAACAGGCGAGCAGCTACGGTAGCAGCTTGCATCACACATTGAATACGTCCCGTGGGTAGGCATGCAACGTGACACTTCACCCGTGAGGTAGGTATTAACCCCATTTTATGGATCATCATCTGTAAACCGAGGCTCAGAAAGTAGGCTGAATTTGTCAGCAAATTCAGTGTTCTGCAGAGCCTTGACGGTTGCCGGTTTTCACGGCCTCTGGAGACTATTTTAGAACGGTTGCTTTCTCCAGACTGCGGGCTGAGGGCTCCCTGTATTCTAAATGTGAACCTAGCCCACAGGATTGCTTTACTAGCTTTGAACTTCAGTTTTCTGTTATCAAGCGACAGTAGGTGAAATCTGAAAGATTCCTGTTCCATTACTGCAGGAATACAACATTGAAATACGGGCCTTCCAGAGACAAGAGCAGGTGTTCCTTTTCAAAGACCCCACTGAGAATCTGATGAATGCGAGCAGAAATGCACACAGGTGCATCACTTTGCACAGTTTTAGGGGTTTCAGAATCTCCTAGAAGGTCATCCATGGACGCAAGGCTGAAGGAACCCTACTTAAGAGGCAGTGCCAAGGAGTGCCAACAAGTGGGGCTGTAGCAGAAAGCAAGATGATTCTGGTGAGTTAAAGGACAATGCCACCCCCAACCCTCATCCCACCTGGCTGTAGCATTCCATTTTAGAAAAGGGAGGCTGAAAGAAGTCTTTCCTCACTCCAGTAACCATCACTCCTTAGCCTGCAAGATAATAAGCCTTTCCTAAAAATTCCAGCTCCATGTGACTGGTGTGTTCAAGCAGGCATTTTTCAGAAAGGTAGCTTGAACCAGAACTTCTTCAAAGGGGTCTGTAAACTTTTTTCTTTTTTCCCCAGAGCAAGAAAAGCCCAGGTTGGCCATTTATCCTGCAGAAGCAGAGCACTTCTAAAATAAACGTTCCCTCAGCAGTTGGAAATGAATTCATAACAAGGAGGAGGGGCAGGCTGCTTTCTTTAGGGAGATCCTGAACACCTGATGCAGAATAAAGTCGGTGTGAAGGCAAGCTAGAAATAGCTTCATTAACATTTCAAATCGGTGGCAAGGTAGGTGTAGGGGGTGCTGCTTTTGGTTGGAGGTTTCTGGAAGGCAAATGAGGAGGAGGGAGGATAAGCCACCTTCATGTCACCTAAAACTGTTCCCTGTAGTGTAGACCCACACTTTTAGGTAAAATGTGAGCACCGGTAAGACAAACAGTACACCACAGAAAAAAAACTCGTAAACTCTATAGGAACACAAGCTAACAAAGATCACACTTCTTAGGTTTTAAGAGAAGGTTAAAGTCGAAAAAAAAAAACCTAAGCTCCAGCAATAGACTGTTTCAGGAGCACAGTGAGCTGGGATAACAAATGGATTTACTGGTCCAAGTAAAGGGGAAGGAAGGAAAGTTCTAGCTCACGCTGTGAAACCACACAGAGATTAAGAAAATCATTTGTTTTAATGTTTGGTCCTCAGTCATCTCCATGTAGCTCTTCTCAAAGGAAAAACACTAGCTCCGCCTCATGACCTCGTGGTTGAAGCCTCTGGTGGGGGGAGGGGAACAGCAGCCCGGGTGTGCCGAAGAGCTACAAGCACAGCCAGGTGTCCCGCCTTCCTTATACAGTGCTTGAGTGGAGCTGCCGGGCCTCGGAGGACTGGGCCTGTCTCGAAGGGGGCTGGAGATGGAAGCTTCTGAGGAGACCCGGCCCTGGAGAAGTCCTCGGCCCTGTAGCCACAGCCACTTCACTGCCCTCAGGCCAGAGCTTGCCCCAGTGACCCCAAAGAGAAGGAACGGCAGAGGTGACCCAGCCACAGACAGGAGGTGACCCAGCATGTGCATAGTGGTTTACTACACAAACCCTACACACCAGACATGGGAGCAGCTGGGCAACCCTGCAGCACTTGTGGAGACTGACTCAGAATCTGGAACTTCCTCTGGGGTGACATGGCAGGCAGCCTTTTCTCCCTCCTTGCTGTGCTCTGATGAGGGCCAAGGAGAGCCCAGGTGTGGGGTGGGCATCACTGGTCCGTCTCACTGCCAAGACCCTGCAAAGAACAATATGCTTATCGTCAGTTGATATGGATACATGTGCACCGCCCTGTGCTGCCCGCAGGCAAGCCTGGACCATTTCGGGCAGGTGGGAATCGGGCACTTTCCCTGAGGACGTCTGGACAGCCCTTCACAACTGAGCGTATTCAGGTAGGTCCTAGGGGTACCCAACCCCTCTTTCTCTTCAAGGCGAATTTAAGTAGAGTGTGGACAGAGGTTTTGGCATGATATCCATTATCATAACTAACCTGAGACATCACTGATTAAAATGAAGGCTAGATTTTAAAGAGTGAGTCCATTTGAAGAAAAGTATGAAGTAAAGGCTAGCATAGGTGGTCTAGAAATGGAGCAGACGACAAGAGTTGCATGTGACTGTGTGAGTGGACAACACACCTAGATGACCTAGGGGTTCTCACCGCTGGGACAAGAGGCAGGTGAGGAAGGCCGCTTGGGCCTTCCTGCCGGCTGGGAGCTCAGGAGGCGACCTACCCGCTCATAGTCTTCCACATATTTATATTTCTTCTCCCGATAGTAGTATCTTTTCTTCATGCAGTAGAGGACTATGACATCACACAGCACTGTCGCCTGAATGCAGCACAGGGCAAGAAAGAATGAGGCAGGATGCTGTGGCCCTATTAGTCTATGTGCGCCCCTTCCCACAAAGGCTGGGATCTTCCAAGGAAATGAAGGGCTCCTCCATCTCTCCGGGGGGAAAAGGTTAGGGCCTGAGGGGCGCTGTCTTGGAGAAGGGCAGGAGGAAGCAGGTGGGGATGGGGAAGGGAAATAAGCCTGGAGGGTCGAGCCTAGAAACAAGTCTGGGGTCAAGGGGAAGAACCAGGATGCCAGCAGAGGGTCTCAACTTGCAGTGCTGGGGGGGTCACAGCCCCAGGCGGGTGGCCAGAGAGGTCTAAGTGAGCCACTCACCACCCCTAAGAGCGCCAAGCCAGAGCCAATGTTGATCATGGTGGGGATGATGTCAAATTTCCCAGCCTGCAGATGGTGGGAGAAAAAGAAGTTGTGATAGGGGTGCGGAGAGGGCCCCTTGCCCCTGGCCAGCCCAGAAGAGGACCAGTGGGCTCTGAACGAGGGGAGCCGGCGGCCAGGCTACCTTTCCAAACACGATGATGTCGAATCGGATGCCGTAGGCTTTGATGAGCGTGCGGCGCTCGGTGCCGGTCAGGTCGTTGTAGTACTTGGCAAACCTGGTAAAGGAGGCCAGGTTAGAGGGAAAAGGCACAGGGAGGCCTGAGACAGCCTCTGGGTCCTGCTGAGGGGCGTCAGAGTGAACTCCCAAGGCCCTGGCGGAGTTGGCAATGGCTTAGGGCTCGCTCTGCCTGCCGAACGAACCACACTCGAGCACCTCGGGGCTTCTCCGGGTTCATGTGAGCCATGCAGAAGGAGGGCTGGCCTGTTGAGGAGGAGGGCGCTGGGGCCCGCAGGGCAGAGGGTCTGGAATGCTGGCATAAGGGCGCACGAAGAGATCCCTCCTCTGTCATCACCCTCACTTCCTACGACTTAAAACGGAACTTCCTCCTCTGAAAGTCCTTCCTGATACAGCTGAGCCCCGCCTCTCTCAAGGAGACCCTGGCCACTAACAGAAGGTGGCCAGCCAGCAGTGATGGCCAAGTCTGCTTTGTGGGTGGGGGGACCGAGCATCTCAGCACTGGACATTTTTTGTATTAAAGAACCATGGATCCATCAATTGGATGAGTGGATAAACAAAATGTGTTATACCCACACCATGGAATATTATTTAGCCATAAAGAGAAGTACTGATAAATGCCACAACATGGATGAACCTGGAAAAAAACCATGATGCTAGGTGAAAGAAGCCAGTCACAGAAGGCCACATATCGTATGAGTCCATTCCTATGAAAGTCAAGAACCGGCAAATTAGGTAGATTAGTGGTTGCCAGGGGTTGATGTAGCTGAAGGGATAGAGGGATACAGCTAAAGGGTCTGGGGTTTCTTTCTGAGGTGATGAAAATGTTCTGAAATTGACTGTGGTGACAGTTGCACAACTCTGTGAATAGACTACAAACAACTGAATTCTACACTTTAAATGGGTGAACTGTATCTCAATAAAACCATTTATAAAGGACCACCAGGAGGGGGACTTCCCTGGCAGTCCAGTGGTTAGGACTCTGTGCTTCCACTGCAGGGGGCACAGGTTCAACCCCTGGTCGGGGAACTAAGATCCCACATGCAAAAATAGAACACGAAGGGGCATGCTGGGGGGAGAACCACTGAGACCGATACCATTTGCTGCCCGTGTTATACAGGGGATCCACCAGGAGCCTAAGCTGTGGCCTGAGATCTGTCTGGCCCACAACTTCCATGCCGTGGTCCAGGCCTGGGGAACTCAGGTGGGGCCTGATGCTGGTGGAGGTCAGGGGGATGGGTGTCCTTGTGAGGGTCCCATCGGCTTCTCTGTTCTGGGGTTCCAACCCAAGATTGAGGTTTTCCACAGTGGTTTCTACAAGAAACTGTGTAACCCTAGAGATAGAGCAATGCAAATCTGACTCCCTTACTAGGGAAAAATGCAAGGATCTGCCCTTCTATCAGTGAGCCAGATGGTTCAAGAGGACCGCAGATGCTCTGTGCATTTGATTCCACACATCACCACTAGAGGGAGACAAGAGCAGCAAAAGAGCACCACTGACCCTACTTGGAAATAGGGTCTTTGCAGATATAATTAGTTAAGATGCAGTCATACTGGATTAGGGTGGACCTCAAATCCAATATGACTGGTGTCCGTAAAAGAAGAGAGACAAAGGACACAGAGACACAGGCACAGATGGGATGAAGGCCATGTGACGACAGAGGCAGAGACTGAGTAATGTACCTATGAACCAAGGACCACCAAGGATTGTCAGGAGCCACCAGAAGCTGGAAGAGGCAAGGAAGGAGCCTGGCCTGCTGACACACTGATTCTGGGCTTCCAGCCTCCAGAACTCTGAGAGAACAGATTCCTGCTGTTTCAAGCCACCCAGTTTGTGGTCATTTGTTACGGCAGCCCTAGGAAACCAATACACAGCACTTCTAGCGGGGAAATACCAGCAGAGGCCTTTCCTGAGGCTAAAACTTGTATCCCCTGCACCTTGGGAGATTCTGGGGGCCAGATCAACCGAGAAACCAATTCATGGATCAGGCCCCAGAGGCCTTTGGACTCCTCATCCACTCCTCAAAATTAGCAGAGGGACTTCCCTGGCGGTCCAGTGGTAAGGACTCCATGCTTCCGCTGCAGGAGGCCTGGGTTCAATCCCTGGTTGGGGAATTAAGATCCCACAAGTGCACAGCCAAAAAAAAAAAAAATGAAAAAACCCCAGCAGGGTCCTGGCTGAGGCTGGCTGGCCCAGGAAAGCTAAAGCAGACAGTTGTTCTTGAGGCAAGAAAAGGCGAGGAGGGCGCTCACAGGTCGGGATGCCACAGGGGCAAGGCCCTGCTTGGACCACTCTCCCTGGCACACGCCTCCCCACCTGCCCTTGGGGTGCCGCCTGAGTGCTGGTCTTGGGTGGGCGTGGAGGCCCCCACTGGGGAGTGATGCAACTACCATCACCCCCAGCACATGAGGAATGGGGCCCAAGCTCACACCCACCTGAAATTGTAGCCTGGGGACACGTTGTGGTCCACGTCCCGGGTGTCCAGGCGGCGGAAGGAATACCTGGGCAAGCAGAGGGAGGCGGCTCTGTCCAGGTTGCAGTCCCATTTGATCTGGATGCCCATGATGCCTCCCTGTGGGTTGCGAACAGACAGAGCGAGCTTTCCTCAGAGCCCATTCTAGGAGGAGATGTGTCAAAGACTGTGTTAGAAAAGCCAGGACCTACACCTACCTCGACAGCCATGTCCTGGAAGCTGTGCCCTGCGTTCTCCACTATTTTGCCAAGTCGGAATATGGGGCAGAAGGGATCTGTTTTAGCGTCATAAATGCACGTCTTGAGGTAGGTAGTGGTGATGTTGGGAAGGATATTCCTCCTAAAGTTGGGAGGAAGCAGAAAATAGGGGCAAGGACAACCTCAAAGAAGAGCCACAAGTTTCCCCAAGACACTGGCGAATTCACACAGCTGGCCGCCACTTACTTGCTGAAATTAAATTTGGGATACCAGATGTTGTTCTTAATCAAAAGAGTGAAGTTTTCTGCAGCCTTTAAAAAAGCAGGCCTGAAAAAAATTACAACGTATTGTTAACAAAAGTACAAACATATGTACACTCCTAATATACCTAGGTAATATATTTTTTTTTGCGGTACACGGGCCTCTCACTGTCGTGGCCTCTCCCGTTGCGGAGCACAGGCTCAGCGGCCATGGCTCACGGGTCCAGCCGCTCCGCGGCATGTGGGATCTTCCCGGACCGGGGCACGAACCCGTGTCCCCTGCATCGGCAGGCGGACTCTCAACCACTGCGCCACCAGGGAAGCCCCCTAGGTAATATTTTTAAGTCGCATACCCATGTGTCTTACAATGTCACTTTGCCAAGAAGAAAGTAAAACGTATCTCGTCTTTTCTACTTTCCTCTGCATAAACACCAGGTCAAGAGAGGAGACTGCAAACCAAGGTTTCTGATTTCTTCCAGTCATGGAAGGGCAGGGCCTCTTCCTCAAGGCAGTGGGAATTTAAGAACCTGAGGAATAGCTAACGAAGAGCGGGAGGGGTGGTGCCTCGTGGCCTCACTAGAAATCACTCATCTGGCAGGTGCTGGGTTTCAGGGCTTACCTCCCTCAGGTATTCTTGGGAATGCTCAACAGATCTGGTTTAAGCAAAAGCAAAGGTGAATTCACCTACAGGCTTGACACAAAAAGTGCATGTCTGCTGTTGCACCACACCTTGGAAGTGCCATGTCAGCTCCTGCTGACAGTAGGAGCTGAATTTCCCAAGGGGACCCCACTGCTTTGGAGGGTTTCTCCAGGAGGCTCTGGCACTGTAGACTGACTCCTCGGGGGGGGGGGGGCCCTGACCCAGGTGGAAGCTTTTTGTTTGTTTGTTTGTTTGGCTGCACCACATGGCATGCAGGATCTTAGTTCCCCCACCAGGGATCAAACCCGTGCCCCCTGCAGTGGAAGCGTGGAGTCTTAACCACTGGACCTCCAGGGAAGCCCCCCAGGTGGAATCTTTGAAGCTATAAAAAACCTCAGCAGTCTTCCCCACCCTGAGAAAGGAGCAAGGCCAGTGATGAGGCCACACAATGTGGGGAGCTGAGCCTGCTGCTACCGCTGATAAAGACCTTGACCGAGGCACTTCTTTTGGGGCTTTGAATTCCCTTGTCCCTGTATCAAGGGGATGGACTATATCAACGTTTCTCAAACTTCTGTCACTCCCTATACCACTGTGTGCCTCATGTGCAATACTTGTCTTTAAGATTAACCCTCCTTTAAAAAAAAATTGAGGTGAAATTCAGAGAACATAAAATTAAACATTTTAAAGTATACAATTCAGGGCTTCCCTGGTGGCGCAGTGGTTGGGGGTCCGCCTGCTGATGCAGGGGATGCCGGTTCGTGCCCCGGTCCGGGAGGATCCCGTGTGCCGCGGAGCAGCTGGGCCCGTGAGCCATGGCCGCTGGGCCTGCGCGTCCGGAGCCTGTGCTCTGCGGCGGCAGAGGCCACAACAGTGAGAGGCCCGCGTACTGCAAAAAAAAGAAAAAAAAAGATTCATAAAGTATACAATTCAGTGGCATGAAGCACATTCCAGTGTTATACAACCATCACCTCTATCTAGTTCAAGAACATCTTTATCACCCCGAAAGGAAACTGCTTGTTCGTCAAGCAGCTACTATCCATTCTCCCCTCCCCTCAGCCTTCAGGAACCACCAAACTACTTTCTTTCTTTCTCTATGGATTTGTCTATTCTGGACATTTCATATGAATGGGATCAGACAGTATGTGACTTTTTTGTGTCTGGCTTCTTGCACTTAGCATGTTTTCGAGGTTCATCCCTGTGGTAGCCTGTGTCAGAGCTTTTTATGGCTCAATAACATTCCATTGTACGTGTTCACCACAATCTGTTGATGGACATTTGGGTTGTTTCCACCTTTAGGATCAACTCACTTTTTTTTTTTTTTTTTACTGACATTCATTTTGAAGTAAAACTTTCCATCATGACCATAAAAAATATCGTTTGCCACAAGTTAGAGGTCATCGTTCAAATAAATATAACTAAGAACAATGTCATTACGAGCTGACATATTTTTGTCAGCCCAAGGTGCTGAGCCTGGGGCTTGTTCTTGGTGAGAAATGGAAATCAGCGAGGGACGGAGAGGTATTGAAGACACTCCAGACCAGAATCTCCTCCTTGATATCAGCTAGGGGCTGAATAAGAGTGGAGATGGGAAGACCTTTCTCTCCATGTGACTCAGTGCTGAAATTTTGTGTATCAGTGTACACTTAAAAATCATCCTACACTGGATTAGATCTATAACAGCGCTATAGGCATACATATAGCTGATTCACTTCATTGTACAGGAGAAACTAACACAACATTGCAAAGCAATTATACTCCATTAAAAAAAATACATAACAGCACTGTCCGGTGAAAATATACCGTGAGGCACAAACCACACTGTAATTTAAAATTTCCTAGTAGCTACATTAAAAAGTAAAAAGAGGGAATTCCCTGGCGGTCCTGTGGTTAGGACTCTGCACTTCCACTGCAGGGGGTGCTGGTTCCATCCCTGGTCGGGGAACTAAGATCCCACATGCTTCGCGGCCAAAAATAAAGTAAAAAGAAACAAGTGAAATGAACTTTTCTGTAATAAGCCAATATATCTATAATGTTACTCCAACATGTAAACAACATAGAATGTTATTAATGAGATACTACATTTTTTTTTTTTTTAATAATAAGCCTTCAGAACCTGGAGTGTATTTTACGCTGAGAGCTCATTTTGGACCCAGCTGCATTTCAAGTGCTCAGTAGCCACACATGGCCACCGGCTCCATAAAGTCCCTTCCAGCTCCAGAATGCTAGGATTCCCTCCCTTGCCGGAGCTGTTGCCCTCAGCAATCCGCAGTCCTCACCATTCTCTTGTGTGGCGACACACCCAGGGTGAGGATCACATGGTTACCTGCTCCCCTGGGCTTATCTAGGCCTCAGTCTGAACGCTGAGTGAGAAAGGCCCCCGGTTGCCAGCAGTTCCGAGAGCTTACTTCTGACTCCACCCACTCACAGCACAGCTGATCGCAGTTCGAAAGAATGTTACTCTAGGCAACCTTGAACCTGCTCTAGTTTATAAAACACACTTTAACGGACATTAATAATTTTCCTGCCCAGCATCTGTACCTTTTTTCTGGTAACAGAACCGCACACTTCCTTTAAAAGCCACACCTCCCCCACTCTCAACCTGTGTCATTTGGGTGGGTCTGACTCCCCGCCTAGCTAGGAAGGCACATGACCCAGGCCTGAGCCATAAGCAAAATCCATTCCCCAGCCACAGTGATGGGTTGGATGGGTTGACAGATGTGGCTGAAGCTGTGAAGATGGACAGGTCTAGAATCTTTACGGACAGCTGGGCAGGGAGACTAGGGACTATGCCATGGGTCCTGCAAACGAAGCCACCACGGAGGGAAGCAGAGCCAAGAGGTGGTGACTCGGATGCTGTCCTTCGAGCCCCAGGTCTAGCCATGCTGGGATCTCTGTGGTTAGTTGAACAACAAACCGCCCCCACTGTGCGTGTGTGTGTGCGCGCACACCCGTTTAAGGCCCTGAGAACTGTTTCCTGTCAGTAACTTGCAAATGACAGAGGCCTAACTAGCAGCAAGTCATCCGCCCTCATCACGAGTGACAAACACCGCGGCCCACTAGCTGCTGAGGGCTGCTGCCTTGTGGTTGAGGACCACCAGCCCAGGGAAGCCTCACTCTACAGGCTGACACCAAGAGCACAAAGACACAACTCCCCTGCCACCTCTCTCAGGCCCGAGACCCAGCATTTAGGACACTTCTGTCCCTTTGGCAGGACTCACGTTGGCACTTGTGCGTTATCCTCCACCGGGCACCAGGCTGCCACCTCGCATGTGTTCATGGTCTCATTGAACGGCACGCACCTTCCTGTCGCAACTCCTACAGGGGCGAGGGGCACCCAGGTCTATGGGGGTCTCCTACTTTCTACTTTGTGAGGCAGAGTAGAAACTCCACCATGTATCCTATGCAATCAGTCTTGAGCTAGTCTAATTCTGGGATTTAGACAGCATCCAGAAATTCAAATTGGAGGAAAAGAGTTGTCTAAGTCCTAGCCACATCACTGCTTTGCCAACTGCAGGGCTGGGGTGATGCAGAGGCACAAGACAGGGCAAGATCTGGGATGGCCTCTGGGGTGCAGATGACAGAGATAAATGTCGAGGGCCCCAGGACCCCAGTCTGGACACCAGGCTCTCCCAGGCTCGTGTGGGGGATTTCTCCATCCTGGAGATTTCCCTCTGAGAGGGGCCCCACGGGGCAGGCAGTTTAGTCGGGGGCTACCCTCCCCAGGCTAAGCATCTACTGTGGAGTCACAGCCACAGGTTTGTACCATTGCTGTGGGTGCTTGCAGAGCCAGCAGTACAGTTGGCATCAGATTCACACACGGTGGTCTTATCTGGAATCTGGAAGAAGAAGAACCAGTGAAAACAGGTTTCACATGGCCTGGTCCCACCCACAGTGGGACAGGCACAGAGAGGTGGGTATGAGACCCGAGGCTCTTCCCCAAGAAGCTGCCTACCTCAGGACAGAGGCCCTGGGTCTGGTTCATGGTGACGATCATGTTGGTCATGATGAAGAGGGAGTTTTCCTCCTGTAAAGCAGGCAGAGGGGAGAGAGTGCTGCATACTACCTGCAGAGGAGCCAGGCAGAGCCACAGGGAAGGCCCTTTACTAGGACAGTGCCTTTACTTCCTCCCTGTGCCATGCAGAAAACAGTTAAAAACACTGATCTTCGGGTCTCCCATTCTCACCGATGAGAGTTATAACCTAACTGAAAACAGGGACTCCAATACTTGCACACATGTTCACAGCAGCACCATTCACAATAGCCTAAAGGTGGAAACAACTCAGTGTCTATCAACGGATGGATGGATAAACAAATTGTGGTCCATACCCGTAAGGGAATATGACTCAGCCATAAAAAGGAATGAAGCACAGACCTGGCTACAATGTGGATGAACCTCAAAAACATGATGCTGAGTCCAAGAAGCCAGACACAAAAGGCCACGTAGTGTATGATCCCATTGATGTGAAACGTACAGGATAGGCAAATCCAGGAACAGAAAGTACATTAGTGGTTGTGAGGGGGTGAGGGAGAAGGTGGACAAGGGGATGATAGCTTAATGAGTGGGGGCTTTCCTTTTAGACTGATGAAAATGTTCTGGAACTAGACTGACGTGATGGTACACAACATCGTGAATGTGCTAAATGCCACTGAAGTTTTCATTCTGAACTGGTTAATATTGTGATACATGAATTTCACCTCAGGTTAAAAAAACATGTCTATACCCTGAAATGGTTCCTTAATAAAGCTTGACTTGAGGGAAAAGAGTCAATAAGTACTCAGTGTATCCTCTGCCAACCGGATTACCTCACAGGCGCAGAAACACAAGACCTCAAAGGTCTCAAGTTAGGCTGGTTCTCTTTCCTAACAGGAACTAAAATAAATACATAAAACATTCTATACAGAAGGCCCAATCAGGGCTCGCCATTGACACTTCTCCTTTTTTTTTCTTTCTTTATTTTATTTTTGGCTGTGTTGGGTCTTCGTTGCTGCGCGTGGGCTTTCTCTAGTTGCGGCGAGCAGGGGCTACTCTTGGTTGCGGTGCACGGGCTTCTCACTGCAGTGGCTTCTCTTGTTGCGGAGCATGGGCTCTAGGCGCGCGGGCTTCAGTAGTTGTGGCTCGCAGGCTCTAGAGCGCAGGCTCAGTAGTTGTGGCGCACGGGCTTAGTTGCTCTGCGGCATGTGGGATCTTCCCGGACCAGGGCTTGAACCCTGGTGCATTGGCAGACGGATTCTTAACCACTGCACTACCAGGGAAGCCTGACACTTCTCCTTTTGAGAAGGTTCTGTTTTCTCCTCCTAAGTGTGAAGGTGCCAAATGGTTGATTTAAAGTTTCTGGAGAGCAATTCACTTGGGGATGAGACTGAAGAATTGCTAACAGTGACCTCCCAGTATAAGGAAAAAAAGACAAAGACCCTGCAAATTTTAGTTGGACCTCCTCCTTATTGGGCGCTGGTGCTCTAAAATGAAATGCTCTGAACATTTCATACTCCTGAGACGAGCAGTCAGTGCTGGGAGCCATCAGGGAAACTCAGGGACCAAAGGGTCTGTAGACATCTCCACTCCCAGGTCTGATAAGGTGGTAGACGCTCTGGAATAGTTGGCATCTTTCAAAGACAGACCTGGAACAAAGCATGTTGGGAAATGAGGAAATGGCTGCAGGAGGGGGCGTGAGAATGTGGCAGGAGGCCCGGGTCAGGTGCCCCAGCAGGCTCCCGTGTTCCATATGTAGACACACTGCTTGCTTGGTGTTTACAGAAGGCTGTTCCTGCGTCTCTCCTGAGTTAGACCTGAACAAGTCAGTGTGGTTTACTTTTTGTTTCCTATTTCTTATTTATTTTAAGTTTAGGGAAATTTCAGTCTGGAGATGAGCCGAGTAGATGCAGTGCAAATACATGTTTGTGTTCCATCTTTGGAGGAGCAGAAGGATATCGTGAAAGCTCATGAAGAGAGCCCTGTGGGACTCACACGGCCCCCGGCTCCGATCCGAGATGGAAGGCAGAGCTGCTGTGTGCTCCTTTACACTGAGGGGCAGAAGCAGGGGGCCGTACCCTTCTGTGGGTCCAATAAACAGACGGAGTGTGATATTCCGAGCCTGCCAGGACGAGGCCGTGGCTTCGTAGGAAGCAGAGGTCTCTCTGTAGAGACAGGTGCATGCCAACAGCACCAGCTTCCTCCAGCAAACTATGAATCCCCTGTTCCATTTGACCTTTATGGCTTATTAGCTCTGATTTCTCTCTGGGCACCCCACAAGAACCTTCTCTTGAGAAGGCAGAGGGAAAATGAACACACTTGAAGAGAGAGTTTCTGAAGTCCTTGCTCTGAGCCAAGAGTTGGCAGCTTATCTGCATGTGGCCACCCCAGTCACCCTAGCACGTGGGCCATCTGGAGGGATATGTGGGGTTTGACTGTGGATCAGAGCCATTATCATGGTTAAAGAGAGTCAATATTTAACTTGGAGCTTTGTGGATTAACAGACGGGAGACTAGAATGCTGCATCAAACAGTTTCTTCCCTTCCCTATGTTCCTGATGGAATCCTATATGGGTATGGCTGTTTCCTTCTTCTTTGGCTTTGGGTCTCTACGGGCTGTTAAAGTTTTTACGCTGTCTGAAAAGATTTACCTTGTGGGTTTAAAACAGTAAAGCAAACCACAAAATGTGGAAAGGTGATAGTTCCACCTGCATTTTTCCCAGGATTTAAAACATGTGCTTTTCTACTTTTCAAGTCCGGTGACAGACTCAGATGTCCATATGGAAAGCTTCCTCTGTTTAAGCCAGCCATGTTTTAGGGCTGAAGAAACGTAGCTGATTGAATATTACCTGTTAGACCCTAAGCCAAAAAGAGGTCTGTCTGCACTGCTTTCTTGGACTAAAACAATCAGTCTGGGCATTGGTGATGTTAGAACTCTGGGCATGCCAATCACTAATCAAGAGTGCAAAGGTGAAGGGAAAGCAGCTAACTAGAGGCTTGAGCTTTAGACAGAGACACAGTGGGAGGCTTACCTGAGCTGGAATCACATAATCGGCCACATCCCAGATCCGGAATCCAAGTTTAGAAGTATTGGTCGTGGTTACACCCTTGGCTTTGGCAGTAACAGAGCTGACCACAGAGTCCATTTCCTGGTAGCCCTTTTCCCACACAAACACCCAGCTACAAAATAAAACAGGTCTCTTAAATTGCCATTAGGATTGCATGAATTTGAGTTAATGCTAGGGAGCCTCTGGTAGCCAGAGGCTGAAAGTATGATGTTTACTAGTTGTGACTTTGCAAAAGCTGCTTAACTTTGTAACTTAGTGCAGTGATCAGCACAAAGAAAATGCTCAGTGAATGCTGTCTTTATTACTAGGTATTTGAACACTTTCAGTGCACTATGACCCGCAGAATTACCATGAGATAATAGAAATTATGATAATGATAGTTACCATTTGAATGTGTTTAGGTGCCAGGTACTGATCTAAGCTCTTTATGTGTATTAACTAATTTAATACTGACCACTTTATAAGGCAGGTGTCATTCTTCTCCATTTTACAGAGGAGAAAACTGTAATTCAGAGAGGTTAAGTCATTTGCCCAAGGTCACACAGCTAATGAATGGCAGAGTCAACATTTGAACTCAAGCTTTTTGCTTTCGAAGTCTCCTTTCTTGCCCTCTATGCTATATATGCCCTCTAGAAAGGAGAATCATATCTTTTAAGTAAATGTATAATAGTTTCTTACTTTTTCTCTAAGAATTCAGGTCACATGTATGTTTCTTTCCTCTGAAGTGGAGACTTCACTACCAGCCTGAATAATTAAAAATCTGAAGGCATTGGTGCATAGTGGTTAGGACACTGGAACAGACTGAAGCCAGCCTATCTCAGTTCATCACTCACTAGGCATAAATTTGGCCAAGCTGCTTAACCTCTCTGTGCCTGTTTTTTCCCGTCTATACGACGGGGATGATAACAAGACTTCACAGGATTGTTGTGAGGTTACATGAGTTAATGCATGTCAAATGCTTGGAACAATGTTTGTGAGCCATTATCAGCAGACTGAAATTGGCCACAATGGGAGCATTTACACCGTGGAGATTGGCCAGTACTACAAATCAGAACTCCTCCCCATCAGAGCTGTTGTTAAACATCAATAGTGACTACTATTGTTGTAATTTCTAGAATCAAGAAATACTACTAGCATCCCTCTCCCCTCCTTATAAGCTCTAGGTGCTGAGACTTAAGAAATTTGCTTATTTGGTTACTTATTGTCTGAGTAGTCTCCAAGTTCACTACCCATCTTAGAGATGGGCTTTTTCCCTAAGAAGTCCTCTTCTTCAGGGTTTCTAGGAATTCAGCTGCAGTATAAGCTTCCATTTAATTCTAGTCAGACACAGAGAAGCTTAGAGCAGGGTCACTATTACTTTACCACCAAGTATAGTCATCCCTTGGTATCCATAGGGGATTGGTTCCAGGACCCCTGGGGATACCAAAAACCACGGATGCTCAAGACCCTTATATAAAATGGCATAGTATTTGCATGTAACCTATGCACATCCTCTCCTATACTTTAAATCATCTCTAGGTTACCTATAATATCTAATACAAAGTAAATGCCATGTAAATAGTTGTAAATATGATGTAAATACTATGTAAAAATAGTTGCTGGCAAGTGACAAATTCAAGTTTTGCTTTCTGGAATTTTTTTTTTAATATCTTTTATCTATGGTTGGTTGAATCTGTGGCTGCAGAACCTGAGGATACAGAGGGCTGACTGGATAGTGAGTTGCTAAGTCAGAGACACATAGTTTCATCTCAATCACTATGTAAATAACTATTACCTCATCCTGTGACTGATAATACAATTAGATAACTGAGAAGTGTTCAGTCTCTCTCTCTCTCTTTTTTTTTTTTGGCCATGCAGCACACAGGATCTTAGTTCCCCGACCAGGGATTGAACCCATGCCCCCTGCATTGGAAGTGCAGAGTCTTAACCACTGGACCACCAGGAAAGTCCTGTTCAGTCTCTTTTTGAGGCAGGATTACCTTTGATCAGTACTGGAAAAGAGACCACAATTTCACCAAGATGAATTGAATCAGAAAGTTAAGAGATGAGGTTTTTTAAAATTTTTCTTAAAAGCCCTAAATTCAGATCCTGAGTCAGATCTGATCACAGCAAGATGTATAAAAGCAAAGCATTTACTGCTTAAAAAATCCTCATGATCGAGGCAGACAACACTCCATAGGAATCCTATAAAGCTGCACTGCCCGACAGAAATACAACGCGAATCGTGTAATTTCAACATTTCTCGTAGCCATGTTAAAAATTAAAAAGTAACAGGTAAAATTAATTTTAATGATATGTTTTATGTAACTCAACATATCCAATATATGTTAATGCTATCAATATAAGATGTATTAATATGATATTTAATTGTTTTTTGTACTATGTCCTCGAAATCTGGCGTGCATTGTACGGTGATTGCACATCTCAATTTGGAGTAGGGTTGTTTCAAATGCTCAACAGTTTCATGTGACTCCTGGCTACCATACTGCAGATATACTGTATGCAGTCTAGAACTTTACAGATACCCTGAAGTAGATGTAAACTGATTCTCCTACGAGCAGCAAAAGCCAAAAGGAAAAAGCTGCCTGACAGCTCCTGATTCCAAATGCTTCAGGTCCAACCCAGCAATATGAGTTTAGTTAACCAGCTTGTAGTGGGTCTCAAAGTTTAAGGGTGCATCACAATCACTGGGGGGCAAGGAGTTGGTTGTGATGGTACTTAATGTGACTTAGAGTCCAAACCTGGGGGTAGGCCAAGTGGTTCTGATGCAGAGTTCATACCTGGAAAGCCCTTTTACTGACTACTGTCAGTACCTACTGCTGCTGCGCTGATAGATGGTAGAAGCCAAACCTGCCAGATCATGGGGATTCCCTTAGGCAGTGTTAACAGATTCCAAGTCCCACCCCAGGGTGGGGGGGGGAGGGGGGATGGTGTCCTGTTACCTTTAAACAATTCCTCAGATGAGTCCTTCATGTTCAGGTAGGTTTGGGAAACACTAGGACACTGGTTCCCAAAATTTGCTGCACATTAGAATCACCTGGGGAGTTGGTCATACTCTACAGCACTTGAATCAGAAAGTCTGGGTCTGAGAGCCAGCAGTCAGTATTTTTTAAAGATTCTCAAATAGCTCTATGTGCAGTTTGGGGAACACTGTATTAGGCCTTTTAAGAAAAGCAAAAACAAACACCCCCCCCCCACGATGCAGCAGGTAACATCTGTCAGCTCAGCAGCTGTAGACACCGTAACACCCCAGGTGAACCTTGAAAGCGGGCCCAGTTGGTAAATTAATTTCCACCTCCTCTCGAGTTTTATTACATTGTAAGAGTGCATCAATTAAAATTAAGCACTAGGTGAGGACTGATGGTGGAGGGACATATAAGCAAAGAGGGCAGCATGGGGAACGATAAGTCTAAGGCAGGTGCCTATACCAAAAACTCCAACAACCCCATAAAAGGAAGGAACTGAACTTAAGTGATTTTTGAAAGTGTGACCTCTCTATTATCTTGGGTTACCATATGATGCTCAAAGGAAAGGACAGGAAGCCACAGACCCAAAAGGAACCATATGATGCTCAAAGGAAAGGACAGGAAGCCACAGACCCAAAAGGAACCAAGTGGAAATCCCAAACCTTGGTTTCTGTCAGCAGATCATCAGAATGGGAAGTGAAGAGCAAAGAGTGAGTCATTTAGGGCAAAGCCCTCCCACCCCCAGCCAAAGGACATCATGGAGCAAGTCAGAAGGGACAGGAAGCATGAATGGCGAGGATGAAGATCTAGCTAGGCTTTGCCTTCAAGACACAACATCAAAGCAGCCTCTGGACCCAGAGCCGGCACAGAGCCCGTCCCTCTGGTGGCTAGGGTCGGGGGTGGAGGGTTGGGGGAGTAGGGATGTATCCCTGGCTTCGGGTCGCTGTCCCCTGGACCCCACCTGGAGGGCGCTCGCGGGGCTCGGCCGAGGACCTAGGCCAGAATGAGCAGGTGCGTGGCCGGGACCCAGAAGGGGGAGTTCCCGGCCGTCGGATCACACCCTGTCCCCGGGACCCCTCAGGGTCGTCGCCCGCGGCCGCGCTCACCCGATGACGTAGGCCACGATGAGCAGCTGCACCACCCGGTTCATGAGCCCCACTTTACGGCTGCGGATGAGCACGATGCGCGGCGTGTCGTACTCGAACAGGAAGGCCGCCAGCACCGCGCAGCAGCCCGCCATGGCTAGCGCCCCGCCGCGCCGCGCGTCGCCCAGTTCCGCGCTCTGGACCCGGTAGCCTGACCCGCCGCCGCTTCCCCGCACTGGAGCCCCGCCCGGCGTGGCTGTTCGTGGGGGAGGGCCCTGAAGGAGGCGGTGCTGACCCTCGGGGGACTGGGCCGGGCGAAAGGCGTGACTTCCCCCTCGGGTACGAGTGCCGCGCCGCCTCAGGAGGGCTGGGGGAGAGCGACCCCCTCGGGGGGAATGGGGCCTGGGGGAGGGGGTGACCTCGTTGGGAACGAATGACCCCCTTTGGAGAGGGACGGGGGAATAATGACCCTCACCCCCAGAGGGACTGGTGGAACGAGCGACTCCCCCCTCAAGGGGGGTGGGCTCTACGGGGATGGGATGACCTCTCCTTCAGGAACGAATGAACCCACGAGGAGGACCAGGGAGGACCGATGACGCTCAGGGGAGATAGAGCCCTCAAGGAGAGAGTGACCTCCCCCTTGGGAAGGAGATACCCCTCCCAGGGGCGGGAGGGGTAATGAGCGACCCCCGTGGGTGTCTAGGAGTGAGCTGGGGGCGGGGTGGGGCGAGGCGAGGCGCTGGGGGCAGCTTAGGGGAAAGAGCAGCCTCTCTCCTGCAGGCTCCAATGGGGGGCAGCGCTGCCTTCTCGCTGCAGGAGAGAAAGCCTAAATATCCGGTACCCTAGGGACCCTTGGCTGGAGCCACACACGCTGCAAAATAGCCCTCTTAGAATTGAAGCTAGGTCACATACCTACTCCCATTCCGATGCTTCCTTAGTTGTAGGATGGGAGGAAGCAGCCTGAGCCTGGTGAGGGATTTCTGTGACCATCCTTTGAACTGAGAAAGTTTTATGACAACTTTAGGGAGAATTGGAAAATAGAGGGAAAGTGGAGGAAACACCCACAGTTGCACCACCTGAACATAAGTTTCCACGTGTGTTCATTCCCTTCAGGTATGTTATCATAGGTATGTTTTATATTTAGTTTCATTCATTCATTCAACAAGTGTTAATAAACACCTTCCGTACCAGACACTGTCTAGTGAACAGAACAAACCCAAACATTCTGCCTTCATGGAGTATAAATTCTAGCAGATAATTGTGTATACGTTTTTAATTTGTAAGCATAGTCAGTGATGGTACTTTTCAATTCCTGATTCACACTACATGTTTTCCATGTTACTGCAGACTTGTCATAATGATAATTTTTAATCTATGGATTGTTTCTTCAGTTAGGGATGATTTCCTTAACCGCTGTCATCTGATTGCTTCTAGTTTGTGGATCCTATGCATAATCTTTAACACACCATTTTAGGTCTTTTCCTGGAAGTGAGATTCCTAAGCCACACCACCTTGTTTTTACACATATAAGAAGGTGAATAATAATAAAATTTGAGGAAGACAGTATCTGCCTCTGGAGATGGACTTGTCATGTTAACAGGAGGAATAGAGCTGCCACCTTCCTCAGTTCAAAATGGTCCCAGGAAAAGGTGGTGACAGTTTAAGTGGGATTTTATTCATTCTTTGACAGGTATTTACTGAGTGCCTGTTGTGTGCTTAACAGTGTTCTAGATGCTAGGCATATGAGGGTGAACAGACAGATAAAGTCTCTGCCAAAATGGAGCTTTGTGTAATTGGGGGGACTTAAATTCTATGTAGAAAAGAAAAACCCAGTCACTAAATTCTCATTGGAAAGAAACTTAAAAATACATTTCCTTAAGAGTCAAAACACATTTACAGCTCTCGTGAATACTTACCCCATAGTAATGAGATGGTCCTGGCCTTACAGATCTTGAATTTAAATGGTTTGTTTGTGTTTTTGAACAAAGTCAGTTAAGAGAAATGTACAAATAAAAGTTTTTGTTAGTGCCTAGTTGGTAGTGTAACCTTAGGCCCAACCAGAGAAGTTGATCCTGAAAAATGATTAGGAAAAAAAAAAATTGTTTCATTTACACTCTTGCCCTGAGTTTATCTCTTTAAAAACAGCTCTCTTGGGCTTCCCTGGTGGCGCAGTGGTTGAGAGTCCACCTGCCGATGCAGGGGACACGGGTTCGTGCCCCGGTCTGGGAAGATCCCACATGCCGCAGAGCGGCTGGGCCCGTGAGCCATGGCCGCTGGGCCTGCGAATCTGGAGCCTGTGCTCCGCAACGGGAGAGGCCACAGCAGTAAGAGGCCCGCGTACAGCAAAAAAAAACAAAAAAAAAAACAAACAAAAAAAAACAGCTCTCTTGAGGCATAATTGATATACAGTAAACTGCACATATTTAAATTATACAATTTTATAAGTTTGACATGTGTACACACCCATGAAACCATCAGCACAATTAAGATGGTGAATATATCCAGTGCCCTAGCTGGAGTAATCTTAGTTTATAAAGTAAAAGTGACTGCTGATTATAGCTGGGGCTTTTCACATAATCTTTTCTTTTTTTTGCAACACAAGTCAATCTTTATTGAAAATTGCAGTATTAATACATAACAATTCTTGTTAAAATAAACGTGCTTTTCAGCATTTTAAGTCTGAGCTTATCTACTCATCAGATTGCATAAAAAAAATAGTATGAATTTACACATAATGTAATTGGCTCAGGATGGATGTTCCTTTGTATTGATTGACACCTGGAGTTCAGTGCAGAGGTGAGGGGTGCCTTTAACACTGGAAGACAATGCTGGCTTAAGTTTTAAAAAAGTACTATGAGAATGGTCTAAAAAAAAAAAAAAGCGGTATTCAAAAATCATTAAAAAAAAAAAAAAGAACCATTTCCTAGTCAGTAACAGTGGCTCCCTGGGGTCTCTCTTGAGTGGCCATCACAGTAACCGCACCAGGAACACATGAGAGCTGGCCTCAGGTCCAGCCCAATTATTCTACTGACTACTGGTCTCCACGAGGACCTATAGGAGACTCCAATAGGGCTCAGGAGACCAAGGTAAGACACTTGTCATCTCCAGCACACCAATCCTGGGAGCACAGCATCCCCTGAAGCTCACTGCAGGCTCCCTGCACAGAGATGCCAGCCTCTCCTTGGTCTCCCTGTCCCAAGTGTCTTGACATTGGTCCTGCGGATTCAAATAAGATTACTCCAGAGGTTTTCTGTTCTTCAAGTGAATAGGGTGGGAAAAGAGGCAAATCCTCTGAAACATGTAAGATCAACTCTGCAACTTTCTATCTGAAAAGATCAGACCCTCCTCTGCAGCGTGTCCTCTGCAGGCTCCTTTCAGAAAACTCAGGTTGAGCAATA
The DNA here is from genome assembly GCF_005190385.1 of Monodon monoceros. Taxonomy (NCBI): domain Eukaryota; kingdom Metazoa; phylum Chordata; class Mammalia; order Artiodactyla; family Monodontidae; genus Monodon; species Monodon monoceros. The sequence continues at coordinate 79,035,231 of NW_021703765.1, read as the reverse complement.
AACAGCTCAGGAGAAAAAAACACACCATCATTTGAAACGTACTAGAGAGGAGAGTCACACAGTCCACCCTTCCCCTATGCCAACCACTCCTTTCTAGAGACACACCCCATCCTTAGAAAGCACCAAGAGAAGAACCAGAAGGTGTACCCCACCTCAAGCCCCACACCCTTAAGCCTGCCCTTGCACAGCGAGAGGATGTCAGACAGGCATCCTGTCCCATCTGGGCAATGCCCAGGCTGGCAAGAACTGGGGCGTCCAGCTGTTAGCTGCCAGATAGGGAGAAGGTGACCCAACTGGTCGGAGTAATACCCTTTCCAAATGTTTACAAGGGACAGGTGAAGAATTCTGAGTTTCCTTCTTAAAAAGCAGGCCCCAATACTGATGCGTCTGGTGCCTGCCATCCTTTCTCCACCTGCTGGCAGGACAGCACTACCAGAGATTAGTATATCCCAAGCCCCAAGAATCTATTTCCTCTTGTTTGAAGTGCCGATGCCAGCAGATGGAGTGAGGCACTGCATGCCCAGCTTGGGAAGGGCAGGGCGAGTACCAAATACCAACCAGGTGTCCAGCCCAGGGCCCAGGACCACCCTCAGCTCCTGTAAATACTACATTTGCATAGCACTCAAGAAACAGAGTCATATAATACAACTGGTAGGCCTAATAACTAAACCAACAAGAATGTTGAGAAAAGATCAAACACAAGAGACAAAAGATTCTGGAAGCGCTTCTGTGCTTATCACCACGAATGGCCCTGGCCCTGATGCTGGCCTCAGTTCTCAGAGGCAGCAAGCTGATGGGACCATCACTCATCGTGAAACGTTCAGTCACCTGGCCCAGATCCAAACAGGGTTTCCCTAAGCAGAGAAACATACCTTCTAAACCTTAGGGGAAGGCTGTTGAACAAAATTTTTAAAAAATGTCCATGATGATATCTATGTTTATAGGAATTAGTTCCTTTATTTGCCTGTCTCAGCTTCTAAAATAACTGTAATTTAGCTGAAAGACTCTCAAATTAGGAATGTCACATATAAAAAATGCAAAATTTCTCGGAATGTTCTACTATTGTGCTTAGGATATCAAATTATGCAACTTTATAACAGAAGCTGTATTCCTTAATTTTACTGGAACTAAATGCTGCTAAAATTACAACATATGATAGTTTTGTTACTATTCATTATATCCAGATTCTTACCTGCTAGACAAGATCTACCTTTCACATTTGATAACTGATGCCCCGATAGTTTCAAAATTGAAAAGATCTCCACACAGATGTATTCCATAATGCAAAAGTATTTGATGAAGTCTTCCAACTCAACTTCACAAAAGGGAAACAAGATTTTTTAAGAAATTACAGGGGGGAAAGTGTTTATAAAGCTGATATAAATGGGGAGAAAACGCAACCCACTCTTTTCTTTCTCTTGAAAACACCATTTAATTCAGTGCTCGTGAACACATTCACCCTGTGTGTGCCAAGTCTCAGGCAAGCTGGAAGAAACAGCCTATATAATTTCTCATAACTTCCTCCTGAATTCAAATGACTCCAACCCTTGCAGGTAGTCGCATGTGTGTATCTGTTTATGTGCACTCTGTTTGGGAATTTTAAAAAACATATACTAAAATCATATTTTCTCCTAACTTATTACACTAAACTGGGGAAACCAGCTTCTCTGTTACTGGATCAGTTCAGGCCCTGGAGAACATATCGATATTACAAACCGCCCACTACACAGGTGGAATTACCAACAAAGAGTTGAAGTAGTGGACACTGTGCCTGGGGTAAATGGCTGACACACACACACACACACACGAATACACACAAAGGTAGGTTAAGTGCTCTTGAAGCAATTTAAAGTACTTATTAGTAAACACACTATGTTATAGACATTAGAAATGAATCTTCTGTTTACAATGATCCATGCAAAAATATTCCTACATTTCTTATAAAATAAGATGTGAAAAATAAAATTATGAAGAATACTCACTATAAAAAATAAGGTTACCAAAGGCTCAGGGGTCAGGTATCCCACTCACCATCCGGGGCTCAATGCCACCCCAGTGCCGGAGCCCTGACCAGCTGCCGGAGCCGTAAGGAGAGTAAGGTGCCCTCCCCATCCGAGGCCCACAGCGCTTGAAATGACGTTGGGGTGACAGACCGCTGACAGACCGCTGAAAGGGAACAACCCTCACCCCCCACCCCCTCTGACTTCATCTGAGGACAGACCCACACACACACCCATCGATACAAGTTGGGCACATTTAGGCAAAAAATCCTCTTGGTTTCTTATGTACAATATTCAGATTTTAAACACAAAATCCTTTCTGTAATAAGTTCTGGCAGGCAAACACGTTCTGATGCTGCCTGGCCCTTTGCTGTCCACACGTGCTTTGTGCTGAGTGTCCCCAGCCGCAAGAAGATATGGCCAAAGGGGCTCACAGACAACAGGCGCCACCCCTTTCCTCACACCTCCCCACAGCCATCTCCACGAGCGCCCTCCAGGTGGTCTCAGAGGACAAGTCCCCATCGAGTGCATGGGCCGAAACACAGCCACAGCCCTGCCTCTCTACAAGGAACAATCAGTATCCAATAAAGCTTTGTTCCCTTTTAAAAGTTCTTAAATATACAACTTTCTTTATAACACACAGCTGAATGAAGTCTTTGCCCTTCCTTGTGGGAGGGAGAACAACAATGCCTACATACGTTTTCAGGTGACTCAAACATTTCCCCCGAGGGGGCGGGGGAAAGGAATGATTTTTCTAAGCTAAATAAAGGAGAGGCCAATACCTCCTCCAAGTGTGGCTGGTTCTCTTTCACATATCTTCCATCCCAGGAAAATAATTTCGCTCTACATAGGACTTTTCCATTAAACATATAGAAAGCATCATCTCTATCTGTAAGAGATTTGTAATGAAAATTTAGATGGCAGAGAAAATTGCTTTGCTGATACATAAACCACCTTTTGTCCCTAACTGGATTCATGGTAATCCCTAAGGACATCCACATCACACTGACCCCACAAGCCTAAATGGAGAGAAAGCCATTAACCTGGCTGCACCCCAAGCAGCGGTGGCCTCCCCACACTCTCCCTGTCCCTAAAACTCTCTCCCAGTGCAGTCCGTGCAAAAGGAACAGATGGGTGGAAAGTAGAAGTCCATGTTTCCAATTGGCAACCCCCATCAACACCAAAAGGCTGAAGAATCATCAAAGAGATTTCAGATGCTCTATGAAGAAATTCACTTTAACACTTATAACTTTAAGACTTTGCATACATTACAAGAGTGCATTGATGATACAAGTCGTAAAATGCTTTTCCATTCCTTTGGATTTTGCATATGATGGTTCTGCGTCAGTCACTGCAGGTAGATGGAACAAGCTTTGTTTTTGTGTTGTTTTTTTTTTAAACATGCATTCAGCTAGATATGATTCAGAATAGATTAATACTCCCTTTTTTTCATTACAGTTAGCTAAAAAATTGCCTGGCAGCCCACCAAACAGGATTTGCTTTAAGACCAACCCACAGAGCCAGTTGGAGACTGAGGGCGCTGGGACCTGCTGGGCCGGCCGTAGCAGTGTTTAGCTAAGTATCGAGAGCATTAAGAACAAAGTCCTGGTTGGAGGCCCAAGGCCTGCAGCACCAGCTGTGGAACCTCCACGATGTGACTGCACAGCTCCATCCGAAAACGTTTGCAGGGTGATCACCACTGAGGGGCCACATAGCTGTAGGTGGGTGTTCCTGGGGCCCGATAAGTGGGCACAGTGATGGGGTGGGGGGCGACAGGAGTTGGGGAGTGGGCGGGCAGGCAGCAAGGTAGCCGCTGACATGGCTATAGTGGTCCCCGCCACCGTGCCCATGGTGACCCCGTTGCCTCTAGGCAGAGGGATGGGAGCAGGGGACACCGTCGCTGGCATGCTGTTGGGCTGCACCACTGTGGTGTGGTGCATGACGTGACGGGGCTGCATACAGGGGCTGGGGGTAGTACGTGCCTTGCTGTGCGTGCGCGCTCTGCTGGGGGTAGGCACTTCGCAAGGGGTGTCCAGCGGTCTGGTAGGGGTTGGGGAGGAGGAGTACGGTGGCACCGCCCCGCTGGTGGGGGAACAGGACACTTTGTAAGGTGTGCCAGGAGTGTAACCTGTTTGGAAGGTAGGATTCGCTCCAGAGTACGTGTTGGGGGAATAGGCAGGAGATGCTGCGTAACCCATGGGGAAACCAGCTGGATATCCAATTTCTTTGGCATTTGCATAGGGAACCGCAGAAGAACCCGGGCTATAAACAGGATTCATGATTTCAAGAACGCGCCGCGGCGGCGGCCTGGGCCTCGGTGACCAGCGCTCGCCGGCCCGGGGCGGGCTTGGCGAGGGGCGCGCGCCGCGGAGGCCTGCTCCGATGCGCGGCTGAGCCACGAGGCCCAGGTTGCCGCCGCCGCCTCCCCGGTCCGCGTTCCGCCTCGCCCAGCTCGGCCCGGCCCGCCTCTTCGCAGCCCGCGCTCCCTGCCGACGCTGCGCAGTCGCCCTTCACATAATCTTAATCACATTCAGTTGCGTATTGTATGCTTGGCTGAGTGTAGTCAGTTAGTGAGCAACTCTGGGAATTTAGCTTAAAAAAAAAAAACGCCAAGGCTTTTAGTAAAGACGTTAAGACAGCTCAACAAGGAAAGAATAGTCTTTTCAACAAATGGTGCTGGAACAACTGGATATCAACATGCAAATGATGAAGTTGGACCCCTACGTCTTACCATATATGAGAATTAACTCAAAATGGATCAAAGACCTAAATGCAAGAGTTAAAACTATGAGTCATATGAAGACATAAGTGTAAATCTTTGTGACCTTGAATTAGGCAGTGGTTTTTTAGTTATGACACCTGAAGTTCAGGTGATGAAAGAAAAAAAGTAGATAAATTGGACTTCATCAAAATTTAAAACTTTTGTGCATCAAAGGCCACTATTGAGAAAAAGAAGACAACCCACAGAATGGGAAAAATCATATATCTGAGAAGGGTCTAGAATCTTAAAGAGTTCTTTAACTCTTATAACTCATCAGTAAAATGACAACCCAGCGATAAATGGGCAAAAGGTTTGAACAGACATTTCTACAAAGCAGATACACAAAAGGTCAATAAGGATAAGAAAAGATGTTGAATATCATTGGTCACTAGGAAAATGCAAATCAAAATCACAGTGAGATACCACTGCATCCCACTAGCATGGGTATAATCAAAACAATTGACCATCAAAAAGATGGCAAATCTGGAGAAATTGGAGTATTCATATACTGCTGGTGGGAAAGTAAAATGGTGCAGCTGCTTTAAGGAAAACATTTTGGGGCATCCCTGGTGGCACAGTGGTTAAGAATTCGCCTGCCAATGCAGGGGACACAGGTTCAAGCCCTGGTCCAGGAAGATCCCACATGCTGCGTAGCAACTAAGCCCGTGTGCCACAACTACTGAGCCTGTGCTGTAGAGCCCGCAAGCCATAACTACTGAGCCCACGTGCCACAACTACTGAAGCCCTCGCTCCTAGAGCCCGTGCTCCACAACAAGAGAAGCCACTGCAATAAGAAGCCTGTGCAGCACAGTGAAGGGTAGCCCCCGCTCAACGCAATTAGAGGAAGCCCGCCCGCAGCAACAAAGACCCAACGCAGCCATAAATAAATAAATAAATAAAAATTCTTAAAAGATACGTTCACGTAAAAACTTGTACATGAATGTTCATAGTAGCATTATTCATAAGTAGCATTATTCCCCAAAAGTGAAAGTAATTTAAATGTCCATCTACTGATGAATGGATAAATAAAATGTGGTCTATCCATACAATGGAATATTTAGCCATAAAAAGGAACGAAACACTGACACATGCTACAATGTGTATGAACCTTGAAAACTATGCTAAGTGAAAGAAGCCAAGTACAAAAGGCTACATATTGTATGATTCTATTTTTATGAAATGCCCAGAATAGGCAAGTCCACAGAGACAGAGAGTTGATCCATGGTTGCTTAGGACTGGGGGAAAGAAATAATGGGGAGTGATCGCTACCGAGTATGAGGTTCCCATCTGGGATCATGAAAATGGTCTGGAAAACAGATAATGGTGATAGTTGCAGAACGCTTGTGAATCTACTAAAAGTCACTGATTTGTACATTTTTAAAAGGTTGTAGGACTTCCCTGGTGGTCCAGTGGGTAAGACTCTGCACTCCCAATTCAGGGGGCCTAGGTTTGATCCCTGGTCGGGGAACTAGATCCCATATGCATGCAGCAACTAAGAGTTCGCATGCCCAACTAAGAAGGCTGCGTGCCGCAACGAAGATCCCGTGTGCCACAACTAAGACCCGGCGAGCCAAAATAAATAAAATTATTTTAAAAACACAAAATTAAAAAAATGAAAAGGTGGCTTTTTTTTTTTTTTTTTGCGGTACGCGGGCTCTCACTGTTGTGGCCACTCCCGTTGTGGAGCACAGGCTCCGGACGCGCAGGCCCAGCGGCCATGGCTCACGGGCCCAGCCGCTCCGCGGCATGTGGGATCCTCACGGACCGGGGCACGAACCCGCGTCCCCTGCATCGGCAGGCGGACTCTCAACCACTGCGCCACCAGGGAAGCCCCAGGTGGCTTTTATGGTATGTGAATTATATCAAATTAAAAAAAGAAAGAAAGAAAAGAAAGAAAGAAAGGAAGAACGAAAGAAATAAACAGGGAGTAGACAATCAAGGGCCTCAGATAAAAAGTACCTACCACATAATAATGGGGCCAAACCTCATGTTCTTTCTTCATAGGGGAGCACCTCAGACCCTCACACAGAAATTATTTTTATTTTAGACAAAGTTCCAACAGTCTGGATTGTCCGTTTCCTTTGATGCGTGGTAAGCCAGTTTATCACAACATTCTTCCTCTAAAAACTGCCCTTCCTCACAGAGGTGGCCCCAGCAGCCATTTTTATCCTAAGGTCCGATGACCTTATCAATCGGACCACAGGGAAACCTAACCCAAAAGGGCCAATCTGATTCTCTCCTCTGGGATTGGCACTGGGAGAGAGGCAGCTCTTTGTTCTCTGCAAGTGACCAGAACTGAGTTGATGTAACCTTAGGGTTTGTGGCAGACTCATGTTTATGGAGAAGCCAAGAAGGGGAGTTTACAGAAGCAAAAGAAAAGAACTGGACAGGCAAAGGGAGCAGAGGTGAACAATACTAAGAAAATGGCCTCTTTGGTTTCTGCTGAGTTTCTACTTCCTGGTTCTGCCTCCTTGGTTCACTTTTGCCCTTAAGGTACCCCCATAAGCTTATAATAAATGTTCGTTTTTTTTTCTTAAGCTAGAAGGCTTTTGAAAGTTGGGATTGAAAAGGCTTTGGCTATAGCGCTAGGTTCCAAGAGATGAAAAATGTACTGTCACTGGTAATGTGGGCGTTAAAACAAATGTTTGTATGAATGCAGCAAATTAGAGATGGGAGGCACTGCTTGAGGCCACCAATGCTAAGAGCAGCAATAAATAGATTAATAGTCCATAAAAAGAAATAAGTTCCTATAAAAAGCTCCAAAAGAACTGCAAAAAGCTCATTAGTTTGTTACCATTTAGTTGCGAGGCCAGCAGTGGCTGACCTCAGTGCATATTAGAGCGTGGTTTTGTTATAGCACGGTCATTACAATGGCCTCGAGATGCAAAAGGCCAGTCAGATGAAGCTGTATGCTTCAATGAAAAAGACGTTTAAATTAACTTTCAGGCATTTATAGATGTAAGATTCACTTATCTGGCACGTAGACATTGTAAAATCTGTCATTGTATAACATAATGACAGATGCATGTGCTCCAAATGTGTAATTATATATCTCCAGAAACAGCACATTCCCTAAATAAAGAACAAGCTGGTAGCAGAAGTGAGGAATAAATCACTTTATAATTTTACTGTTGCTTTCCCCATGGAGTTCTTGAGGCTAAAGTTGGTGTGGAACATAGCCGTATGTTCCATATCTAATAGGCCGTATGTTGACCATATCTGCTAGATCAGCGGGTCTCAACCTATCAGACTCAAAGTCCCTTTAAAAAGAAATATTTTCTAATATCCCGTTAGGAGCCCTGAAAGAAATTAATATGAAATATAATTGGCCTGCACTCAAATATGTATATGTAAATGTGTATATATATAAATGTTTAGTTTGCATTTTCATAATGATTAATCTTGAGCTTTACAGGTGCTTATAGGCCATTTGTACAACTTTGGAGAAATGTCTGTTCAGATCCTTTGCCCATTTCTTTTTTTTTTTTTTTTTTCTTTTGCAGTACGTGGGCCTCTCACCGTTGTGGCCTCTCCCGTTGCGGAGCACAGGCTCTGGACGCACAGGCTCAGCGGCCATGGCTCACGGGCCCAGCCGCTCCGCGGCATGTGGGATCTTCCCGGACCGGGGCATGAACCCGTGTCCCCTGCATCGGCAGGAGGACTCTCAACCGCTGCACCACCAGGGAAGTGCCCATTTCTTAATTGGGTTATTTGTCTATTTTAAGTTGTAAGTGTTCTTTATATATTGCAGCTGAAATTCCTTATCAGATATATGATCTGCAAATGTTTCCTCCCATTCAGTGGGTGGGGGGAATTATAGCTTATCAAAATGGAGAAAATGGGAAGTATGATATTCTTGCAGATGAGCTGGACCTGTTTCTGAAACTGTCTTAAAATCTCAGCACATTTGACATTTGGTTTCAGGGTAGTATAAACTCCTCAGAGACCACATCCTTTGGTAAGCAACAGAGAATAGAGGATGGATAGGAAAAAAGCTGTGAATACAAGAGGTGATGGAGCAGTTGTGAGGTCGACTTGCAGGGGTTGTATCTGATATTACTGAAAACAAAGGTATTCAGGAGTGGATACAGTGTGTGCCAGACACTGGGATGTATATGATTATTTACTAGTTATGCATCCTTAGATGAGCTATTTACTTTTGGGGAGTATGTTTCTGTTTTTTATATAAATTTATTTTATTATTTAGTTATTTATTTAGGCTGCGTTGGGTCTTTTGTTGCTGCGCACAGGCTTTCTCTAGTTGTGGTGAGTGGGGCCTACTCTTCGTTGTGGTGCACGGGCTTCTCATTGTGATGGCTTCTCTTGATGCAGAGCACAGGCTCTAGGCACGCGGGCTTCAGTAGTTGTGGTGCATGGGCTTAGTTGCTCCGCAGCATGTGGGATCTTCCCGGACCAGGGCTCGCACCCCTGTCCCCTGCATTGGCAGGCGGATTCTTAACCACCAGGGAAGCCCGGGAGTATGTTTCTTTATATATAAAATGGGGATCGATGTTATTGTGTCAAATATGATATCGCCTTTATGATATTAATAACAACAGCTAATAATATGCTGCTAAAAGCTTTATAGACTTCCTTTCACTTGGTCTCATGTGAACCTAGGTGGGCACTGAGGAGTAAAACTGAGACTTCGATCATGCAACTGCTTCAGTCAGGATTTGAGTCCATGTCTGTCTGATTCCAGAATCTTTGCTCTTAAATATTTCACTATGTAGCTTTAAAATGCTGTGAAATCATTTTGTCCACTAAATCATTGTGTAATATTATGTGGGACTGTTTTTATGGTTCCATTGCTTGGTATGTTATGTAAGTTTAAGGGATAATGAGGATTGTGGGGGTCACCTTGAAATGGGAGAAGTCATGCTTGTGGAGATGCTAGTTATTGGAACCCCCATACATTTCATCATGTTCCCCGACATTAGCATATGATGTAATATCTTCTCAAATTTACTTGGAAACTATTAGATACCTAATTATTTGGAAGGATTACCCAACAGACTCAGGAAAATAGGACCTGAAGATACAGTCCCATTAGTGTCAAATCTGATAACTTTCCCAGATGGTGTCTTAATTACTGTGGGGGGGGGGCAGAATAATGATTCCCCCTGAGGATATCAGTGTTCTAATCCCTGCAACCTGTGACTGTATTAACGTTATATGGCAAAAGGGACTTTGCAGATGTGATTAAGTTAAGGATTTTAAGACGGGAAGAGTATCCTGAATTATCCAGGTGAGTATAATCACAAGGGTTCTTAAAAAATGGAAGAGGGGCTGAAGATCAGAGTCAGAAAAGGCCTGTGACAACAGGAGCACAGGTGAGAGTGATGAGATTGCTAATTGGAGGCCATGAGCCAAACAATGAAGCTTTCTGGAAAAGGCAAGAAATGGATTCCCCCCAGTGCCTCCTGAAGGAACACAGCCTGCCAACACCTTGATTTTGGCCCATTAGACCCATTTTGGATTTCTGATCTCCAGAACTGTAAAATAATAGATTTGTGTTTTCTTTTTTTTATTTGATTATTTTTAATTAGATATTTTAATATGAGATAATTGTAGACTCACAGTTGTAAGAAATAATACAGAGAAATTCTCTATACCAGATTTTCTATACCAGTAATTCTCTATTACCAGTTTCCTCCAACGGTAATATCTTACAAAACTATGATACATTGTCACACCCAGGATATCAACATTGGTACAGCCAGGATAGAGTACAGCTCCATCACCACAAGGATCCCTCTTCTTGCCCTTTTATAGCCACACCCAACCCTCTCTATCTCCCTTGGCCCCTGATTCCCAGCAATCATTCACCTGTTCTCCATTTCCAAAATTTTGTCATTTCAAGAATGTTATATAAATGGAATTATACAGTATGGAACCTATTGGGATTGGCTTTTTTTCATCCAGAATAACTACCTAAAGGTTCATCTACATTGTTGCCTATATCAATAATTTGTTCCCCCTTTTTTTTACTGCATAGTATCACATGCTATCCTGTCCTATTAATCTACCCCTCCACTAATACCACACACTATTAACTACATGCAATGGATGTACCAGTTTGTTTAACCACTCACCAACTGAAAGACATCTGGGTTGTTTCCAGTTTGGGGCTATTACAAATAAAACTATTATTATAAAATAAAACTATTATGAATATTTGTACACAGGTTTTTAGTGTGAACATAAGTTTTCGTCTCTCAGAGTTAAATCCCCAAGATTGCAGTTGCCAGGTTATATGGTAGTTGCACATTTAGTGTTTTAAGAAACTGCCAAACTATTTTCCAGAGTAGCTGTAACATTTTACATTCCCACCAACAAAGTGTGTGATCCAGTTTTTTTGCATCCTCATCAGCATTTGGTGTTGTCACTATTTTTTATTTTAGCCATTTTGATAAATGTGTAGTTGTATCTCCTTGTGATTTTAACTTGCATTTCCATAAAGATTAATGATGTTGCGTATTTTTGTGTGTGCATATTTGTCATCTATGTATCCTCTGCAGTGAATTCTCATTTTCTAATTGGGTTATTTGATTTTTACTATTTAGTTTTGACAGGTTTTAATATATTCTAGATCCTATTTTTCATCAAATATGTGGTTTGTAAATATTTTCTTCCAGTCCATATCTTGACTTTTCATCTTCTTAATGTGGTCTTTTGCAGAGCAAACATTTTTAATTTTGAAGAGGACTGATTTTTTTTTTTTTTTTTTTTGGCGGTACGCGGGCCTCTCACTGTTGTGGCCTCTCCCGTTGCGGAGCACAGGCTCCGGACACGCAGGCTCAGCGGCCATGGCTCACGGGCCCAGCCGCTCCGCGGCATGTGGGATCTTCCCGGACCGGGGCACGAACCCATGTCCCCTGCATCGGCAGGTGGACTCTCAACCACTGCGCCACCAGGGAAGCCCTATTTTTTCTTTTTCTTTTATGGATTGTACTTTTAGTGTCAAGTCTATGAATTCTTTGCATAGTCCTAGATCCTGAAGATATTCTCTATTTTCTTCTAAAAAGTTTATAGTTTTACATTTTATATTTAAGTCTGTGATTCATTTCTTGAGCCAATTTTTAATAGGTTTTGAAAAGGCAAGAAATAGATCCCCCCCCAGGGCCTCCTGAAGGAACACAGCCTGCCAACACCTTGATTTTGGCCCATTAGACCCATTTTGGATTTCTGATCTCCAGAACTGTAAAATAATAGATTTGTGTTTTCTTAAGCCACTGAATTTGTCATAGTTTGTTACAGCATCAATAGGAAACGAATATAATTACTAACTTCATAGAAACACTATAAGCATAAGATTCTTTTATTTATTTATTTATTTACAGCAAGGAAACACTCATTTATTCTCCACTTGAATACCATGCTTGAGATTTAAAATCATGTTTGGCAGTGTACTGCAGGATGCTAAATAAGACTTCACCCATATTGCTTTGGATTTCTTGATATCTTGCTATGTTTTCCATCATCCATTGGAACAATTAGTTCAGTTTCCTAGAAACATTGGAACTGTAGTTAGAAGTTTACCCAATAACCCAGTACCCTCCAGGGCTTTTTTTTTTTTTTTCCTGGCTGTGTTTGGTCTTCATTGCTGCGGGCGGGCTTTCTCTAGTTGTGGCGAGCAGGGCTGCTCTTCATTGCGGTGTGCGGGCTTCTCATTGCAGTGGCTTCTCTTGCTGTGGAGCACAGGCTCTAAGCACCCGGGCTTCAGTAGTTGTGGCTCACAGGAACTAGAGCGAAGGCTCAGTAGTTGCGGCACACGGGCTTAGTTGCTCAGAAGCATGTGAAATCTTCCCGGACTAGGGCTCAAACCCATGTCCCCTGCATTGGCAGGCAGATTCTTAACCACTGCACCACCAGAGAAGCCCACCCTCTAGGTTTTTAAAGTAAAGAATGTTACTTGTACAAGTCAGAATATCATACCAAATAAATGGTGACAGCTTTGCCAATAAACAAGAATATGCTCTTCCATGGCTAGGAAGGGAGACTGCCACAGCTGACAGGTCTCGAAGATACATAGAGAAGCATAAGATTCTTAATTCAGATTAAGCTACAGAGAATTTAATTTACTATCCTTAGTCTTTAATCTTTGAACAGTTTGATTTATTTTCTTTGGGGAGGGTTTTGGTGTACGTTTTTCTATGTATACTCGAATACCTGGCAAGGGACTAGAGCTTGAGGGAGATGTACAAAGCTAACTTAATTAGGTAAATCATTATTCCTCCCCACAACATATTTTTTATAAGCACAGAAAATAAATCTCTCACCCAAACAAGGTAAAAGCTTCAAGACTATTTGTGTGAATTTAGATTTTTTTTCTTAAAAAAATAAGTGGAAAAATAAAGATGTTTAACAGAGTAGAAGTGTTTCCCCCATTTAGTGTTCTTTATGACTTTTTTTGTGGTAACTAGATGGGTCTCCTATTCAATGGTAGAAAAAGGCTGATGCTGTGATTGGTAATGCACAGAGACAAAGGCTGCAGAGTACAGAGATTTTTAAAATTTATTTATTTATTTTTGGTTGCGTTGGGTCTTCGTTGCTGCGCGCGGGCTTTCTCTAGTTGTGGTGAGCGGGGGCTACTCTTCGTTGTGGTGCACGGGCTTCTCATTGCGGTGGCTTCTCTTATTGCGGAGCACGGGCTCTAGGCGCCCGGGCTTCAGTAGTTGTGGCACGTGGGCTCAGTAGTTGTGGCTTGCGAGCTCTAGATCACAGGCTCTGTAGTTGAGGCGCTTAGTTGCTCCATGGCATGTGGGCTTAGTTGCTCCATGGCAACGGGCTTAGTTGCTCCATGGCATGTGGGATCTTCCTGGACCAAGGATCGAACCTGTGTACCCTGCATTGGCAGGCGGATTCTTAACCACTGCGCCAGCAGGGAAGTCCAAACGTGGAGGGAAATTTTTTTTCTTTCTTGGAGGCGCCGAGCAGCATGCAGAGATCTTAGTTTCTTAGTTCCCCCACCAGGGATCGAACCTGTGCCCCCTGCAGTGGAAGTGCAGAGTCTTAACCACTGGACCGCCAGGGAAGTCCAAGACTTTTATCTTATTAATCTTTGCATAGAATCAGCTTTTAGTTTTGTTAGTCGTCTCAGTTGTTTATATTTTGTTGATTTCTGTCCTAATAGTTATTTCCTTCTTGTTTCTTTCATTTGGTTCTGCTGCTTCTTTTCTAGTATTTGAGTTGAATGCTTAGCCTCATGTCTTTCTTAACCTTTCTTGTTTCCTGATAAATGTATATAAAGCTATAAATTTCCTTTTAAAATAGTGCTTTCACTGTCTGTGTCCCACCAATTTTGTCGTGTGGTGTTTTCACTATCATCCAGTTTTAAATATTTCCAAGGGTCATTTAGCAATATTTTATTTGGTTTCCAAATATTTTTAAAATTTATCTTTTTTTTAAGATAAACCTTATTTTTTAGAAGAGTTTTATTTATTTATTTATTTTTATTTTGGCCATGCCGTGCAGCTTGTGGGATCTTAGTTCCTCCACCAGGGATTGAACTGGGGCCCTCAGCAGTGAAAGGGCAGAGTCCTAACCACTGGACTGCCAGGGAATTCCCTAAAGACTTATCTTTTCAAAATTAATTTCAAATTTCATTAAAATGCAGTTGGAGAACCTGATCTATATCATATTGTTCATTGGGAATATATTGAAGGAGATACATGCATGTCTGTTTTGCAAATGTTCCATGTGCACCCTAAAAGAACATGCATTCTTAGTGGGTGTTGAATTCTCTGTATATCTATTAGCTTGAGGGAGGCCCTCTCAAAGGAAGTACTTTTGAACTGAGATCTGAATGTCAGGAAAGAGCCAACTCTCTGAAAATCTGGGGGGAAATGATCCCAGGCACAGTGGACAGCAAGTGCAAAGGCCCTGATGTAGGAATGAGCTTGGTGTGTTCCAGGAATAGAAAGAAGACCTGGAACATAGTGGGCAAGGAGGAGAGTGAGGTGAGGTAAGATCCTTAGAGGTAGTCAGGGGCCAGATCAAGTAGGGCCTCAGAGGCAATCGTATGGACTTTTGATTTTAACCAACACAGTAAATTCATTGACCACACTTACCAGGTGATGTGCTATGAACTTTATGTAAGCCTGATGTCAAGTACAAACTGATCGCATTTTATACGATGGGGGAAGCACTTTGAGATTAAAAGTACCTTAGAGATCATATTTATCCCAGTCCTTTCCTTTTGCAAATAAGAAAACTAAGATGAGGTTTAAAAGGGTCTCACCGTTAGTCAGAGCCCAGGCTTTGGACATCCCCCGCTGTCTCTCTGACAGATAAGCTCTTAAAAGGGAGGACTCCACTTTCATTTAATTTCATTGAATTGTTACTGAAAGGAATCTTAAAAACAAAAATCATGCTCACCCATCCTATTTACTTATTTTGTAAATCTAGAGTTTTGCAGATAGAGTTTATTCAAAATGAGTTTCCCACAGGGACTTCTTCCTTTCCTCAAATATTCTGCTCTCATTTTATCCCTCTCTGCTTCACTTCAACATTTGGACCTGTTTCTATGAGGCAGCCACTTCAGCCCGCCTTATGTTCTCCTGGGCACCACTGTCCCATTTCCAGGGTGACCTGTCCCAGCACTTTTTTGATAAGGCCTCTGTGGCACATCACAAAGATACTCACAGTAATTACCCATCGGTACTGCCTGGCTGCATGTGGGTTTTCTCACCTTACCCACCTGGGAGGCGAAGCCACTCTACTCTCCCAGAGGCACGGGAGCTAATGTGGATGTACCCTGAGCAAGCAAAGCTGAATCCAGATACTGCGCCAGGCAGTCCTCAAACCGTGAATGGGCACAGTGTATACGTGATGCCTCCCTGCCTGTGAGCCTGGCTCCACACAGGCATCAGCAAGTGCCTTTGGGAACGTAGTCTTTTAGTGCTTTATCTGCTGAAGGCAGATTTATTCCCATCAGAAAGGTAGAAATTTCTTCCCTGATGGTGGATGGTAAAGTCAATGCCTCAGGCAAGATCAGTGCCTCCAGTTCCATCCGAAGAAAGCCAAAGGTAAGATTTATATCCACCAACCACTGGTTTATCCCTTCTTCTTTGCATATCCTCACAAATATTGTTCTCCTGGCTTGCTGGCCAAGCTGGGGATCTCCACTGGAATATTTTCTTATAAGACACATTTATATGTGGTTGGAAGAAACAAAAAAGTATGAACAGCAAGCCATCACCAAGCCTCCAATTGAGACTCAGACTAAGAGAGTCTAGACTGCAAAAGAAGTATATATATTTTAATGATATAAGGAAATTTCCACAAAATATAAAAATCCCACAGTTGCCTAAGCATTAGTTTTTGTTTTTGTTAATTTAAAAAATTGTGGTAAATATACATAACATAAATTTAACTATTTTTAAGTGTACAATTTAGTGGCATTAAGCACATTCACAGTGTTGTACAACCATGGCCATTATCCATTTCCAGAACGTTTTCATCAGCAGCAGCTTTGTGCTCGTTAAACACCAACTCTTCATTTCCTTCTCCCCCCCAGGCCCTGGTGATCTTTATTCTACTTTCTATCTCTATGGATTTGCCTGTTCTGGATATTTCATATCAACGGAGTCATATAGTATGTGGCCTTTTGTGTCTGGCTTACTTCACTTAGCATAATGTTTTCAAGGTTCGTCCGTGTTGTAGCATGTGTCAGTACTTCATTCCTTTTTATGGCCAAATAATATTCCATTGTATGTATATAGCCCATTTTGTTTATCCATTCATCTCTTCATGGGCACTTGGGTTGTTTCCACCTTTTGGCTATTGTCAATAATACTGCTATGATCATTTGTGTACCAGTATGTATTTGAGTCCTTGCCTTTAATTCTTTTGGGTATATACCTAGGAGTGGAATAGCTGGATCATATAGTAATTTTGCATTTAAGTATTTGAGAAACTTAAATACTTGAGGAACCCAAGCATTAGATTTTGTATTTAAAATATATTTGTCACAATTAAAAAGAGAGAATCGAAGTATTTGTTATAGCTGCCATAATAAAGCACCAGAGACTGGGTGGCTTAAATAGCAGAAATTTGACGTACAAGATCAAGGTGTCAGCAGAGTTGGTTTCTTCTAAGGCTTCTCTCTTTGTCTTATAGACAGCCACCTTCTCTCTGTATCTTCACATGATCTTCCCTCTGTGCCTGTGTCCTAATCACCTCTTCTTATCAGGACACCAATCAGATTGGATTAGGAGCTACCCATATGATCTCATTTTACCTTAATTACCTCATTAAAGGCTACATCTCCAAATACAGTCATTTTCTGGGATAATGGGGGTTAGAACTTCAACATAAGCATTTGGTGATGGCGGGAGCAAGACTGAACCTACAGGAGGGGTAGAGCCAGCCATATGCCAACTCTTTTTTTTAAAAAATAAATTTATTTCTTTATTAATTTATTTAGCTTTGGCTGTGTTGGGTCTTCGTTGCTGTGCACGGGCTTTCTCTAGTTGCGGCGAGCAGGGGCTACTCTCCGTTGCGGTGTGCGGGCTTCTCATTGAGGTGGCTTTTCTTGTTGCAGAGCACAGGCTCTAGGCACACAGGCTTCAGTAGTTGTGGCTCACGGGCTCAGTAGTTGTGGCTCGTGGGCTCTAGAGCACAGGCTCAGTAGTTGTGGCGCATGGGCTTGGTTGCTCCATGACATGTGGGATCTTCCCAGACCAGGGCTTAAACCCATGTCCCCTGCATTGGCAGGCAGATTCCTAACCACTGCACCACCAGGGAAGTCCATATATGCCAACTCTTGACTGACTGACCCAAAACAAATCATGGTAGAGGGGAACACAAAAGATGGTTTTTAAGCTTGATTTCTGGATTTCAGGAAAACATCATTTGACCTTTTCTGATATCTCTGGATTTGTTATTATCTGTGACATATTTCAGTGAGGATTGAGGTGAGTCTTATCTCCTTAAACTTGCATTCAGGGTTAAAGGCTTTTAATAAATACCTTTGCAAGAAAAAAGTGAACCCTAATTGAAGACTCACATCTCCCTTAAGTAAGAAATGTCCTGCAGATGGTGTTCTGCCTTGAACACCTTTCAGGGTCACTTGCTATCCTTCTATGGCATCATTTTAAATAGCTGCATGGAGTGCTATTACATGAGTGTGCCATAATTTATTTTTATTTTTTTAACATCTTTATTGGGGTATAATTGCTTTACAATGATGTGTTAGTTTCTGCTTTATAACAAAGTGAATCAGTTATACATATACATATGTTCCCATATCTCTTCCCTCTTGCGTCTCCCTCCCTCCCACCCTCCCTATTCCAGCCCTCCAGGCGGTCACAAAGCACCGAGCCGATATCCCTGTGCCATGCGGCTGCTTCCCACTAGCTATCTACCATAATTTATTTAACCGACACTCTAGTGTTGGATTTAAAGGAATTTTTCAAATTCTTACTCAGATTCTGTTCTTTCTATTACCACCACCCAATTCGTAGTCTAGGTTGCTTTTTGAGTCACTCTTATATGATTCCAGCAGACTTCTAAAAGTAATCTCCCTTCCCAGGGTTTCCCCCTTCACCCAACATCCTCGTGGATGTCTGAAGGATGTTCTTAAGTCACTGCTTTCCTCACATCTCCTGTCAACCCAAGAATGGCTCCACCTTAACTTTGCAATTGGTCCAAACATCTCAGCCCTTAAAAAAAAAAAAAGATTTCCCCAAATCAGCCTCTATTTAACTTTCATCCACTTTCTTCCCAATCTGGGGAGCCAGTCAAGTCTACTTGTAGTCTTAGCACATACCATACTCATTTCTCTGGACTTGGCTGGTGCCACTAGTCCTATTGGGAATACCTTTTCTCATCCCACTGAATGTTTCCAGTCTCTTCATCTAGGAGGGCCAGCTCATGTGTCACAAGCTTCATAAAGCCCCCTGTGACTACTCTTGACTGTATGGATTTTATTTTGCCTTTCTTTGAGCTTCTGTCTCACTGAGATGGGACCACATCGTTTATGAAGCAGTAAGAAGTAAGCTTGTGTCCCTCCTGGCTAGACTAGAAGGTCCAGAGACCTTGTTGTAAATGTCCCAGTCACACTGGCCATCTGAAAGTTCTTGGAACACACTCATTTCTTTCCCACTTCAGTGCTTTGTGCTTGCCGTCCCTCTGCCTGAAATGTCCTCCCTCCAACTCGTCATGGTCAGTTCCTTCTTGACATTCAGTTCTAGTTTAAATGTCACTTCCTTGGCGAGGCCATCCCTGACCCCTGTCAGAAATAACTCCATTGTTTTTAGCACAGCGCATTGCTTATTTCTTTCAGACCCTTTATCCCAGGCTGTGCTCAACTCATCCCTTTACACATTGCTTGCCCATCTTCTGCACTTCACCTAACCTCCAGGACAGCCTGTCTGGTTCATTTGTTTATCCTGGCACCTACCCAGTGCCAGGGTGCTCAATAAATGTTTGCTGAATGAATTGGTGAGATTGGATGGAATGGAGGAAGAGAAGGGAGATGGTGAGGCTGTCCCTTGGATTTCTGACTTGGGAAACTGAGCTGGTGGCAGGTGGTGCTACTAACCGAGCTTGGGAGTTCCAGAAGAGCCCGTGGGGGTGGGGGTGGAGGAAGCAGAGATGGTTATTTCTCCCCTGTACTTATTTGAGTTGCCTCTAAACTACTTAAGTAGAATATTCATCCACACATGGTTAAATATATGGGCCTAGAGCTTAGGAGTGATGCTTGGGCACTGTCCAAATAACAATAATAGCCAGCATCGTTAGACATGGTTAACACTTTAAATAACAATAATACCTAACATTTTTTTTTTAAATTTATTTTTGGCTGTGTTGGGCTTCGTTGCTGCGCACAGGCTTTCTCTAGTTGTGGCGAGCAGGGGCTACTTTTTGTTGCAGTGTGCGGACTTCTCACTGCAGTGGCTTCTCTTGTCACGGAGCATGGGCTCTAGGTTCATGGGCTTCAGTAGTTGCAGCACACGGGCTCAGTAGTTGTGGCGCACAGACTTAGTTGCTCCACGGCATGTGGGATCTTCCCAGACCAGGGCTCAAACTCATGTCCCCTGCATTGGCAGGTGGGTCCTTAACCACTGTACCACCAAGGAAGTCCAATAATACCTAACATTTATTGACCACTTACTCTGTGCCAGGCGGTGTGCTAAGTGCTTCACATACATTTACTCTTAGAACATTTAATATTTAATACAACCCTTGGATACAAAGATACAACTAAGTTTTCTAAGAATTGGGTAAACTGAGGCCTCTCTGCTAATTAGTGGACGGGCTAGGATTTGAAGCCAGGTGGTCGGTTTCCAGTGTCCCAGCTCTTCCCCACTGCACTAGTGTGCTGGAATAGGCATGCAGGCACACAGAACCAAGCCCATTGCCTTTGAGGAGCTTCTTGTTTCCTTGGGGAAATAAAATAACTCATAACCTACTATACTCAACAGCCTTGCCTAAGGCTTGCCTAAGGCTCTTATCCAAGCCTGTCAAGTATGGTAATTATTTGATTAAAATGACTAGTGTTGGCCTCCACCTCTGATTCCTGAAGACTCACATACATATGACCCTCATAATTCATTCAGAAGAACTAAGGAAGTTAGAAATGCAAAATCCTTTCCACAGATCATCATCTGTTTTGGAAACATGATTCATAACCCTCTTGGGACTGGAAAAGAGGAAACTGAAAGATCAGAGTAAAAGTGAAAGAAGATAGTGATGTCTACATCTATTCAAAAGAGAGCAGAGGGGACTCCCCTGGTGGTCCAGCGGCTAAGAAACCACACTCCCAATGCAGGGGGCCCGGGTTTGATCCTTGGTCAGGGAACTAGATCCCACATGCTGCAAATAAAGATCCCGCATGCTGCAACTAAAGATCCCACGTGCCACAACGAAGATCCTGTGTGTCGCAACTAAGACCTGATGCAGCCAAATAAATAAATAAATAAATATTTTTTTTAAAAGAGAGAGAGCAGAAGGATTTCAATCAGCGGACCCTCAGGGTTTCCTGGAATGATGACTGCATTGGATTAGAGTATGGGTTGAGAAACATACAAGTAGCAGAAAGTGTAACCACACCCAGTGCACTCAAATGGTTACTTTGAATAAATGGGAGTAGTGGTCCCAGTTCCCCATGGGCTCTAAGAAACAGGGCTTTGTGCAGACAGTGACTGCGCAGAAGCCAAGCCTCTAATTTTTTAGGGCAACTGGCTTTAAGGGTATCTTTTCTTGTTGTTGTTGTTGATTTTTGTTTTTTGTTTTTGGCGGTACGCGGGCCTCTCACTGTTGTGGCCTCTCCTGTTGCGGAGCACAGGCTCCGGACGCGCAGGCTCATCGGCCATGGCTCACGGGCCCAGCTGCTTCACGGCATGTGGGATCTTCCCGGACCGGGGCACGAACCCATGTCCCCTGCATCGGCAGGTGGACTCTCAACCACTGCGCCACCAGGGAAGCCCCTAAGGGTATCTTAATCACCTCCTCTTCACCGCATTGGTAAGGGAGGGATTCCCACCCTAGGGGTATGGGGATGGCTGAACATATGACACCCAGCACTGGACAGCTGAAATTGACAGCACTTCATTGGTCACATATACTCACAGCACAGGGAAGAAGGACACCACACGCCCTGCAGGGTCACATGGGGGTAGCGTTTAGGAACAGAGTGAACAACCAGAGGCAGTGGGAGGCAAGCTTGCTTTGTAGTATCCGGAGGGTGAGGTGTCCTGTGGTTCCCACAGGAGAATGCCGTTGGCTCTTTTGGATAATTCCATGGCCTGGTGGGGAACGCAAATCCACTATGCAGGGATCAGCAGAAACTGCATCTGGTCCATCTGATGAGGAAGGTTGTTTAACTAGGTGACGTTTTCAATCAGACCAAGAAGAAAAACTTGCAGTTAAGCCAAACTAGGCCTTCCTGATTTCACCAGATGTTAAGGCAGCACGTAATATTAGACCTTGATTTTAGGCCTTACTCCACAGGATGGAATGCATCTGTGGGCTCTGTTGACTGCCCCTTGTCTCTAGATTTGGCACATTCTTGACCCTGACCCAAAGCTCAACGAGTGTTCTCATCTCCACCAACTTGGGACAGGAGATATTCTAAAAATCAAGGCATAATGGGAATTCCCTGGTGTTCCAGTGGTTAGGACTCGGTGCTCTCACTGCCGGGAGAGGAGGAGCAGGAGAGAAAAGAGAATCAGTCCATTTTGCTGCAAATCTGGGACATGTGTTTCACAGAGTAGGGAAAGACTGAAATGAAAATTAAAACTATGTCTACCACCACTCTTGGCGATCAGAATGATCTTTTAAAAATGAAATATAATCTTACCAGGCTCCTACTTAAAACCCTTCATTGAGTCTCCATTGGTCTTTCTTAAGATAAAGACAAGACTCCTTGCCATGACCTTCAAGGCTCTATGCAGTCCAACCCCTGCCTGTCCAGTCTTATCTCATTCCTTACTTCCCCATACTATTTATGGAGCAGGCATACAGGTCTCCTTTAAATTCTGAAAACCTTCTATGCTTTTTGTCAGCCCCAGGACCTTTGCACATGCTATCGTCTTGGCCTAGAATGCTCTTTCCTCCCCAACTCACATAGTTATCTAGAACTTATCTGTCAAATTTCAGCTGAAGAGCTTCTTCCTCAGGGAAGATTTCTCTGATTTCCCCAAATAGGTCAAGTTCCCCTATTATAGGCTCTCAGAGCATCTTTTACCTTCTCCATCATGATACTCATCATAAGTTATAAGTTTATATTTGTTTGAATTATTTGATTAATGTCCATATCCTTACATCTCCATGAGAGTGGCAACCTTATTTATCATTGATCTCTAGTAAGTGCCTAAAAGAAAACTCCTGTTTACCTATAATCTACTCGTAACACTTCTGACACCAAATGTGCGTGGGGTTTTCCCACACCAACCAATTCTCCAACTCTCCAGACACCAACTGGGTGTCTTGCAATTCAATTATGACATTAATTACCTGGAGTTAGCATAGACCCCACAGGTTAAGGGTTCAGTCCTGCAAGATTGTCCCCCACTTCAGACACCAGTCATGTCCAGGGTTGTCACCTGTACTTCTGACCAACTGGTTATAAATTGGGGGTTCCTATAACCCCCTCTTCAGGTTCAGTAATTTGCTGTAGTGGCTCATAGAACTCAGGGAAACACTTACATTTACCCATTTATTATAAAGGATATGTTAAAAGATACAGATGAACAGCCAGATGAAGAGTTACATAGAGTGAGGGCCAGAAGGGTTCTGAGTGCAGAAGCTTTTGTCCTTGTGGAGTTGGGGGTGTACCACCCTCCCGAAATGTGGATGTATTCATCAATATGGAAGCTTTCTTAACCCCACAGTGTAGGGATTTTTATGGAGGCTTTATCACATAGTCAAAATCGATTATTAACTCAATTTCCAACCCCTCCCCACTCTAGAGGATAAGGTGGTAGGACTGAAAGTTCTAAGCATCTAATCATGGCTTGGTCTTTCTGGTGACCAGCTCCCTTCCTGAAGTTATCCAGGAGCCCACCAAGAGTGGTCTCATTAGAACACAAGACAGTTCTAAATTCCAGGGGATTTAGGAGCTCTGTGTTAGGAACTGGGGGCAGAGACTAAAAACATATCTTTGTATGTCAAAGTGCCTCAGTGCGTATATGTTGAATGAATGTGTCAGTGAATGAGCTAACTGATTTGGGGATCTTCTGAGAAAAAGTAAAAGGAATACTTCGGTAAACGCGAATTACACGTTATTTTTTTTTATTATCAAAACTGTTAAGACATCTACATTGCCAAGCTAGAATTAGGAAGCGTTTTAAAAATGGTTCCTTCTAAAGAGAGGAATGCAAGTCCATAACCAATGCTACATGAAATCAGGCAGTGTTACAAGAAAGCAGATCTCCGGTACAGAGATGAAACAGTGAATACTGTGCAATTACTATAACAGGAGAATGGATTTAAGTACAAAAAACAGATCTTACAAAATGTGACTTTCCTTGGGATGCCTTTGGCGATGACACTATTTTCTACTGTAGACCAAAAATAAGAATATAAATGTGATGCATGCTGTTGTAGGAAGTGTCAGACATTTTGCACATAGTTAATGTAACACATCACCCTCTCACCTTCTCACCCAGAACATCTGGGAAAGGTGAAAACAACAGGTGGATCCAGTGATTATTTGTCATTCCAAATGCTGACTCCGTCTGGGGTCTCCACAAGGTGATAGAAACACACTAGGGGGGAAGGCATCAAAAAATAACATATGAAGGCTCAGAGGCTATCAGAATGGAAATCTGTAGCAGTTACATAGAATTCTTGGAGTAAAAAATTTCACTTCTGAAGAAGTCATATATAATTCACTTTTCAAAAATATCTCTGAAAGGTAGTAAAAATGAGAGTTAAATCTGGCCCAGTTAACTTGATTCCTGAGTTTAAAGCCAGATGAAATCCTGGGACCAGAAAAGAAGGTTTTTGTTCATATTATCTTACATTAAAACAGTAGAAAGCTGATGACTTTTAAAAAGTGTCAAAATGGTAAATCTTAGAATATGTATTAAAAACTCACAGATCCGGGGCTTCCCTGGTGGCGCAGTGGTTGAGAGTCCGCCTGCCGATGCAGGGGACACGGCTTCGTGCCCCGGTCTGGGAAGATCCCACATGCCGCAGAGCGGCTGGGCCCGTGAGCCATGACCGCTGAGCCTGCGTGTCCAGAGCCTGTGCTCCACAACGGGAGAGGCCACAACAGTGAGAGGCCCGCGTACCGTAAAAAAAAAAAAAAAAAAAAAAAAAC